>NC_069504.1:539103864-539415531 GCF_027579735.1 Bombina bombina | reverse complement strand
TCTTACTATGCGACCCTACCAGTTCTGAAGAGGCTCTTACAGCCCACAACAATTGATCACCCTACCCATTGGAATGACTCTACCAGCAAAGCACCAGAAGTGATTGCAAATCCTTAACCATTAGCATCTGTTCAATAGCAGCAATCCTAATCACTACGAACATCATCTTTTGTACTTTTTCCATAGGAAGCCTACAAACCATATCCAAAGTGTCAATTTCAAAGCCCAAGAATGTAAGATGGATCCATGGCCCTCAGTCTTATTACAAGCTATGGGCACACCAAACTATAACATCAATTATCTCACATCTCCCATGAAATAGACGCAATGCTCCAAATCTGGTTCACCGAAACAGCAGAAAACCATCCACAGCTTTAACTACTGCCCAATGCAAAAATATGCTAAATGCCTCAACATTTGCACAAACTACCTGTCACTCAATGAGAAGACATATGTCCACATAGTTTTTCCATCAAAAACATCCCATCAATTTGAATGAAGATGGATGTATAGGAAGTAACAAAAATGTTGACTCAATATCAAGTTTTGCTATTAGTGGTCCCCACAGCTTAGTTCTAACCAGCCTTAGAGTTTTATCAAAGAACTGGTATTAGACTAATCTCAACTGAGGTTCAATTGTATCATTCAACATCTCTTTGGTACCACCTCTAATGTGGACACCACTGAGTCAAGAAATGGTAGTGAAGGGTATGGATCCGATACCCTCTTTAAGACTATGGGGCCAATTTATCAATGTCCGACAGACATGATGCACTGTAGCGTATCATTTTCGACAGACATCACTAAATTACATTATCATACGCTGTTGGCATTTAACATTGCACAAACAATTCACCAGAACTGCTTGTGCAAAGCCGCCCTCTGCAGATTTGTCGCCAATCAACCGCTAGTAGGTGGTGTCAATTAGCCCGATCGCATAGGATCGGGCGGATTGCAGACCACAGCCTCAGAGGCAGTGGACCAGTTACGGAACAATGGTCTTTAGACCACTGCTTCATAACTGCTGTTTACGGTGGGTCAGAAGGCTCGCGCAGGAACAGGGGTATCAAGCTCCATTTGTAGCTTGATAATTCGGCCCCTATGTCTTTCTTCAGTTTTTCCTTAATCACTTCTGGATACTCATAAGCTGATTTAAGATTTCAGCATTGTCTGGCACCCTGCACTATGATAAGAAAAACATCCTGCACCCCAGTCTCTAATGCAGATGGTTTTCTGCAATTAAGATAATGCATAAGCCACTGATTACCTGCACCCACCCTCAAAAGAAGAACTCCTTGCTTAGGCTCCCTTTCTTGTGCAAAACCTACTAACCATTAAACAGGATCAGATCGAGACAAGTCTGGAAAAGAAGGAACAATGTAAGATGTAGGAATAGTAGGAATGAATTCCTCCCTTTCTTCAATATTCAATTTAACTCTCTTGCAGGTTCTCCACAATAAGAGACATTTGAAGAATTATCCCCATAGTACTTTAGAGGAAAAGATAAGTCTGAAATGGTTGATGGTGGCAAAACAATGTATTACTTGATCACTGCAGGAAGAGGGCTGTGCGCACTTATGGAGGGCCGTATATCGGGTAAATGAACACAAACCCTTTAACTTGCCACAGACAAATAGCCCTGCCCAGCATTGTCCTGCATACTTACATTTCTCACCATTTTAAACCCTTAAATGTGCTTCAGGCCCACAAGGGGTGTTCAGCTCACATTTGTTTTCAGTTTATTAAAGCTTAACATAATTATGAAAATGATGTGGTCAAATAAAATGAACAATTAAGTTGTCACTCAGGTGAGAATAGAGCTATATCACCTTGAAGTATAGGATTGTTCTATTTCTATTGAACTTTGGGCCACATCATTTGCCATAAAAATGCCAGGCATACGATTATGACTGATTTTATTTGCATAAAGATCTTATTTTTATGTTAAAGACACAAGCGATTTTAGTTTTTAATAAAGAAATATGTGTAGTACTATAGTAATGCAAATTTACTAATTCAATTTGTTAATCACGATTCATTAAATTTCCCTATAAGTCTTCTAACAATACCTTGAAGGACATTGACAACTTATGTGATCTAGTAAATGAAGCATGTAATCACAATGTACAGTAGTAACTTTTCATCTCAAAGCTTACTCTATTAGTTTTTATTACATTTCCCAATACAGAAGTATATATAATGTTTACTTTGTTCTTCAATAAATATAAGTTCTCTTAAAGCTTGAAAAAAACTTTAAATTATAGAATGCTTAGAGCCTGAACTCTTTTTTTTTGTCTTTACTTCTGTCTTACATTTTTTTTAAATTCCTTTGAACTTTCACTCTTCTAAATTATGCACATTGTAAATTTGCATTTCTGTTTATTGTTCATGGTTTATTTGAGGATGTATACTGGTTGTCCAGCCAAAATATTTAACCGTCTACCCTCCTATTGCACAATGACTGCAAATTCTACAATCTACTTAAAGGAAAGCAAAATTAGTTAAAGAGAAACTGTATTCAAGTACGTTGATTCATTTTATTTGAAGATGCTGCAGGAACACCCTATCAAATTGCTGATCTTTCTCCACCGCACACACACTTGAAGGTTGCTTTTTTTTGCTGCTTTTTGCTTACATAGCTTTTCTATGGCAATTATTGAAGTGTTGAAATTTTCATTATTTGTTGCTGATTCAACTGGCAAATGTACCTTTTTTAGCATGTAAAAATAAAGGTAAAGGAGCTATTTAAGAACATTTTAATACATTCTAGTATTTAACATTAACCATTGGGAACTCTTTCAAGGGGAGAAAGCTTTGCAGTACAATTTCCCTTTTAATGTGTATCTTAGACTTATTTTACTTTAGTTCTGAGCCTTCTGCATGACATATTAGAGAAGATTAACCTAATGCTACACACCAATTTCTGGTTGCCCCAAATGACTTCTCTTTCTTTTTGCATCTAAAACTAAAGCTAAAGCGGAATGTCTCTAATAACATGAAAACTTAAATGCATAATAAAAAGACAATATAAAAACAACTAGTTTGAATTTCCATTTAGTAGTAGATTTTTTTTCTGACAAATGTTAAAGTTAATGATATTTTCCTTCCTATGGCATCATGTGACAGCCATCAGCCAATCACAAAAGGCATACATTTATTCTTTTAAATCTTGCACATGCTCAGTAGGAACTGATGCCTTTAGAAAGTGTGCATAGAAAAAGATTGTGCATACAACTTTATTGTTATTTTAGTAGAATGTATCACTACCTAGGAAGCTAAACTTACTATAGCAAGTGTGACATTTAATTTTTCATACTGTTTTATGACTTCTATGTAATTTAATTTCTATGTTTCTCTCTATAGCTTTTAATATATTCTAAATTATGTCACATGCAATAGTTTTCATTTAATATATATAGGAAATTAGTAACAGAAGCATTGCTATATAATGTTAGTCTATTGCTCAGTATAGTGATGATTTAATTAAACATGATACAGAAGAAGACACATTTAAAAAAAATCTTTAAATGATCTGCTCGTGATTTTAAACTTCAAATAATTTTTTATAGTATAATTGGTAGCTTAGTAATTCTCCACTTGATTATGGAAACAATGCAGTACTTTATGACTGGATATAGTTGACCATTTATGAATATAAATATTTTATCAACTGATGCTTATTAGCAACCCATAAAAATATTTATAGCAATCAAGGAAGGAATTTACTATAATCTTGATTAATAGTGGTAGGTAAATAAGGTAATCAGATGTATCATGTTAGACAGAACTTGCTTTTTAAGATACACAAGGGAAAAGGATGATGACAATTTCAAGCACCAAAGTTATTAAGGATGGTTAAGATGCACCATTTTCCAATACGTTTTCATTTGGTAATTTTAATTAATGCACATATCATTTTTATTACAAATGAAATTGTTCCATGTTGACTAACTGACCTTTGAAGAGGAAATACCAAAGGACGCATTCTAAAGAAGAAACCTTTAATGAATCGTAAAAAATAGGTAATTAGGAATATGCCTAACAAAATACATACAATACCAAGAGGGATATAAATTTATTTACAGATACGCTGATTTATTCTACAACCATGCTTAAGTAGTTCACATTATTGACTTAAGGTATGGAATAATATTGTTGCAAATATTAATTAAATCATGATGCATTACTCAGGTATTTAGTGTCAATACTATCTTAAAGTGATGGTAAGCTTGAACTAAATTTATTGTCCTAACATGAAATGTATACAGATATTACTCTAATACTGTTTTTCAAATATGAAGAACTACTTGTAAATGTTAATTCAGCAACAATATATTCTTGTAATATTTACTCTCTCCTGCCGCCCCCCCCCCCCCCCTTGTCATTATCTTTTCCTTCAAACTCTCATGTGGTGAGAGTCAACAATCCACTACTCCTGGGAACTTCTTTACTAGGAGGAGGCAAATATTCCCAAACACCAAGGGCCCTATAAAACCCCTTCCATCACACACATACCACCGTCTTTATTTTGCCTCTGATGGAGGTAGTTGAAGAATGAAGATGGGCATTTGAATCTTCAGAGAGAGGAATTTTAAGGGATGGGACGTATAAGGGGTTTTGTAATTCTTTTTACACCTCATGGGAAATTTTTCATAAATCTTCCATAATTGGTTGCAAGGACTTTGTCTTTTGCCTTCCTTTATGTATATACAATATACTCCAATTAATTAACCTCTGCTGATATGTTTCAGTACTGGGTTGGCTGTCTGCTGCTTATTTGCAGGTGGACGGACGAGTGCCCAGCATCATTTATTACATTTTAGACACTCTATAATTATGTTATGGGCACTTTTTAAGTTTGTATATATGTGTTTTCATTTTACATGTCAAATACGCCCACAAACGGATTCCAAAGAGTGGATACACTACTGGCAGCACATCTCATCACTGTCTTCTACTGCGATCATGAGGGACTCTCCATGCACTGTGCGGCACTTACCTCATACGATTGAGGTTGAGTGTAAGTAGATTCCCAAAGGGATCTGTTGTTTTATGCTGTCAACTTATTAATCTTCTGCTACTTCTTATAAGACTTTGTGGATTCAATCTACTATGAACTTTGTTAGTGACAAGTATTACTACTAATACTACGTCTGGATTACTATGTGTAGAATTTGAATGGACGTGGAATACTAATTAATTATTTTATTAACATTACACTTGACTAGTATAGTATAACTTTTTAGTCTTAAGTTTTGAGTTTAAATTTTAATTATTATATTACACTATTAACATTATTACTGTAAGGTTATTTTCTAATTTATAGAGTTCTGTATTGCAGCACAGCTATGTTCTCTAGTATAGTCAAGTATTGACTTTTCTATCGTATCACTTGGCTGGCGATTTTTATATATATCTTTGTACTAAGCCTCTAGATATATTACGCTGATTTTCTGTGCAATTCTAAGATGCACAGATTATACTAGATATTTTATACTTGAAGTTACTACTGATTTTAAGGATGACGTGAATACATCAGGGATTTATCGATATTGGTTTATTTATCTCTTTTCACAAGCTCATCAATTCGATATTTATCTGACACAGCTTCATCGATTTTTACAAAAATATTTTTTTTATAAAGAATTTATTCACAAAATATGGGGCATTAATTTATAATATAGTGTTTGTGCCATTGGTTTTCAACCCCCTTTTTTTCCAATAACTAGCTCTATCAGGTAATTAGTCCACAGGGATACTAATTACATTGATAGGTTTTCCTGGGCTGCAATCTCATATTACACTATCTTTTTCTAGGAATCCCCAGAGCAGTTATTACATCTATCTTTTATATATATATATATATATATATATATATATATATATATATATATATATATATATATATATATATATATGAAGAAAAACAAGATGCAAGCAGGTATCTCCAATTCCAACCTCGATTTATTAGTTTAAAAATCCATGTTGTACACGATCATGGGAAAATCACAAGTATTACTTGACAAACAATGGCTGCTGCTGACATGTTTCGCCACTCAAGGCGTAATCATAGCTGCAGTAAAAATCACAGTCTGCCTATTTAAGGCAGCTGGACAACTTCTATTGGTTTAAAACTTTAATTGTTGACAAGTTTCACTTGGGGATTTTTAACCCCATATACACTTTTAAACACTTTAAACATAAATGCCTCTTAATTGTTCATGTGTGTAATAATTCTTGTATATTACTTGTTTATTCTTTAGGTATTTATCAATGCAAAAAACACAGCGCTAAACTAATACATAAACTATGCATGAAAATAGTTACGCTATGCATGAAAAGTAAGAATATTACATGTGCAGGGGAATGTAAAAATACATATAAATACACGAATACAGAGGTAAGTATAATGAGTTAAAATTAAGCACTGTTGTAGAAACTAAATTCTATACATTTATATAAACAAGGAATAACATGATCCATCTTGTTCTAGTGCTAATAAACTCAATAATAAATACACTATATGGATACTCAACAATTACATATGGCTGTATTAGATAAAAAGTTATACTTATATATGCACAATTTTGCTAGAAAAATTGCCAGAAACAATTACTAGAAAAATTGCCAGCAAAATTGCTAAGAAAAATTTCTAGAAAAAATTGCTAAAAAAAAAAAAATTCTAGAAAAAATTGCTAGAAAAAATGTTGACACAATACAACCAGTCAAACTGGTTCGTCTATTTGAATGTTATTAAATGTATTAAGATACAAATGTTAATATCACATATCTCCAAGGGAAAGAAAAAGAAAAAAGAAAAAATCAATAGATGAACTGAATGGTGATACATCATCTTTATTATTCTTTTCATCTATCTTAAATCATTTGATTTATTTGATACCCGTGATCACAGGATTATGTCACAGGAGAGGGAGATGTATGGACTAATCAGTCATTTCCAAAAGTTTATTTCCAAAAGTTTATTAGGTCATACTCCGAATTCAGACCCAGAGGTACTCTGGTCTGAAACTTAAATATCCAATACATCTCCCTCTTCTGCAACAGTTTATCGCGATCACCTCCTCTTGGTGGGCATAACACCCTCTCTATAGCCTGCCACCTTAAGCTACTAATGTCTTTATTGTGGCAACGTGCAAAGTGTCTGACTAAAGGTGTACTCGCTTCTCCTGCTTGAATGGTCGATAAATGGTTACGAATACGAACCTTCACCTCATTGGTAGTTAATCCTACATACTGTAGGTGACAACATATGCAGGTGAGAAGATACACTACATAAGTTGATGTGCATTTTAGGCAGCTGTTAATTGGAAATGTGCCACCCGTAACTTCTGATTTAAAGATGTTTGACACCAAGATGTATTCGCAGACACGACATTTTTGTCTGCATTTGAATAGACCTTTGTGAGTTAACCATGAACTCACAGGTCTGTTCAATTCAGGTAACATTGATGGTGATAAAACATTTGCCAAGGTTTTCGCTCTCCGATAAGAGCATCTTAAACCAGTTTTGATACAATTTTCCAATTTATCATCAGCTGAGAGAAATTTAAAATGTTTTTTGACAATCCTGCATATTTCAGTATATTGTGTGCTGAAATCTGTTACAAAGGTAATGCCTTGGTGGGTGTCTGAGACTGTGTTGGTGAAAGACCCTTGAATTAAAGTGTTCCTATCAAGGTCTAAGACCTGCTCTCTAGCTTTAGAAACCACTTGGTTAGAATAACCACGTCTTTTCAGTCTATCACTTAGTTCTAGTGATTTTTCACAAAAAATATATATATATATATATATATATATATATATAGATAAAGCAAGTAAATAAGTTATGCAGGTAGCGGTTTTGTAGTAAAAAGTCTTTATTGGAACATAATTAAAAGAACACTCCAGAAATCGTTGCAGGTACATCTACAACAGAAGGTCCGCTAACATGTTTCGGCATCAAGCCGTAATCATTGCTAATGGACTATGCACCTGAGCCCTTAAAAAGCACCAGGATCACCCTGATTGGGTAAAAACAAAGATACAAGTTGTGATGTAATTTAACTCTATGAGTACCTATACACGTATGAAATGCCTGTTACCTGGATATTATCAACTAAAAATTGTACAAGCGTTATATGAACACACTACTTATGCTAATAAATGTTTATACAAAAGGTACCATCACTTATATAAACCATAATAAAAAAATATATAGTGGTCAACAGTCAACTAGACTATAATAAGCAGAACAATTTTAAAAGTATGATTCGCTATTAACAATAAACATATTGCATCTTAGATATTTATAACATCTATGATATTTATGACAAAGTCAAGTCAAACGATCATACTAATACTTGTACATAATCAAATAAAGTGTGTGCACAGAGAGGAGACATTGCAATGTGCACTACTAAGTCAAAATATGGATAGAACTATTTAATATTAAGGGACAATAATGTAATGATTACTCCATACTATAATTTTGAGCTTACTTGACTGAAAATGTATATATATATATATATATATATATATATATATATATATATATATATATATATATATATATATATATACATACATGTGGCTCTGTCAAGGTATACAAAAAAAACATCAGACAAAATGGTGCTTGTAATATAAATACATGATAACTCAAGTATGGGATACAACATTGCATGTTGGGGAAATGGGAAATAATGATTAAAGAAAACACAATAAAATAATATGATATTATACTATATTATAGAGCCTAGGCTGGCCACTACAGAAGAGGGAACAATGACCTGTACACAACCTGCAACATCTATTGCCAATGATTAATTAGGTCATACTCTGAATTCAAACCAATGGGTACACAAGTCTGAAGTTTGAAAATCCAGAACATTTCCCTCTTCTGTAGCAGCCTATCTCTATCTCCTCCCCTTGGGGGGCAGGTAACCCATTCAATGGCCTGCCATCTTAGTGAATTAACACTTTTTTGATGACATTTGGCAAAATGTTGCACTAGTGGTATAGATGCCACACCAGCCTGTATCGTGGACAGGTGATTTCGAATTCGAACTTTGACCTCAGTAGTTGTGAGTCCAACGTACTGTAAATGGCATAGAGTGCAACTCAACACATATATGACATATGTGGAGGTGCACTTCAAACAAGTCTGGATGGCAAAAGTTTCTCCTGTAACCTCAGACATAAAGCTGTCTGAAGGGAGAACAAAGTCACATACCCTACATTTATTGAGGCATTTGAAAATACCTCTATGAGTAAGCCAGGAACTCTGGCGTGCATTAGTCTTAGGCAGAACACATGGTGACAATAAATTTCCTAGAGTAATCGTTTTCCTGTAGGAACAACGTAACCCTTGTGATATACAATTTTCCAATTTATCATCAGCAGCTAGAAAGGAGAATTGTTTCTTTACTATTTTACATATTTCAGTATATTCCTGACTATAATCTGTGACAAAGCTGACTCCTTTATGTTTGCTGTCAGTTTTGTTGTCAATTCTGTTAGTCTTACCCAAAATTTGTGACCTGTCTAGCCCATCTACTTGTCTCCTGGCCTTGTTAATCACTTTGGTGCTGTAGCCCCTACTCTTGAGCCTATTGGCTAGGTCTTGGGACTGTTCTACATACTTAGTAGGAAGGGAGCAATTATTTTTCATCCTGATGAACTGGCCTTTGGCCACAGCATGGGGTACATGCCTAGGGTGGCAGCTATTCGCATGCAGCAGAGTGTTCCCAGCTATGGGTTTCCTGTAGATCTCTGTGTGAATGCTTCCATCATCTGAACCTTTAATAGTAATATCCAAAAAGTTAATCTCACTTTCCCTTAATTCGCATGTAAATTTGATTCCAATATTATTGGAATTTAAATAGTCAACAAAAGATGTAAACTGAGATTCACTCCCTTTCCGCACAAGCAGCAGGTCGTCTATGAAGCGGCCGTAGAAATAAATCAAATCTCTAAAAGGATTACCATCTCCACAGACGTGGGACAGCTCCCACCAACCCATAAAAAGGTTGGCATAGGTGGGGGCAAACTTAGCCCCCATAGCTGTCCCATGTCTCTGGAGATAGAAATTGTCCTCAAAAGAAAAGTAATTGTGTGTAAGCAAATATTTCAAAACTCTAAGAATAAAATGTCTGAATTCAGTAGAAAAGTCAGAAAAACATTCAAAAAATCAATTGACCGCTCTCAAACCTTCCTCATGAGGGATGGAGGAATAAATTGCTACAACATCAATTGTAGCCCACTTGTGGCAATTGTTGTTCCATTTCAAATTACCAAGGGCACAAATTACATATTTAGTATCTTGAATATAACTATGCAGGTTTTGTACCAGGGGTGGTAAGAGGCTATCAACCCACTGTGAAACATGTTCCATCAAAGAGTCAATACCACTGACTTTTGGATGGCCCCTAACTTCCGTAAGGGATTTATGGACCTTGGGTAAGTGGTGGAAGATGGGCACCACCGGATTATCAACAACTAAAAACTCAAATGTTTTTCGGTCGTAGTGTCCATTTTCCAACCCATCATCCAAAATGTCCAACAGTTCCTTCTTAAAAGTGGCAGTGGGGTCCCTATGTAAAGGGATATAGTCTTCAGTATTGTTTAGTTGACGTAGTGCCTCACTGACATAATCAACTCTGTCCTATTGCACAATTATCCCTCAAATCCACCAGGATTACACCAGGATTACATTCAATAAATCCACTTTGGATATGCTCTGGATAATATCCTCTGCGCTGTGTAATACTTATAATAACCCCTAGTGTCACCTCACTACACACTAGCACACTATTCACTTTACCAACAATCCCAGGTAAATATTGTATGTGTAGTTCTACAGAAATATAGCCACTATACTGTACTCATAGTAATTCCAGGCTAAATGATTTTCAGACACTCAGTTCTTTACCAGAGAGAGAGCTTTAATTAGGATCGGCCCAAATTACAGAAAGGTAACAGAGACAGTTACATAAAAAGGTTTTCAGTCATACCCCCAAACACACAATGTATCCTATCTAACAGTTATTACAGAGTGGGTGTCTCTGTGTATGTGTGTACTTACCAAAACCCTTTCTTCCTATCTAGAATGACTGTGCAGTTGCATGTGTGTGTTTGTGTATGTGAATGCATGTGTGTGTAGAGTGTCAGTGTGTGTATACCTACCAACCTTCCATTCCAACTGCCCCATCCCTCTCAGCTGTCCTGTTTATATCCTGAGATCTTTCTTGTAAAGGGTGAAGTACTTTGCATATGTAAAGACCTTGTCTCTTTGTTGTTAGTTTTATCTACCTGTGTCAATAATCACATCCTTCCATTGAATGTAGACCTTTGTTACACATATATACAGACACACATATTGTATATACATTCTATATCAGTTCTATGGAGCCGCCCTTATCAGCCGAGCTTTATAACAATATCTTTATTCTCTTGAAGCTCTTTAAGGGCAGCTCTCTCTGATCTGAACAGATTAGGAGCGTGATAACCAACAGAGTTTTTAAGTTTAATTAAATCACGTTTCACACGTTTGAAGAATGTCTCTAAGGTGGTACCCCTAGTGTGAATGGGATAAAATTGTAACTTGTTTTGAAAACCACTAGAGGTGTTTTGTCTGAGCGCTTCCATATATAGACGGAATTGCTATTATATTCAGACAGATCCCTTACGAATTTTGAATCTTTTGTTTCTAGAACTGAGTGTTTTACTTGTGCTACAACTGTTTTTAAAATACCATCAAACTTTGCAAAACTAGCTTCTAGCTGTCATGAGTTCATTTCTGTCTGCAACTCCCCTATCTCCTCCCTAGTAGTTTTAAGAAGGTTAGATTTATATGAGGTCAACAACAGCATTAAACGTACTGAACAATCAGACAAAATGGCCTAGATTTAGAGTTTGGCGGTAGCCGTGAAAACCAGCGTTAGAGGCTCCTAACGCTGGTTTTAGGCTACCTCCGGTATTTGGAGTTACTCAAAAAAGGGTCTAACGCTCACTTTTCAGCCGCGACTTTTCCATACCGCAGATCCCCTTACGTAAATTGCGTATCCTATCTTTTCAATGGGATTTTTCTAACTCCGGTATTTAGAGTCGTGTCTGAAGTGAGCGTTAGAAATCTAACGACAAAACTCCAGCCGCAGAAAAAGTCAGTAGTTAAGAGCTTTCTGGGCTAACGCCGGTTCATAAAGCTCTTAACTACTGTACTCTAAAGTACACTAACACCCATAAACTACCTATGTACCCCTAAACCGAGGTCCCCCCACATCGCCGCCACTCGATTAAATTTTTTTAACACCTAATATGCCGACCGCCACCTACGTTATACTTATGTACCCCTAATCTGCTGCCCCTAACACCGTCGACCCCTATATTATATTTATTAACCCCTAACCTGCCCCCCACAACGTCGCCGCCAGCTACCTACAATAATTAACCCCTAATCTGCCGACCGCAAAGCGCCGCTACTTAAGTTATCCTTATGTACCCCTAATCTGCTGCCCCTAACACCGCCGACCCCTATATTATATTTATTAACCCCTAATCTGCCCCCCTCAACGTCGCCTCCACCTGCCTACACTTATTAACCCCTAATCTGCCGAGCGGACCGCACCGCTACTATAATAAAGTTATTAACCCCTAATCCGCCTCACTAACCCTATAATAAATAGTATTAACCCCTAATCTGCCCTTCCTAACATCACCGACACCTAACTTCAATTATTAACCCCTAATCTGCCGACCGGAGCTCACCGCTTTTCTAATAAATGTATTAACCCCTAAAGCTAAGTCTAACCCTAACACTAACACCCCCCTAATTTAAATATAATTTAAATCTAACGAAATTAATTAACTCTTATTAAATAAATTATTCCTATTTAAAGCTAAATACTTACCTGTAAAATAAATCCTAATATAGCTACAATATAAATTATAATTATATTATAGCTATTTTAGGATTAATATTTATTTTACAGGTAACTTTGTATTTATTTTAACAAGGTACAATAGCTATTAAATAGTTAAGAATTAAAATAATTACAAAATTACCTGTAAAATAAATCCTAACCTAAGTTACAATTAAACCTAACACTATACTATCATTAAATTAATTAAATAAAATACCTACAATTACCTACAATTAAACCTAACACTACACTATCAATACATTAATTAAATACAATACCTACAAATAACTACAATGAAATAAACTAACTAAAGTACAAAAAATAAAAAAGAACTAAGTTACAAAAAATAAAAAAATATTTACAAACATAAGAAAAATATTACAACAATTTTAAACTAATTACACCTACTCTAAGCCCCCTAATAAAATAACAAAGACCCCCAAAATAAAAAATGCCCTACCCTATTCTAAATTACTAAAGTTCAAAGCTCTTTTACCTTACCAGCCCTGAACAGGGCCCTTTGCGGGGCATGCCCCAAGAAGTTCAGCTCTTTTGCCTGTAAAAAAAACCATACAATACCCCCCCCAACATTACAACCAACCACCCACATACCCCTAATCTAACCCAAACCCCCCTTAAATAAACCTAACACTAAGCCCCTGAAGATCATCCTACCTTGTCTTCACCTCACCGGGTATCACCGATCGGTCCTGGCTCCAAAATCTTCATCCAACCCAAGCGGGGGCTGGCGATCCATCATCCGGTGGCTGAAGAGGTCCAGTAGAGGCTCCAAAGTCTTCATCCTATCCGGGAAGAAGAGTAGATCCGGACCGGCAACCATCATCTTCCAAGCGGCATCTTCTATCTTCATCCGATGAGGACCGGCTCCATCCTGAAGACCTCCACCGCGGACCCATCTTCATCCGGCGACGTCCAACTGAAGAATGACGGTTTCTTTAAAGGACGTCATCCAAGATGGCGTCCCTCGAATTCCGATTGGCTGATAGGATTCTATCAGCCAATCGGAATTAAGGTAGGAATATTCTGATTGGCTGATGGAATCAGCCAATCAGAATCAAGTTCAATCCGATTGGCTGATCCAATCATCCAATCAGATTGAGCTCGCATTCTATTGGCTGTTCCGATCAGCCAATAGAATGCAAGCTCAATCTGATTGGCTGATTGGATCAGCCAATCGGATTGATCTTGATTTTGATTGGCTGATTCCATCAGCCAATCAGAATATTCCTACCTTAATTCCGATTGGCTGATAGAATCCTATCAGCCAATCGGAATTCGAGGGACGCCATCTTGGATGACGTCCCTTAAAGGAACCGTCATTCTTCAGTTGGACGTCGCCGGATGAAGATGGGTCCGCGGTGGAGGTCTTCAGGATGGAGCCGGTCCTCATCGGATGAAGATAGAAGATGCCGCTTGGAAGATGATGGTTGCCGGTCCGGATCTACTCTTCTTCCCGGATAGGATGAAGACTTTGGAGCCTCTTCTGGACCTCTTCAGCCACCGGATGATGGATCGCCAGCCCCCGCTTGGGTTGGATGAAGATTTTGGAGCCAGGACCGATCGGTGATACCCGGTGAGGTGAAGACAAGGTAGGATGATCTTCAGGGGCTTAGTGTTAGGTTTATTTAAGGGGGGTTTGGGTTAGATTAGGGGTATGTGGGTTGTGGGTTGTAATGTTGGGGGGGGGTATTGTATGCTTTTTTTTACAGGCAAAAGAGCTGAACTTCTTGGAGCATGCCCCGCAAAGGGCCCTGTTCAGGGCTGGTAAGGTAAAAGAGCTTTGAACTTTAGTAATTTAGAATAGGGTAGGGAATTTTTTATTTTGGGGGTCTTTGTTATTTTATTAGGGGGCTTAGAGTAGGTGTAATTAGTTTAAAATTGTTGTAATATTTTTCTTATGTTTGTAAATATTTTTTTATTTTTTGTAACTTAGTTCTTTTTTATTTTTTGTACTTTAGTTAGTTTATTTCATTGTAGTTATTTGTAGGTATTGTATTTAATTAATGTATTGATAGTGTAGTGTTAGGTTTAATTGTAGATAATTGTAGGTATTTAATTTAATTTATTTATTGCTAGTGTAGTGTTAGATTTAATTGTAACTTAGGTTAGGATTTATTTTACAGGTAATTTTGTAATTATTTTAACTATTTTAGCTATTAAATAGTTCTTAACTATTTAATAGCTATTGTACCTGGTTAAAATAAATACAAAGTTACCTGTAAAATAAATATTAATCCTAAAATAGCTATAATATAATTATAATTTATATTGTAGCTATATTAGGATTTATTTTACAATTATGTATTTAGCTTTAAATAGGAATAATTTATTTAATAAGAGTTAATTAATTTCGTTAGATTTAAATTATATTTAAGTTAGGGGGGTGTTAGTGTTAGGGTTAGACTTAGCTTTAGGGGTTAATACATTTATTAGAATAGCGGTGAGCTCCAGTCGGCAGATTAGGGGTTAATGTTTGAAGTTAGGTGTCGGCGATGTTAGGGAGGGCAGATTAGGGGTTAATACTATTTATTATAGGGTTAGTGAGGCGGATTAGGGGTTAATAACTTTATTATGATAGCGGTGCGGTCCGCTCGGCAGATTAGGGGTTAATAAGTGTAGGCAGGTGGAGGCGACGTTGTGGGGGGCAGATTAGGGGTTAATAAATATAATATAGGGGTCGGCGGTGTTAGGCGCAGCAGATTAGGGGTACATAGCTATAATGTAGGTGGCAGCGGTGTACGGAGCGGCAGATTAGGGGTTAATAATAATATGCAGGGGTCAGCGATAGTGGGGGCGGCAGATTAAGGGTTAATAAGTGTAAGGTTAGGGGTGTTTAGACTCGGGGTACATGTTAGAGTGTTAGGTGCAGACGTAGGAAGTGTTTCCCCATAGCAAACAATGGGGCTGCGTTAGGAGCTGAACGCGGCTTTTTTGCAGGTGTTAGGTTTTTTTTCAGCTCAAACAGCCCCATTGTTTCCTATGGGGGAATCGTGCATGAGCACGTTTTTGAGGCTGGCCGCGTCCGTAAGCAACTCTGGTATCGAGAGTTGAAGCTGCGTTAAATATGCTCTACGCTCCTTTTTTGGAGCCTAACGCAGCCTTTATGTGGACTCTCAATACCAGAGTTAACTCAGCCTTTATGTGGACTCTCAATACCAGAGTTATTTTTATGGTGCGGCCAGAAAAAAGCCAGCGTTAGCTACGCGGGTCCTTACCGACAAAACTCTAAATCTAGCCGTTAATTATTCCATGTACTAATGATGTCAGTGACATCAAATGTGGGAAACTTATTCAATCTCAAACCAAGTGGTATAATTTTAAGTTTAATATATGTCTCCAATGTCCAAATATCCCATTGAAGTTTGTGTTCCCTAATCAAAAGTTTTTCCATTTCCTCAAATAAAGCCGGCAAAGAATAGTTAGATTTGTCAGTAGAAAAAATCCTCTCAATTTCAGTTGATGTATAATCCCTTTCAGTAACAGGCAACAATGAGTAAAAATGTGTGACCTCCATGGAGTAATAAAGGACGGCTCTATGTAATAGACAGAAACAGTAAGGTGCAACTAGGCAATGCACCTGGAATACAATAGAAAAAATACAGTTCACTGAAGCTGTACAGATAATGATATAGGCATGTGTATACAGTCTAAGTATAAACTGGTATTATACTAAACAAAGTTCAGTCAAAGGTGAGTCTCTGTAGTGTAGACAAATTCAAAGCATAAAAAACATTGATGATGCTTGAAGACACCCCCTATACACGCCACAAAAGTAAACTTAGTGCAGGTAAATAATGCAGTGTGCTTCAGAACGCCGGAGACTAACATGGACTGCTCGCATCAGCTTCCAGTATTAATGGGATATATTAGCGGTGCATAATCTGAGTGTGTGGTGTCCTCCACTCTTGAGCATAAAGATGGCAAATTAGAGGAAAACCGTGTTCCCAGAAGGCGCAATCGCCTTAACTCACCACACCTCGAGACCACCGATCCCCAGACAGCTTCTTGTTTGCTTGAGAAGAGAAGCCTCCAGTGCTCATGCTGTAATCACTGCAGCGTCTTACTTGGGCGTCCTACTACGCAGGAGGGGGTGTGATGGTCGTGTTGTAGCACTTGGTATCCATGAACCAATCCGCTGTCAGAAATGACACAAGCAGGGAATCCCTTTGACTAACTTCAGAGCCAAAATGTCCCAAACCACTGCTGCTGCCCAGTATAATAGAAGAAGCAAGTAAATAAGTTATGCAGGCAGCGGTTTTGTAGTAAAAAGTCTTTATTGGAACATAATTAAAAGAACACTCCAGAAAGCGTCACAGGTACATCCACAACAGAAGGTCTGCTAACATATTTCGGCATCAAGCCGTAATCATAGCTAATGGACTATGCACCTGAGCCCTTAAAAAGCACCAGGATCACCCTGATTGGGTAAAAACAAAGATACAAGTTGTGATGTAATTTAACTCTATGATTAACACGTTTGTAATGCCTGTTACCTGGATATTATCAACTAAAAAATGTACAAGCGTTGTATGAACACACTACTTATGCTAACAAATGTTTATACAAAAGGTACCATCACTTATATAAGCCATAATAAGAAAATGTATAGTGGTCAACAGTCAACTAGACTATAATAAGCAGAACAATTTTAAAAGTACGATTCGCTATTAACAATAAACATATTGCATCTTAGATATTTATAACATCTATGATATTTATGACAAAGTCAAGTCAAACGATCATACTAATACTTGTTGTACATAATCAAATAATGTGTGTGCACAGAGAGGAGACATTGCAATGTGCACTACTGAGTCAAAAAAGGATATAACTATTTAATATAAAGGGACAATATTGCAATGATTACTCCATACTATAATTTTGAGCTTACATGACTGAAAATGTATATATATATATACACATGTGGCTCTGTCAAGGTATACAAAGAAACATCAGACAAAATGGTGCTTGTAATATAAATACATGATAACTCAAGTATGGGATACAACATTGCATTTTGTGGAAATGTGAAATAATGATTAAAGAAAACACAATAAAATAATATGATATTATACTATATTATAGAGCCTAGGCTGGACACTACAGAAGAGGGAACAATGACCTGTACACAACCTGCAACATCTATTGCCAATGATTAATTAGGTCATACTCTGAATTCAAACCAGTGGGTACACGAGTCTGAAGTTTGAAAATCCAGAACATTTCCCTCTTCTGTAGCAGCCTATCTCTATCTCCTCCCCTTGGGGGGCAGGTAACCCGTTCAATGGCGTGCCATCTTAGTGAATTAACACTTTTTTGATGACATTTGGCAAAATGTTGCACTAGTGGTGTAGATGCCACACCAGCCTGTATTGTGGACAGGTAATTTCGAATTCAAACTTTGACCTCAGTAGTTGTGAGTCCAACGTACTGTAAATGGCATAGAGTGCAACTCAACACATAAATGACGTATGTGGAGGGGCACTTCAAACAAGTCTGGATGGCAAAAGTTTCTCCTGTAACCTCAGACATAAAGCTGTCTGAAGGGAGAACAAAGTCACATACCCTGCATTTATTGAGGCATTTGAAAATACCTCTATGAGTAAGCCAGGAACTCTGGCGTGCATTAGTCTTAGGAAAAGCCACCTAGTGGTATTCATGTATATAAGTCACTTGATGGTTTGTATCAGATATGGCATGAATAAGAGAGACTAATCCTGAAGCGTTGCCTTTTTTACCTCCTTAATAAATGATAATAATATTTGCTGTCACCTGCCTGCTTTTCCTTTGACCTGTGAACTGGGGACCTGGGCAGTGGTCCTTAGGTGGCGTGCAACATATAAGCCTGTAAGTGCTGAAAAGTTCTATTCAAATATACTGTGCATTAGTCTTAGGCAGAACAGATGGTGACAATAAATTTCCTAGAGTAGTCGTTTTCCTGTAGGAACAACGTAACCCTTGTGATATACAATTTTCCAATTTATCATCAGCAGTGTTTCTTTACTATTCTTTACTATTTTACATATTTCAGTATATTCCTGACTATACTCTGTGACAAAGGTGACTCCTTTATGTTTGCTGTCAGTTTAGTTGTCAATTTTGTTAGTCTTACCCAAAATGTGTGACCTGTCTAGCCCATCTACTTGTCTCCTGGCCTTGTTAATCACTTTGGTGCTGTAGCCCCTACTCTTGAGCCTATTGGCTAGGTCTTGGGACTGTTCTACATACTTAGTAGGAAGGGAGCAATTAAGTTTCACCCTGATGAACTGGCCTTTGGCCACAGCATGGGGTAAATGCCTAGGGTGGCAGCTATTCACATGCAGCAGAGTGTTCCCAGCTATGGGTTTCCTGTAGATCTCTGTGTGAATGCTTCCATCATCTGAACCTTTAATAGTAATATCCAAAAAGTTAATCTCACTTTCCCTTAATTTGCATGTAAATTTGATTCCAATATTATTGGAACTTAAATAGTCAACAAAAGATGTAAACTGAGATTCACTCCCTTTCCACACAAGCAGTAGGTCGTCTATGAAGCGGCCGTAGAAATAAATCAAAACTCTAAAAGGATTACCATCTCCATAGATGTGGGACAGCTCCCACCAACCCATAAAAAGGTTGGCATAGGAGGGGGCAAACTTAGCCCCCATAGCTGTCCCACATCTCTGGAGAAAGTTAGGGGTCGTCCAATAGTCAGTGGTATCGACTCTTTGATGGAACATGTTTCACAGTGGTCCGATAGCCTTTTTCAACCCCTGGTACAAAACCTGCATAGTTATATTCAAGATACTAAAGATTTAATTTGTGCCCTTGGTAATTTGAAATGGAACAACAATTGCCACAAGTGGGCTACAATTGATGTTGTAGCACTTTAATCCTCCATCCCTCATGAGGAAGGTTTGATAGCGGTCAATTTCTTTTTGGAATGTTATTCTGACTTTTCTACTGAATTCAGACGTTTTATACTTAGAGTTTTGAAATATTTGCTTACACACAATTACTTTTCTTTTGAGGACAATTTCTATCTCCAGAGACGTGGGACCGCTATGGGGGCTAATGTTTTCCCCCTCCTATGCCAACTTTTTTATGGGTTGGTGGGAGCTGTCCCACGTCTATGGAGATGGTAATCCTTTTAGAGATTGGATTTATTTCTACGGCCGCTTCATAGACGACCTGCTGCTTGTGTGGAAAGGGAGTGAATCTCAGTTTACATCTTTTGTTGACTATTTAAATTCCAATAATATTGGAATCAAATTTACATGCGAATTAAGGGAAAGAGAGATTAACTTTTTGGATATTACTATTAAACATTCAGATGATGGAAGCATTCACACCGAGATCTACAGGAAAACCATAGCTGGGAACACTCTGCTGCATGCGAATAGCTGCCACCCTAGGCATGTACCCCATGCTGTGGCCAAAGGCCAGTTCATAAGGGTGAAACGTAATTGCTCCCTTCCTACTAAGTATGTAGAACAGTCCCAAGACCTAGCCAATAGGCTCAAGAGTAGGGGCTACAGCACCAAAGTGATTAACAAGGCCAGGAGACAAGTAGATGGGCTAGACAGGTAACACATTTTGGGAAAGACTAACAGAATTGACAACAAAACTGACTGCAAACATAAAGGAGTCACCTTTGTCACAGAGTATAGTCAGGAATATACTGAAATATGTAAAATAGTAAAGAAACACTTCTCCTTTCTAGCTGCTGATGATAAATTGGAAAATTGCATATCACAAGGGTTACGTTGTTCCTACAGGAAAACGACTACTCTAGGAAATTTATTGTCACCATCTGTTCTGCCTAAGACTAATGCATGCCAGAGTTCCTGGCTTACTCATAGAGGTATTTTCAAATGCCTCAATAAATGCAGGGTATGTGACTTTGTTCTCCCTTCAGACAGCTTTATGTCTGAGGTTACAGGAGAAACTTTTGCCATCCAGACTTGTTTGAAGTGCCCCTCCACATATGTCATATATGTGTTGAGTTGCACTCTATGCTATTTACAGTACGTTGGACACACAACTACTGAGGTCAAAGTTCAAATTCGAAATCACCTGTCCACGATACAGGCTGGTGTGGCATCTACACCACTAGTGCAACGTTTTGCCAAATGTCATCAAAAAAGTGTTAATTCACTAAGATGGCAGGCCATTGAACGGGTTACCTGCCGCCCAAGGGATAGAGATAGGCTGCTACAGAATAGGGAAATGTTCTGGATTTTCAAACTTCAGACTCGTGTACCCACTGGTTTGAATTCAGAGTATAACCTAATTAATCATTGGCAATAGATGTTGCAGGTTGTGTACAGATCATTGTTCTCTCTTCTGTAGTGGCCAGCCTAGGCTCTATAATATAGTATAATATCATATTATTTTATTGTGTTTTCTTTAATCATTATTTCACATTTCCCCAACATGCAATGTTGTACCCCATACTTGGGTTATCATGTATTTATATTACAAGCACCATTTTGTCTGATGTTTCTTTGTATACCTTGACAGAGCCACATGTGTGTATATATATATATATACATTATCAGTCAAGTAAGCTCAAAATTATAGTATGGAGTAATCAATACATTATTGTCCCTTTATATTAAATAGTTCTATCCTTATTTTGACTCAGTAGTGCACATTGCAATGTCTCCTCTCTGTGCGCACACATTATTTGATTATGTACAACAAGTATTAGTATGATCGTTTCACTTGACTTTGTCATAAATATCATAGATGTTACAAACATCTAAGATGCAATAGGGGGTAGTTATCAAGCCTTCAACCTCAAATACGCTGGAATTCCGCAGCGTATTTGTGGCGAGGCTGATTCGCCTTAGTTATCAAAGGCTAGAGACGGGCAAAAGTAGAATTTTGTGACGTAAGCTTCGATCCGCCGGACTCAGTCCGACACAGATCGATTTTTTCGTCACTCCAGATGTTCCGGACACAAGTGCGGCACAATCTGACTACTTTTGCTAGTTATCAAAAAACTAGCAGGCACGCTCGGCACTTTTCCGGCCCAGCGTACCTGGTTTTCAATCCGCCACCCTGGAGGCGGCGGATCCCATAGTAATCAATGGGAGTCTGACCATAGCGAAAGTACAAGTTCGCTGCTGCCAGACATCCCATTGATTTCTATGGGAGCTGTCTACACCTAACACCCTA
The DNA here is from genome assembly GCF_027579735.1 of Bombina bombina. NCBI lineage: Eukaryota > Metazoa > Chordata > Amphibia > Anura > Bombinatoridae > Bombina > Bombina bombina. The sequence goes on along the minus strand of NC_069504.1, from coordinate 539,393,431 downwards.
ACATGTACCCCGAGTCTAAACACCCCCTACGCCGCCGCAATTAAATAAAGTTATTACCCCCTAAACCGCCGCTCCCGGAGCCTACCGCAAGCTACTCTATACATATTAACCCCTAAACCGCCGCTCCCTGACCCCGCCGCAACTATAATATATGTATTAACCCCTTAACCGCTGCACCCGGACACCGCCGCAACCTACATTATACCTAGTAACCCCTATCCTGCCTCCCCTATACCGCTGCCCTCTATAATAAAGTTATTAACCCCTATCCTGCCGATCCCGCACCTCGCTGCAACTAAATAAATAGTTTAACCCCTAAACCGCCGCTCCCGAACCCCGCCGCAACCTATATTAAACTTATTAACCCCAAATCTGTCCCCCCTACACCGTTGCCACCTATAATACATTTATTAACCCCTATCCTGCCCCCCTACACCGCCGCCACTGTAATAAATTTATTAACCCCTAAACCTAAGTCTAACACTAACCCTTTTAAGGGCTGGTAAGGTAAAAGAGCTTTGAACTTTTTTAATGTAGAATAGGGTAGGGAATTTTTTTATTTTGGGGGGCTTTGTTATTTTATTAGGGGGCTTAGATTAGGTTTAATTATCTTAAAATTGTTGTAATATTTTTTAAATGTTTGTAACTTATTTTTTTTATTTTTTGTAACTTAGCTTTTTTTATTTTTTGTACTTTAGTTAGTTTATGTAATTGTATTTAATTGTAGTTATTTGTAGTTAATTTATTTAATTAATGTAATGATAGTGTAGTGTTAGGTTTAATTGTAACTTAGGTTAGGGGTTTTTTTACAGGTAATTTTGGATTTCTTTTAGCTAGGTAGTTATTAAATAGTTAATAACTATTTAATAACTATTCTAACTAGCTAAAATAAATACAAAGTTACCTGTAAAATAAATATAAATCCTAAAATAGCCACAATGTAATTATTAATTACATTGTAGCTATCTTAGGGTTTATTTTACAGGTAAGTATTTAGTTTTAAATAGGAATAATTTATTTAATGATAGTGTAGTGTTAGGTGTAATTGTTAGTTAGGTTAGTTTTTATTTTACAGGTAAATTTCTCTTTATTTTAGCTAGGAAGCTAATAAATAGTTAATAACTTTTTAATAGCTATTGTATCTAGTTAAAATAAATTGAAAGTTACCTATAAAATAAAAATAAATCCTAAGATAGCTACAATATAATTATTATTTATATTGTAGCTATATTAGGGTTTATTTTAAAGGTAAGTATTTAGTTTTAAATAGGATTAATTTAGTTAATAATAGAAATATTATTTAGATTTATTTAATTAATATTTAAGTTAGGGGGGGTGTTAGGGTTAGTGTTAGACTTAGGTTTAGGGGTTAATAAATTTATTACAGTGGCGGATGTGTAGGGGGGGCAGGATAGGGGTTAATAAATGTATTATAGGTGGCGACGGTGTAGGGGGGCAGATTAGGGGTTAATAAGTTTAATATAGGTTGCGGCAGGGTCCTGGAGAGGCGGTTTAGGGGTTAAACTATTTATTTAGTTGCGGCGAGGTGCGGGATCAGCAGGATAGTGGTTAATAACTTTATTATAGAGGGCGGCGGTATAGGGGGGGCAGGATAGGGGTTACTAGGTATAATGTAGGTGGCGGCGGTGTCCGGGTGCGGCGGTTTAGGGGTTAATACATTTATAAGAGTTGCGGCGGGGTCTAGGAGCGGCGGTTTAGGGGTTAATACATTTATAAGAGTGGCGGTGGGGTCTAGGAGCGGCGGTTTAGGGGTTAGTAACTTTATTGAGTTGCGGGGGGCTCCGGGGGCGCCGGTAAAGGGGGTAGAACAGTGTAGCTAGTGTGGGTGCTTAGTGACAGGCTAGCAATAAAGCTGTAAAAAAGCCGAAGAGCAGCGAGATCGGATGAGTGATAACTCTCACAGTCCGCTGCTCATTGCCCCTTACTTGGTGCGCGGCTTTTTGACAGATTTATAGCAAATCTTTTCAGGTCCGCGGCGGCGATGGTAGGCGAGCTTAGGTGGGCGTATTGGGCCGACGAAGGCAGGAAAGTTGACACGTTGATAACTACCCCCCAATATGTTTATTGTTAATAGCGAATCGTACTTTTAAATTTGTTCTGCTTATTATAGTCTAGTTGACTGTTGACCATGACCACTATAAATTTTCTTATTATGGTTTATATAAATTATGGTACCTTTTGTATAAACATTTATTAGCCTAAGTAGTGTGTTCATACAACGCTTGTACATTTTTTAGTTGATTATATCCAGGTAACAGGCATTTCAAACGTGTATAGGTACTCATAGAGTTAAATTACATCACAACTTGTATCTTTGTTTTTACCCAATCAGGGTGATCCTGGTGCTTTTTAAGGGCTCAGGTGCATAGTCCGTTAGCTATGATGCCGAAACATGTTAGCGGACCTTATGTTGTGGATGTACCTGTGACGCTTTCTGGAGTGTTCTTTTAATTATGTTCCAATAGAGACTTTTAACTTTTTACTACAAAACCGCTGCCTGCATAACTTATTTACTTGCTTCTTCTAATATACTGGGCAGCAGCAGCAGCGGTTTGGGACGTTTTGGCTCCAAAGTTAGTCAAAGGGATTCCCTTCTTGTGTCATTTCTGACAGAGGATTGGTTCATGGATACCACGTGCTACAACACGACCGTCACACCCCCTCCTGCGTAGTAGGACGCCCAAGTAAGACGCTGCAGTGATTACAGCTTGAGCACCGGAGGCTTCTCTTCTCAAGCAAACAAGAAGCTGTCTGGGGATCGGTGGTCTCGAGGTGTGGTGAGTTAAGGCGATTGCGCCTTCTGGCAACACGGTTTTCCTCTAATTTGTTCATCTAATTTTATTGGATGCTGATGCGAGCAGTCCTTGTTAGTCTCCGGTGTTCAGAAGCACACTGCATTATTTACCTGCAGTAAGTTTACTTTTGTGGTGTCTATAGGGGGTGTCTTCAAGCATCATCAATGTTTTTTATGCTTTGAATTTGTCTACACTACAGAGACTCACCTTTGATTGAACTTTGTTTAGTATAATACCAGTTTATACTTAGACTGTATACACATGCCTATATCATTATCTGGACAGCTTCAGTGAACTGTATTTTTTCTATTTTATATATATATATATATATATATATATATAAATATATATATTTATTTGCTAATATATATGGGCATTGGACAGAATCCTTTAAAATATTCCCTTGCTGTTTACGCACGTCTGCCTTTTTGGCACGTTTAGCTTTAATTTGCCTTTAGGTTTATGCATGTTGTGTTGTTATGTTGTTGGGTTAGCGCAAATCCCTTTAGTCTTTATATAGTTCTTTCACACGCTGGTCAGTTTATACACTGGTTAGCGCACTCTCTTCCTCAGCTATACACACGTTGGGTTTTCCCTTTTAGCTATAAGGTTGTTTTTTGCAAAATTTATTTCTTTCTGATGAGCACTATCTGCCTTCAGATGCAATGTTTATGTCTTGTACAGCTTTGCACACATTGTACCTGTGAGTTTATTTAAAAAGCAACTTAGGAGGGGGTAAGTGATTTCCATCCCTTAAGAGCTTTTTTAGGGGGTTATATTGTTTATTCCATTGCTTTGCTATATGCTATAAGGGAGCAGTCTGATTTAGTCCCTAAATCAACCCCAGCAACTGAGTCCCCTCAACACCTTTCTCTCATTATTAGATGTGTTTATTGTAAAAAAGCTGAGGTTCCTTCTCCATCTCTTTCACGTGACTCATGTTTAAAATTATTAATGCAATCAGACCAATCTAGTTCTGTTTTTTTGGGTATTAAAGCACCTTTTGTTTGTTAATTACAGGAGAACACTGACAGTGAAAAAGGTTTTTAAGGCTGCAGTTTTTGAGGCACTGGCTGCTCTCCTGCCTTCAAACAAGTGTAAAAGGTTATGTGCCCTGAATCCAGGGATAATGTTATGTCTTCTGATGGTGAAGTTTCCTCAGGTGATGAGGAGTCTTAAACTGATGTTGAACCTGATATTTCCTCTTTTGTTTAAAATTTAACATATTCATTCTCTTTTAAATGAGGGTTTAATTACTTTAAAGGGACATAAAAACAAGTTGGATTAGGAAAACAATATAATAATATGTACTTTAATTACTTTACCTGCAAATGTATACTGCAGTGCTCCACCTTTAACCCTTTCATTTAAGTTTCCTAATTGTACAACTCTAACTCCCCCCACACAATTCCTTTTATGACTGTATCTATATCTGCTGGAGCATGCCTAGAAGCAAATAAGATGCTAGGAACTCAGTTGAAATACAATGTCTGTGTTTCTGATGCTAAACACTGATAAGGGGGGGGGTTACACTACTCCAGACAGCATTGCTATGTAACTAATTTTGCTTATTTTTGTAAATTATTTTAAAATACTTGCCAGCAATTCTTAACCATTTTTTATGCAAACTATTTTTACTTAATTAGTCCTTTTAGTATATGTACAGATCCCAGCATGTTTTAGGGCACTTTAAGGTTTAAAGATCCTAAATGATGATCCTTATGATAAACTTTGTAATCGTTTAATTTCCATTTTTAAGACTGTTGTTAATCTCCCTGGGGCTTTCACTTTTCCTGATGCTGTCTCTGACATGATTTCTAGAGAATGGTCTATGTCAGGTAATTCATTTACTCTTTCTACAAGGCTTAAAAAGTTATATCCTTTACCTGCTGCCAATATTGATTTATGGCAGGGGTGTCCAAACTTTGCTCTCCAGAGGTTTTGGAACTACATTTCCGATGATGCTCAGCGAGCATTTTATCTAGCTGAGCATCATGGGAAATGTAGTTCCAAAACCTCTGGAGAGCAAAGTTTGGACACCCCTGATTTATGGGAAACAGTTCCGAAGGTTGATAGGGTCATTCCCACTCTGGCTACTACTACTATTCCTTTGGAAGACAGTACTTTTTCTAAAGACCCTTTAGATAGAAAATTAAAGTCTTTTCACAAAAAGGGCATTTTTACATGCATGCTATTTGCTTAGGTCAGCTATTTCTATTGCTGATGTGGCTGCTGCTTCTACTTACTGGTTAGTGCAAATCTTTTGAATTTACTCAAGAGTGCCAATTCTTTTATTTGTTATGCTGTATTTGACATTATAGAGATTAATGTCAAAAGCATGTATTTGGCCGCCCTTAAATCCTGATCTGCTTGTTATATGGTGTCAAAATCCAACTTATTATCCCTTTCCTTTCAGGGAAAGAAATTGTTTGGTTCTGATATAGATTCTATAGTATCTACTGTTAATGGTGGTAAAGGGGTTTTTCTTATTAAGGAAAAAAAGTTTAGAGGGAAATCTATAGCTTCTTATCCTTTTTATTCCTTTCATCAGAATAAGGTACAAAAGGTTGACTCCTCTACTCAAAGCATCACATCTTTGGCTCAGTCTGAAGACCTAGGGCTCCATGTACTAAGCAGTCAGCGAGCTACCCGCAACAAATCTTGCGTCAAAACTCGCAAACTGATATGTACAAAGTCGTCAACTATGTTCAAACTCGCATCTTTAAAATTGCGAGCGTACTTATCCGCCAAACCTCGCTACCTCTCCATTTTTCACTGTAATTAGACACATTTGACCACCAACTCGCCAAAAACGAATGTACTAAAAAATCTATTTGTCCGCTCGCTACAATTTCCGCTCCCACCTCGTTATTTTTGCCTCGCCACCTTTTAGGTGGTGGGCAAGGTACAAAACAATAGGAAAGTCAATCTAGACGCCAGTCTAGACATATATAAAAGGCAGTAATATCAGCATTGTACAGCATAACTGGCGTCTAATTTGTCTCTCATTTCCATGTACATAAATTGCGCCAAATTTGTCGACTGTAATTAAAGAGTAATCTATATTTTAAATTTGTATTGTATAGTTGTCAATCTTTATAATTATTTTTATATTAATATTTATATATTATCAGATCCAGATGAAGCCATATCCAAATTGTAAATAAATATTACAAAAATAACGCTCTGTTATCACTCTTCAAAAATTTTTGAACAATAATAAAGTTGTTTAGATAAGTTGAACTTTTATAGGAGCAAAATTCTATTCCCGCGACTACTATGATGTTCGTGACACCTTGCATGTCACGTGTTAATAATTGGCCAGACAATTCAACTGAAAGTTAAGTACATCAGCTTAGTCGCGGCGAGCGAGGCGTCAAATTTATCAATAATCCACCACTGCTCGCGGCGGGCTAGACTTGTCTATTTATTGGGGGATTATTAGTACATAGTGACAGCGGACACCATTTCGCCCGCGGCGAGTAACGGCGAGTTTATCCGCGTCTAAAATGACGGATGAATTGACGGCTTAGTACATGGAGCCCCTAGTGCTAACTGGAACAAGTCAAAGCAGGATAAGAAATCTATCCCTACTACCAAAACTGCATGAAGGGGCAGCACTCCCAATCCAGAGGTTCTGGTAGGGGGCAGTTTAAGCCTCTTTTAGTAGGCCTGTTTTCAGTCTGTTCCATCCAAACCCCTATAATCTGAATATAGTTTCTCAGTGGTATCAAATAGGATTTTTCTGTCCATTGTTCCAAGGAACACTGTAAGTGCTCAATATTTTTTCAAGTCTGTCTCAGATCTGGAAACGATGGGAGTGATTGTTCTAGTTCCTTTGCAGGAACAGGGGATGTAATTGTATTCAAATCTCTTCATTGTTCCAAAGAAAGATGGTACTTTTAGACCAGTTCAGGATCTGAAAGCTCTAAACAAGTTTTTAAAGACTCCATCTTTCAAAATAGAAACAATTTGGACTATTCTGCCATTTTTTAGCAAGGTTAGTTTATATCCACAATAGATTTAAAGGATGCTTTTGTGGAGGTTCTCGCAGATATCTGTCAATTACTAGGGATTCCACGATCTGTGCAGGACTTTGCTTCTCTGGTCTAAGCCACTTTTTTTGCCAGATGAATCAGTTCAAACATCTGTGATCGCGGAGCCTTTCCCTTATTAAAATGTCAGTTATAGAAACGTTGGGCTCGAACTGTAGTTTTCACACCCATTCGGGCTAGGATTTCTTCTAGGTCATTATAAGCCTTCTGGGCCTCACCAAGGAGGAAGGGAGCAATTGTTCCTGCTCATTGCTCAGGTGGCTAGGTCTCACGGGTGGCTGTGCATTCAAATGCTAACAGATAGGCCTCTTCATCATCCTCTGGCGTAATTTTCTGCAGGCAGTTGTTAGCCTGTATTCTGTTTACAGCTCCTGTTTGTGCCAGCAGTCCCTGGGTAGTAATGCGGTTTTCAGTTTTCTGCGAAAAATTAACCACAGCTCTGAGGGTGCGTTAATAATTCCAGCATAAATCACAATCGCTTGAGAGCATAAGCTTTTAAGATGTCATAGTTTTCACCCTGTGAATCAATGGAGTTTGCTCGGTTTCTGAAACACATTTTCTAAACATTTAAAGCTAAATTAAATTACATAATTGTATAAATTAGCAGTTCACACTACATATAATCCAATTACAGTGCATATAGTTACAACCAGCTGAGAGATATTTAGAAAATGTGTTTCAGAAACTGAGCAGACTCCATTGTATCACAGGATAAAAACTATGACATATTAAAAGCTTTATTATTATTTATTCTCAGCGCTGAGGCTTGTCTATATTTTTTTCTAACATATTAAAAGCTTACACAATCGCGATACAAAATAACAGTGTATATCAAATATGTCTTCAACTAGTTTATGCCTATTCCTATATTTAAAAATGAAAGAGAAAGCTGGCCAGATTAAAACCCCTTCATAGGGCAAGACTATGTGTGGAGCACTATTTATCACTATTGCTGCTAGAAGTAAGCTTTCTGCACATGTCTGGTATCGCACGTATTAAAAGTTGAAAGTACAAAGTTTTCACTCAAGCTCTACCTCGACGTGCACAAAAATCCGAAGTTAAAATATCAGGACCGTGTTAATGTATTCCGCCCTAGACTTTAATGGAGCATGAAAAGGGGAAAGAACCTAACACCCTTACTTACACTCAAACTCGATTGCATTTTCTCAAGTGCGCTAACCCGATATGAAATATAAATATTTCTCATTGCAATGTTTTTCACATAGAAGAATATGTTCTATTTATTGATAAATATATATCTCTATATGCCATAGTGTTCAAAAGTTTGGGGTCAATTAGAAAGGTCAAAAAATTTTTGTCCATTACAATAATATCAAATAGATCAGAAATACAGTGTAGACATTATTAATGGCATAAATGACTATTGTAGGTGGAAACAGCAATATTTCAGTCTGGCCAATAAAAAGAAAAGATTAAGATGGGAAAAATAACACAGACACTGGACAAAGGAAGATTGGAAAGGGGGGTTATGGACAATCAAATCTAAGTTTGAGGTGTTCGGCTAAAAAAATAAAAAGATCATTTGTGAGACACAGACCAAATTAAACAATGCTATATTTAATGTAGTGGCCAGCACAGATCTCAACCTTTTTGAGCTGTTGTTGAAGCAGCTTGATCAAATAGTACGGTATTTCCCAACTGCGGTCCTCAAGTACCCCCAACAGGCCTGGTTTTCATTATAGCTGAACCAGTGCACAGGTGAAATAATCAGCTGCTCAGTAACCAACCTGTTCTCATCCTTCAACTGATTATTTCACCTGTGCTCTAGTTCAGCTTTAATGAAAACCAGGACTGTTGGGGGTATTTGAGGACCGCGGTTGGGAAACACAGATATTAGTACATAAGAAGTGCCTATCAAGCCATCCAACTTGCAGGAGGTGTTTCAGGAAACATGGGGGGAAAACTCTTCAGATTATCTCAAGAAATTATACAAAAAAGGAGAGGACAGGAGGTATCTTGGGGCACACTAGAGTGAGAGTCTAAGATAATCAAATAGAGGATAGGCATGAGAGACATAAATGAAAACATAACTTTTATTAATATAAAATATTAAAAAGAAAAAGAAAAATTATTAAAATTAAGTATCACCCTATTACTGTATCAATTTTATTTAGCAACATTAATTAGTGCAGGTAGCGCGGGTCCCTTATATGTGTGACCAATCTTCCTTATATAAATACTAATTGGAAAACAGTATTCCCAAATGGTAGTACTAGAAAATAGTACTCATTCTATTACAAAAATAACACCATATATATGTATACTACTTGCAACTAAACGATAATGGTATAGCTTAAATAATTACAGCAGGATAATAAGGTGTGCCTAACATGACATAAAGATGTCACTCATAAAATCTAAGTTTCATAAAATATATATCAAGTCAGGTAAAAAATGTATCAAGAACTAGACACATTTTACCTGCTCAATACACGCATATGCTTCACTTAAAGGGACAGTTCACCCAAAAACGTTCTCCCCTTTAAATTGTTCCCAATGATTCATTTTAACTGCTGGAGTGTTTTAAATTGTTTACAAGTATCTCCTTTACCCCTATTTTGGCATTTGAAATAGCTGATTTAGCCTGTGGTAGCCCAACCTATTGTGAAAGTTTCTATACTGGAGTATATTCTATTGAATAGCCTAAGTAAACACAGCCAGCAGCAGATATTACACTCTCAGTGGGTTGCAGGATAGTTGAGTAATAAAATGATAATTTTCCATTGTTCTCTCTATGTATTGAGCTTTAGTTTTCCAGACAAATATAAGATAAGGAAGCAAGTCTGTGTTCATATATTGATAACATAATGAGATCTGATATTACCTGAAGCTCAACCCATTGTAATAGGCTGTGGTTTAAAATCACAAACCCAGCTACTTCATATACAGAAATACACCTGAAAATGCAATTTCTCATACATTTTATACTCTGCAGCTGGTATAACAAGTCATTGAAAATACATTCATATAAAAACAATTTTACAGTGTACTATCCCTTTAACGATATGGGAAAGCACAAGGCGTTCTCAAAATCAAAATCTTAAAGGATTACTTTCTATAGATCTAGTGGTAAGGGGGAGGAAATGGAGCATGGGTTAATTATCAAATATGTGAGACCATGTGAGTCAGGAGTGACAGTAACTATAACATTGATTTATTAAATGAATATAGCTTTAAGTCAGGTATATCAGTTGATGTTTGTTTGCAACTTGTAAAACTCATGGATTGAGTCAATTACCTGTATCCACTGACTCACTGTGACCATAAGCAGAGGTTGTATGCTTAGCCCCTATTAGTAGGTTATATGTTGAAGAAATATTGTACCCAACGTCAGGTTATTATTCACAGTAATAAACATATATTGCGCAACCCCTAAGGGCGTGTTAATCAGGTTTATAGCGTTAGATTTACTTTAACGTCCCCTACATTTCGAGTATAATAACCGGTGTCAGAAAAGTGTGCCGTCACCATAGCCAATATAAACTACCATATGATAGAGCGCTCAGCTGTCACATGAAGAGCGTAATTCTCAACCTCTTAGACGCTCAGTGTGTTCAGCAGTAATCTATTTTAATATAAGAGGAAGCGGTCACACACTGACACTGAATGTACCCGTAAGTTTCTCGCTATTGGAAAACCCAAATAAAAGTAGAACAGGTAACACTATAAGCAGTGGTTATCGAGGTTTAAACACTGAAGTTGTTAGTTCATTAAATATACCTACAACATAGTACCCTGTGTCAGATGGGTTGTATTATTTGAACAACAATTACAGACTATCAAAGCTGCCACTAATAGAGCGTAACTCACAGTCTTATAAACGCTGAGTAAGCTCGGCAGTAATCTATTTCCTTAAAAAAAGCGGTCACAAACTGACACTGACCACTTTTTTTAACTTTGGGGAGTTACTTCCTATCTCAACAAATTGACAACTACAATGCCAGAGGTCTGCAAGGCTGTAATTGCTGCACATGGAAGATTATTTGATGAAAGCAAAGTTTGAAGGACACAAATATTATGGCACTTTAAATTCCTAATTTCTAACGGAATTAAGGTAGGAAACCTCTGATTGCAACAGCCAATCGGATTGACCTCGTATTCTATTGGCTGATCGGAACAGCCAATAGAATGCAAGGTCAATCCGATTGGCTGATTGGATCAGCCAATCGGATTGAACTTCAATCTGATTGGCTGATTGCATCAGCCAATCAGATTTTTCCTACCTTAATTCCGATTGGCTGATAGAATCCTATCAGCCAATCGGAATTCGAGGGACGCCATCTTGGATGACGTCATTTAAAGGAACCTTCATTCGGCCTTAGGACAACGTACAAAGAGGATTGCTCCGCGTCAGATGGATTCAAGATGGCTCTGCTCTGCTCCGGTTGATTGAAGATTGAAGATGCCGCTTGGATGAAGACATCTGCCGCTTGGAGGACCTCTTCTGCCCCAATCGGATGAAGACTTCTGCCGCTCCAGATGTCCACTTCAGGCCCATTGGTGCCCGGCTGGGTGAACATGGCTCCAGGTAGGGTGATTTTCAGGGGGGTAGTGTTAGGTTTTATTAAGGGGGATCGGGTGGGTTTTAGAGTAGGGGTATGTGGGTGGTGGGTTGTAATGTTGGGGGGGGTATTGTATTTTTATTTACAGGTAAAAGAGCTGTTAACTTTGGGGCAATGCCCCGCAAAAAGCCTTTTAAGGGCTGGTAAATGAGCGGATTACTTTTTAATTTAGGATAGGGTAGGGCATTTTATTATTTTGGGGGGCATTTTTATTTTATTAGGGGGCTTAGATTAGGTGTAATTAGTTTAAACTTCTTGTAATTTTATTTTTTATTTTTTGTAATTTGGTGGGGGTTTTTTGTACTATAGTTTAGTTTATTTAATTGTATTTTTGTTTAGATAATTGTAGGTAATTTATGTAATTGATAGTGTAGTGTTAGGTGTATTTGTAACTTAGGTTAGGATTTATATTACAGGCAATTAGTTTTAAATAGGATTAATTTATTTAATGATAGTAAATTTAGTTTGTTTAATTTAAATTATATTTAACTTAGGGGGGTGTTAGGGTTAGGGTTAGACTTAGGTTTAGGGGTTAATAACTTTATTATAGTAGTGGCGACGTTGGGGGCGGCAGATTAGGGGTTAATAATTGTAGGTAGGTGGCGGCGATGTTAGGGAGGGCAGATTATGGGTTAATAAAAGGTATTATAGTGTTTGCGAGGTGGGAGTGTGGCGGTTTAGGGGTTAATACATTTATTATAGTGACGGCGATGTCCGGTCAGCAGATTAGGGGTTAATAAGTGTAGGTAGGTGGTGGCGATGTGGGGGGGCAGATTAGGGGGTAATAAATATAATATAGGTGTCGGTGATGTTAGGGGCAGCAGATTAGGGGATAATTCATAGGGATAATGTAGGTTGTGGCGGTGTCCGGAGCGGGAGATTAGGGGTTAAAAAATTATTATAGGGTTTGCAATGTGGGGGTGCCTCGGTTTAGGGGCTCATAGGTAGTTTATGGGTGTTAGTGTACTTTATAGCACAGTAGTTAAGAGCTTTATGTTCCCGCGTTAGCCCATAAAACTCTTAACTACTGACTTTTTTTTGCGGTTGGAGTCTTGTCTGTAGAGGCTCTACCGCTCACTTCTTCCAAGACTCAGACTCGTAATACCAGCATGAGGCAAATCTTATTTAAAAGATAGGATACGCAATTGACGTAAGGGGATCTGCGGTAGCCTCGAGTCACGGAAAGAAAGTGAGCGGTCAACCCTTTCCTGCCTGACTCTAAATACCAGCGGGCGTTAAAAAGCAGCGTTAGGACCTCTTTACGCTGCTTTTTAACCCTAACGCAGAACTCTAAATCTAGGCAATAGTTTTCTCTTGGATTTGAACTGTGTAAATGTATCCATTACTTTACATTAACGCTATCCAACATTGGTTTAACAAACCCTACCCCCCCAAAAAAGTGTCATTTTACAATCAGCAAGATTACAAGTTTTGCGCTATACCGGGTGTGTAAATAACGCACTTTTACAATCAGCTCTTTTACTGCCCAAAGCCCTAATCTAAAAAAAAAACACCCCCCCCCCCCGAAAAAAAACAACTAACTGTAACCCCAGAAAATCTACTCACAGTTCCTGAAGTCCGGAAATCCATCTTCATTTTTACTCACAGTTCCTGAAGTCCGGACATCCATCTTCATCCAGGCGGCGAGAAATCTTCATCCAGGCTGCAACATCTACATCCATCGGGGGGGGGCATCTTCTGTCTTCATCACGGTGGATATTCAAATTAACCTAAAGGATTTCAGTAGCTTTCATCCTATTGACTGATTTGAAAATGTCAGCCAATAGGAATGAAAAGTACCCCATTTTTAAACGGGTACCTTGCATTCAAGCTTCAATGTACAACGGTGATCATATGAAGAGGATCCTCCACGCTGGATGTACGCGCTGCCAGCGAGGATTCTCCATGTCTCCACAGCTCCACTCCATCGGGATGAAGTTAGAAGGTGCCCCCGCAATAGATGTAGATGTCATCGCTTGGATGAAGACTTCTCGCCACCTGGATAAAGATGGATGTCCAGACTTCACAAACTGTCAGTAAATTTTCTGGGGTTAGTGTTATTTTTTTTTTTTTTTTCGTGTTTTTTTTTTAGATTAGGGCTTTGGGCAGTATAAGAGCTGATTGTAAAAGAGCTGATGCCCATACAAATAAAAGAGCTTAGATAAAAGAGCTGTTTAACTTAGGGCAATGCCCTACAAAAGGCCCTTAGGGCCTTTAGGGGGTGTTTTTATTTTGGGGTGGCTTTATTGTTTTTATAGGGCTATTAGATTAGGTGTATTTTTTTTATTTTGGATAATTTCGTTTTTTATTTTTTGTAATCTTAGTGTTTTTTTATTTTTCGTAATTTTATGTTTTGTTTTTGTAATGTTAGATTTTTTTATTTTTTTGTAGCGTTTATTTTATCATATAATTTAGGATTTTTAATTTGTAGTTTATTTTATTTTATTAGAATAGTTATTTTAGGTGAATTTGTAGTTTAATCTTATTTTTTTATTTTACAGGTAAGTTTTTATTTATTTTAAGATAGTTATATTGTACTTTTAATTTAAAGTTAGGGGGTGTTAGGCTTAGGGGTTAATAGTTTACTTTAGTGTTTTGCGATGGGGGCTGGCATTTTAGGGGTTAATACTTATTATAGTGTTGGCGATATAGGGGGCTGGGGGTTTAGGGGTTAAAAGGTTTATATAGTGTTAGCGATGTGGATGGGAGGTGGATTAGGGGTTAATAGGTTTATTTAATAGTCGTGATGTGGGTGGGCTGCAGATTAGGGGTTAAAAGATTTATTATAGTATTTGCGAAGCGGGAGGGTGGCGGTTTAGGGGTTTATAGGTAGTTTTTGGGTGTTAGTGTACTTTGTAACATTTTAGTTATGAATTTTGTGAAACATTTTTGTTTTGCAAAATCTATAACTACTGGTCTTAGATTGCGGAATGAATCGTGTCGGTATAGGCTATAACGCAAGCATTTTAGCCGGACCGCACAACCTGCAATAAGGCGCAATGGAAAATCCTGAACTCAAACATCATTTTTTGAGTGTGAAATGGATCGTTGCGTTACAGACTAAAATGCTTGCGGTATAGCTATACCCCAGCGACTTGTAATACGGGCGACCTACCATTCCATGTGCAATGGCCAATTTTTCAGTGGTTAAGCCGTACCGCACCATACCGCAAAACTTGCAATCTAGCTGATTGTTTTTGGACTTTTCTGTTTTAAAAGCTTTGACCTCTTGATAAACTATTTTGTTAAGTTAATGTTGTGTTCAATGCAAAATCCTTTAGAAGAATGAAGGCTGTGATAATGTTAACATAACAAACAGGGGATGGGGTCAGCCATCAAGGATGATTTCAGTGTGGGAGATCACAGTAAGGCTTATTTATATTAACGTTATAGTATATGATGGTTACTGCAGAGTAATAGCAGTTAGAGGACATCTTAATAAAGTAATCTAAAAAATACTTTTTCTTAGAAAGTGCATTTTTTTCTAAATAAAGTTACATTTATACTTGTTCCCCGTATTGTTTCCCCTGCTGCTATTGGATCCAGGCTCAAATCAGCAGCGCAACAGTGGTCTGCTGAAGAAAGACATAGGGCATGTGGTGCCTCTAATAATGGCTGATATAAATGCCTGCAATAAAAAAAAAAGGAAAGGAAGGTAGGGAAATCAATATGTGTGACAATTATAAATGTAATTTTGTATAAAAGAAATACACCCTCTAAGAAAATGTATGTGCTAGATTAAATTGATTAAGATGTCCTCTAACTGCTATTACAATGCAGTAATGCTGAAATGATCATCACTTTAATTGTGTTTGTGTTAGTCATGATGTGTAAATGCATCAAGGGAGGTCACAGTTGAGGCTAACTGCACTGTGGAGTTGGGTAAACAATTAAGAGAGTTTGCTGTGGAGGATGTTAGGGGGACTAAGGCAGAAAAGTTAGGGTGATAAAGTGGGACAGTTTCTGATGCTCTGCATTGAGTTTTGTGTATCTAAAAGTAGATGTATGACAGCTAAAATTAGTACAACTGCATTTCTTTTACAAGCTGCTGTCAGAAAAAGTGTTAAAAATACATGTGTGTACTGTCACTATTCCTGTTTTTGTAGCTTCCATAGAGCTGTTATTTGGGAACTACTGCAGTGCATGCACATTTTCATATATCCCTTCACTTTTTAGTAGTTCAGATTAAGAGGGATATTTATCAAGCCGTCAACCGCAAATCCGCTGGAATTCTGCAGCGTAATTCTGGCGAACTTGATTCGACCCATTTATCAAAGCCTACAGACCGGCAAAAGTTGAAATTTGTGACGTAACATACGGTCCGCCCGTCTCAATCCGACACAGATCGATGCTTACGTCATTACAGATGTTCCGAATACAAATTTGGCACTATCTGACAGCTTTTGCAAGTTATCAAATTTCTAGCAGGTACGCTCGCCACTATTCTGGCCCAGCGTACCTGGTTTTCAATCCGCCACCCTGGAGGTCGCGGATGCCATAGGAATCAATGGGTGTCTGAAAGCAGCCAAAGCTTATGTTTGATGCTGCCAGATATCCCATTGATATCTATGGTAGAAAACAAATTACGTTTACACCTAACACTCTAACATAAGCCCCGAGCCTAAACACCCCTAATCCACCGCCCCCGACATCGCCGCAACCTACATAATGTTATTAACCCCTATTCCACCTCTCCCGGACCCTGCAGAAACTAAATAAATATATTAAACCCTATCCCGCTGCTCCTGGAGCCCCCCTTAACTAAATAAATGTATTAACCCCTATCCTGCTGCTCCCGGACCCCGCCGCAACTGTAATAAAATGATTAACCCCTAAACCCCTGGCCTCCCACATCACTACCACTAACTAAACTGATTAACCCCTAAACTGCTAGACCCCCACATCGCCATAAACTAAATTAAGCTATTAACCCCTAAACCTAACAAGCCGCTAACTTTACATTATAATTACCTCATCCCTATCTTATAATAAATTAAAACTTACCTTTAGAATTTAAATAAACTATATTAAACTATTAATTAACCTACCCTAACTATTATACTAAAATTACATTAAACTATAGTAAACTATTAATTAACCTACCCTAACTATTATACTAAAATTACATTAAACTATATTAAACTATTAATTAACCTACCCTAACTATTATACTAAAACTACATTAAACTAACAATTAAATTAACTACATTACATATTTAAAATCCTAACCCTACTCAAGTTATTTAAATCTACTATAAAAAATTTCTAAATTACAAAAAAATAACAACTAAGTTACAAAAAATAAAAAACACTAAATTACAAAAAATAGAAATCCACAGTATCAAAAATAAAAAAGAATTACACCTAATCTAATAGCCCTATCAAAATAAAAAAGACCCCCCAAAATAAAAAAAAAACCTAGCCTACACTAAACTACCAATGGCCCTTAAAAAGGGCCTTTTGCGGGGCATTGCCCCAAAGAAATCAGCTCTTTTACCTGTCAACCAACCCCCCCAAATAAAACCCTATCCAAAAAAACCTAAGCTCCCCATTGCCCTGAAAAGGGCATTTGTATGGGCATTGCCCTTAAAAGGGCAATAAAGCTGCCCAAAGTCCCTAACCTAAAATTAAAACCCACCCAATAAATCCTTAAAAAACCTAACACTAACCACCGATGATCCACTTACAGTTTTCAAAGACGGATATCCATCCTCATCCAAACGGCAGAACTCCTCAGCGAAGCTGGCAGAAGTCTTCATCCAAACGGGTCGAAGTCTTCATCCAAGCAGGCAGAAGTCTTCATCCAGACAGCATCTTCTATCTTCATCCATCCGGCGCTGAGCGGCTCCATCCTAAAGACATCCGGTGTGGAGCATCCTCTTCTTCCGATGGTCAACGACGAATGAAGTTTCCCTTTAAGCTACATCATCCAAGATGGCGTCCCTTACATTCCGATTGGCTGATAGAATTCTATCAGCCAATAGGAATTAAAGGAAACAATCCTATTGGCTGTTGCAATCAGCCAATAGGCTCGAGCTTGCATTCTATTGGCTATTCCAATCAGAGTTGTTTGGCCAGGCTGAGCACAGAGTTGTAGGACTTAAGGATGAATTTATAATGCCGGAAATCATCACAGGTGCGTGATTTCCTCCACTGCCGTTTAGCAGCCTGTGAACATCGCTGAAGATATCTGGTCTGTTTGGTGTGCCACGGTTGCCGTTGAATGATTGATGTACGATGAACAGTGGAGGGTGCAGCTTTGTCAAGTGTTGATTTTAGTGCCGAGTTATACTGTAAAGCAACAAGGTTTGGGCAAGAGAGGGATGAAATGTCAGAGAGCAGAGGGTTCAGTTGCGTGGAAAAGTCTGTGAGATCCAAGACTTTTAAATTCCTGTAAGGTAGAAGTTTCTTGGGGGCTTGCAAAGATGTAGCAGGTAGAGTAAGAGAGAAAGTTAGTAGATGGTGGTCAGAGAGAGGAAAGGGGAAGTTAAGGAAGTTGGAAACGGCACAGAGATTAGTAAAGACCAGGTCTATGGAGTTGCCTTCACAGTGGGTTGGAGATGTTGTCCACTGGGACAGGCCAAAAGAGGTGATAAGTGATAGAAGTTTAGAGGCAGCAGGCATGTTAGGATTATCAATGGGTATGTTGAAGTCCCCTAAGATGAGAGAATGGACATTAGAAGAGAGAAAATGTGGAAGCCAAGCTTCAAAGTGGTCCAGACATTGTGATGCTGGGCCAGGGGGATGATAAATAACTGCAACACGAAGAGCTAGAGGGGAGAAGAGGCGGATAGCATGAACTTCAAAAGATGAAAAGGAAAGAGAGGGAGGTGAAGGAATGCAGTGAAAGGTACTGTGTGGAGACAGGAGAATTCCTACTCCCCCTCCTTGTTTGTCTCCTGGCCTGGGAGTGTGACTGAAGTGTAGGCTGCCATAGGACAGAAAGGCTACAGCAGTTGTGTTAGAGGAGGAAAGCCAAGTTTCAGTGAGGGCTAACAGGAAGCTAACAGGTTACGTGAACGTGAGATTAATAGGTTGTGAAGAGATGTAAGCTTATTGCATACAGAGCGTGCATTCCAAAGGGCACAAGAGAATTGAGGTGTGCTAACAGAGGTTCAGTTAATGATGTTTAGAGGGTTACTTGGGCAAGGAATATGAGGTGTTATTTGGCGTAGTTAGCTGATGGAAGCAAAGGGTGGACCTGGGTTAGGCGAGACATCCCCAGCTGCAAGAAGATGAAAGGTGGTGAGCAAAAGGAAATGAGAATGTATCATATGTGAACGTTTAAGTTTAGGATCAGTGAAGCATGGCTGGCTGAGGAATGTGAGATAGGAATAGAGTTCATGTGTGCTGTAGAGGGGGGGAGGTAGAAGAGAAGGGGAAATATGAATTGTCTGTGTGCTGTTTGTGAAAGGAAGAGCTGTGACTTTAAGGAGAAGGGAAGAAAAGGTAAATGCAGACATTAGAAAGTGTTGCATGTTTGCAGTTAATTTTGGAGATATGAAATTACTTATTTCTGTTGTCCACTCCTTTGTCTAACTCCCTTGTTATAACTCCCTACACTTATGAACTAGCACACTTAGAGAACTACACACATGCAATGCTACACTGATCAATAAGCTAGCTTGATGTAACAAGCTTGGGTATTTAATTTAAAGGTAATAACAGTCACATGATCCTAATTAGCAAAGGTCATAAATTATTGCAGGATCAAACAAGGCCTAAACAGGCAAAGCATATGACACCTATCTTATCAAAGTGGAAGACAGAGAAAGCAAAAGATTTAAGGTAATAAACACATACCAAAGATAAAAGATTGTAGGTGGAAAGGCAGTTAAAGTGTAAGATGCAGGGTAAAAATGGATTCTGTTCTATGCACATACCAAAGATAAAAGATTGTAGGGGGAAAGGTTGTTAAAGTTTAAGATGCAGGGTTAAAATGGATTCTGTTCTATGCACATACCAAAGATAAAATATTGTAGGGGGAAAGGCAGTTAAAGTGTAAGATGCAGGGTTAAAATGGATTCTGTTCTATGCACATACCAAAGATAAAAGATTGTAGGGTGAAAGGCAGATAAAGTGTAAGATACAGGGTTAAAATGGATTCTGTTCTATGCACATACCTGTGGAGAGAGGAGATAGAGAGCAGTGTAAGCAAAGCTCCAAATATGTTCTCAAAGGTCCATGTTCCATAAATGATTGCAGGATCAAACAAGGCCTAAACAGGCAAAGCATATGACACCTATCTTATCAAAGTGGAAGACAGAGAAAGCAAAAGATTTAAGGTAATAAACACATACCAAATATAAAAGATTGTAGGTGAAAAGGCAGTTAAAGTGTAAGATGCAGGGTAAAAATGGATTCTGTTCTATGCACATACCAAAGATAAAAGATTGTAGGGGGAAAGGTTGTTAAAGTGTAAGATGCAGGGTTAAAATGGATTCTGTTCTATGCACATACCAAAGATAAAATATTGTAGGGGGAAAGGCAGTTAAAGTGTAAGATGCAGGGTTAAAATGGATTCTGTTCTATGCACATACCAAAGATAAAATATTTTTTTGGGTGGAAAGGCAGATAAAGTGTAAGATACAGGGTTAAAATGGATTCTGTTCTATGCACATACCTGTGGAGAGAGGAGATAGAGAGCAGTGTAAGCAAAGCTCCAAATATGTTCTCAAAGGTCCATGTTCTCAAAAGTCCGAAAGTGCTGGTGGATGTATTTTCCTCGATTAGCCTCTTTGCAGGAATTTGGACTTCATTTCTCCCAGCTGTTCCTGTGCTTGTCCCATATTACTGTTGTTCTGTATAACCCGTTTAAACTGGGAGATGGGAAGGGCATTTTTTAAAGATGGTGGATGACAACTCGTCGCTTCCAAGAGAGAATTCCTGTCTGTTTCCTTTCTGAATACAGTTGTTTGTAGTTGACCTCCTTCAATATGTATTCTCAGATCCAGAAAGTCGACAGTTAATTGGTGACAGGTCATTTTGAACTGAAGAGAAGGAATCTTTGCATTTAGGTCTTGAAACCAATTTCGCAACTCCAACTCCACAGTAGAAACAAATCGTCAATGCACCTCCTAAAGTACTTAATATGATATGTCTAAAAAGATCAGTGTCCCATTGCTCAAATTGAGCCATATATAAATTGGTGTACGATGGGGCCATATTAGACCCCATCACTGTCCCCATCAACTGCAGGTAAAACGATTTTTCAAATTTGAAATAATTCCTGGTAAGGCAAAGTTAAAGTAATTCATGAATAAGCTCCACTGGAGGTTCCACAAAGGGGTACCGATTAAGTTGTTTTTGGATGGCCATGAGCTCCTGTACACGGGGAATCACTGTGTACAGGCTCACCACATCAAGTGTCACCAATAATAGGGGTTCTTCAAATCTCGAGAGCACCTTCAACTCCTTGATCAGGCTCCTTGATTCCAAAAGGAATGAGGGCATATTGCGTACCAATGGTTGCAAAATGTTGTCAAGGAATATGGCAATTGGTTGCATGAGAGACCCAATAGAAGACACTATTGGTCTACCTGGTGGCTGAGTGCAATGCTTGTGTACCTTGGGCAAGGTGTAAAAGGCTGGGATGTGAGGGTATAATACTTTCATAAAGCCCACCTCATCTTTTTTTTTTATTTTTTTTATTTTTTTATTTGAGGTTCATTTAAAGGCATACAACATTGTATAAATAGATTCTTATGTCACATGAAGTAAAAACAGCAGTTTTACAAGGAGAACTGACAATACATAACATATGCACCATGTGGACATTATGTAAATAGAGTGCCTGTCACCTAGGGACCTTCTTAATGATACAATAGGTCCCTTATGGACCTACTAAAATGAACAAAAACATTTGGGTAAAAGAAGGCGATTTTGAACCTGATAGACCACTTATGGATCTCAAATGATAAACCTCAGTTTTACAGTGCTTTATCATGCGCAACAAATAAACTTAAAACATTTTTCTGTAACTCAATAGGCCGCTGTTGGACCAAACTGAAATATAAACTCAAGGTAGGAAAGAAAAATTACGTTAGTATGTGCAATTTGTAGGTAATGTTAAAAGTTATACTAAGGGTTGCGGCATAGGCAAGAGAAGCCGCATATTTAGTTCTCCTAAACAAGGGGACATGTTAGAGAGGGGGGGGGGAGGTGATAAGTTTGATTGTCATAGAAAGAGTATATATCCTAGGGGCTGGGAGGCTCACTGTGAGTTGGAGAGGAGGTGACTAAATTAATGTAGTAGGCAGCAAATACTATGTAGAAAAGCTCTAGTATCACCGGGCTACATAATCACACATACAGTTATATGAACATGTTGGCTAACCAAGGGAAAACAAAAGGGAACTAGCTATATAATGATTTCATGGGCACATTGGGTGCTAGTGGGTACACGAAAAAAAGGGACTAATTCTCGTCAGGTTAATATTATCTGAAGTGAGTCTAGGAAGCCAATAACCCTGACACACAGTGTGGTAAAGGAGGTTGTAGCCACTAGTAGCAGTGCAGGTCCAGCCTGCACTAATAACCCTGTGAGGACCATTAAAGGGGGAGGGGGGTACTAACATGAGAAAGGCGAGCAAAGTAATAAATCAAGTAGATTCTATAAAGCAGTACCTGAACCTCCAAAACTTATTATGAGTAACAAAGTGATTGAGCTCTCCAATTTAGCTATTATTGAACAACTCTTTCCATGCCATTCAGGACATACCTGTCATGCCACAGGTATGTATGATACATTATAGATAAACCCCATGTTTTCTAAGTTATCTTACATTGGAGGAGCAATAAAATATAATAGGATACACATAAAATTGCCCCTGTCACATAAAACATTAACAAGAAGGAGTTAAACATGTAGTAATAAGTTGTGTAAATAAAATATGAAGAAATATAATACGCTATTTATGTTAATAGTGAGATAGCTATGCTTAAAACTATAATATAAGGTGCCACGCATGCATATTGAGCTGGAGAATACTGAAGTATGTAGACTGCCAGGACTGCTTATGTAGATACACCCCTTTGAGGCTTATAACAAACACATTTTGGACTCTAGTGACGTAGTAGCTCACCCTTAATACCATAGTGTAGTGTATACAGTATATATTGGGTTAATAGCAGGGTTGTACTATATAGCTGCAGACACCACCTTAAAATAATTCAATGTTTACATAAGAGCGACCGCCACAATAAGTAAAAAACAAAAGGGTCCCTTATACAAAGATAGGAGTAACACCTAACTATAAAATATAACTGTTAATCTGGCATTATAGTGAGAGTGCAAAGTGAAGGTGAGAATAGGGGGCATGGCTGTTCTACAAGCTCATAATTTTAAGCTCTGCCGTCTAGACATGGGCCCTATGTCCAAACCGCAGGCAAAACCATCTTATGTGTGGGTGTGCAATGTTACTTAGCCTCCCTGAGCTACTTGAAAAATAGGTTAGAGAGATGTTCTGAGCTAAAAAGATTTAAGCTAGTTAACGACAGCATGAATTAAGCAGACCCATCTTGTGTATGACTGTAACCTCCCTTATTGTGACATGAACATTAAAGCCAGGACCATAAAAACTATAGGTACAAGAATATGTGTCTTTAGACGGCTAGTCTACTCCACATAATAGTAGCTTGTGTTTCTCTATTACCAGTTTCTATGTTATAAAACTTGTAGAGCAATCGGCCTGGGTGTAAAAGAAACTAATGTATGCATCACACATTGAAGAGTCCAGCATTTGGAAAAGAGGAATTTGTGTGGCTAGATGCGTTCCAATGTACTGAAAGGTGTGGATGGCTCCCTGCTCACCACCTAAAGTCATATGCATATAATGACGACTAGCCCACTCCGGTTCTCAAGGCAGTGATAAGGGGCATAGAGTACACAGGACCGCAGTATGGGGCTGAACAAACTTGCCTGCACGCCGAAAGTGTTCCTCAGCTATCCGGCTTGCGTGCTTCAGATCAAACATACCCGGCAAGCCCAAGACATCTTCACTCCTGCTCCTAAGGTGGGTGATAACCGCTTCTGCCTGCCGTGCTAGCTTATCATTAGAATGCTGGGCACCTTTACTTAGAACCGACTCCATTTGGCTGCTAAGGTAGAGTGACCCCACACCACAGACAGGGGAGATCAGAGGTAAAAGAGGTAAAGCACTGTCCGTTTCTGCTGGGCCTGACCCCCCCTGTCCGCGTGGATGCTCGGAAGTGTAGGTCTCCAATCTAGCAACTGGGCATTGCGGTGCGACAGAGGGAGAGGTGTGTACTTGTCGAGTTAAATAATCATCTACCTCAGGTGGCCCGGTTCGATAATGGTGAGCAGAGTTCGGTGTGGGGGATCGGGCTAGAGTTAACTCGTAGGTAGGTGCAGTAGGCGTCAGGGGTAAATGCAGTACAGACCTGAGATCATCTATTAGTAGAAGAAATTGATGTGTAGTTAGCTGTAGTATAGCCGACTCCCAAGATGCAGTTGCTTCCATGCTGTTTGGGTACAATACACTGTCCCTCTCACGAGTCTGCACTGCGCCATCCATGGGCCGACTAGGTAGCCAGCTCAGATTTCTGCCGTCTACAGTCCCCACACTTAAGAAAGGGTTATTGTGGTGGGTTAAGTCCCATACAGGTGGTTTGTTGCTATGCCGGTTCAGGGCGTTTGGGCTTGTGTTTTAGGCCCTATTAAAAATGGAGTGAAAGACGGTATAACCAAGATGGCCACTGATATCTCCTAAGAGCCGCTCAGTCATCACAGGCTCCAAGCTCCTCATACACGCGTAGCTCTCCGTCTCTTTTAGGGTCAGATGTCTAGGCTGGGGATAACAAGCAAGCCTGAGAGGCATGGGCAGTTTTTTTATGGGAGGTGAGCGGTGTTAGATAAAGTTTTGGTCGGAGCTCACAGAATGTGCGACCGCTCACCTACCCTGCTGGCTCCGCCCCCCAAGCCCACCTCATCTTTATCAATCACACCATCTTGGAAAGCCTGATTTAGGACCTGATCAATCTGTGACTTGAAAATGTTTGTAGGGTCATGGGGTAGTCGTTTATAGGTGCTTACATCTTCCCATTACGATAGGTAGGTGCAGTAGGCGTCAGGGGTAAATGCAGTACAGACCTGAGATCATCTATTAGTAGAAGAAATTGATGTGTAGTTAGCTGTAGTATAGCCGACTCCCAAGATGCGGTTGCTTCCATGCTGTTTGGGTACAATACACTGTCCCTCTCACGAGTCTGCACTGCGCCATCCATGGGCCGACTAGGTAGCCAGCTCAGATTTCTGCCGTCTACAGTCCCCACACTTAAGAAAGGGTTATTGTGGTGGGTTAAGTCCCATACATGTGGTTTGTTGCTATGCCGGTTCAGGGCGTTTGGGCTTGTGTTTTAGGCCCTATTAAAAATGGAGTGAAAGACGGTATAACCAAGATGGCCACTGATATCTCCTAAGAGCCGCTCAGTCATCACAGGCTCCAAGCTCCTCATACACGCGTAGCTCTCCGTCTCTTTTAGGGTCAGATGTCTAGGCTGGGGATAACAAGCAAGCCTGAGAGGCATGGGCAGTTTTTTTATGGGAGGTGAGCGGTGTTAGATAAAGTTTTGGTCGGAGCTCACAGAATGTGCGACCGCTCACCTACCCTGCTGGCTCCGCCCCCCAAGCCCACCTCATCTTTATCAATCACACCATCTTGGAAAGCCTGATTTAGGACCTGATCAATCTGTGACTTGAAAATGTTTGTAGGGTCATGGGGTAGTCGTTTATAGGTGCTTATATCTTCCCATTACGATAGTATTTCTTGCTGGTAATAAATATAATCAAGTATCACCAACGCATCCCCTTTGTCCGCTTCCCTGAAGACTAAGTCCTTACTATTGCTTAGCATTTCAAAAGCCATCCTCACTTCTCTTGACAGATTGTTTCTGCACCGTGGTTTATCTAATGCATACATGTCATTCGTCTGTTCCAATAGCAACCTAGTGTAGGTCTTTATGCTTGGATTCAAACTAGTTTAAACTATGTGTTGTCCCTTATCATAGGGTCTCTAGAAGCCACACCAAAATGCTCCTTAAGTCTCAAATTCCGTTCAAATTTCTGTGCATCAATAAACATGCACTAGGTTGCTATTGGAATAGATGAATGACACGTGTGCATTAGCTAAACCACGGTGCAGAAACAATCTGTCAAGAGAAGAGAGGATGGCTTAAGAAACACTAAGCAATAGTAAGGACCATGGGGGGTAGTTATCAAGCTGTCAACCTCAAATACGCTGGAATTCCGCAGAGTATTTGTGGCGAGGCTGATTCGCCTTAGTTATCAAAGGCTACAGACCGGCAAAAGTAGAATTTTGTGACGTAAGCTTCGATCCGCCGGACTCAGTCCGACACAGATCGATTCTTACGTCACTCCAGATGTTCCGCACACAAGTGCGGAGCAATCTGACTACTTTTGCTAGTTATCAAAAAACTAGCAGGTACTCTCGGCACTTTTCCGGCCCAGCGCACCTGGTTTTCAATCCGGCGTCCCTGGAGGTGGCGGATCCCATAGGAATCAATGGGAGTCTGACCATAGCGAAAGTACAAGTTCGCTGCTGCCAGATATCCCATTGATTTCTATGGGAGCTGTCTACACCTAACACCCTAACATGTACCCCGAGTCTAAACACCCCTAAGCTGTCCCCCCCTACACCGCCGCAACTAAATAAAGTTATTACCCCTAAACCGCCGCTCCTGGAGCCCACCGCAAGCTACTCTATACATATTAACCCCTAAACCGCTGCTCCCTGACCCCGCCTCACCTATAATAAATGTATTAACCCCTAAACCGCCGCTCCCGGACACCGCCGCAACCTACATTATACCTATTAACCCCTATCCTGCCCCCCCTATACCGCCGCCCTCTATAATAAAGTTATTAACCCCTATCCTGCCGATCCCGGACCTCGCCGCAACTAAATAAATAGTTTAACCCCTAAAACGCCGCTACCGGACACCGCCGCAACCTATATTAAACTTATTAACCCCTAATCTGCCCACCCTACACCTATAATACATTTATTAACCCCTATCCTGCCCCCCTACACCGCCGCCACTGTAATAAAATGATTAACCCCTAAACCTAAGTCTAACCCTAACCCTAACACCCCCCTAACTTAAATATTAGTTAAATAAATCTAAATAATATTTATATTATTAACTAAATTAATCCTATTTAAAACTAAATACTTACCTGTAAAATAAACCCTAAGATAGCTACAATACAATTAATAATTACATTGTAGCTATTTTAGGATTTATATTTATTTTACAGGTAGCTTTGTATTTATTTTAGCTAGTTAGAATAGTTATTAAATAGTTATTAACTATTTAATAACTACCTAGCTAAAAGAAATACAAAATAACCTGTAAAATAAATCCTAACCTAAGTTACAATTAAACCTAACACTACACTATCATTACATTAATTAATTAAATAAATTAACTACAAATAACTACAATTAAATACAATTACATAGACTAACTAAAGTACAAAAAAATAAAAAAGCTAAGTTACAAAAAAAAAAAAAAAAAAGTTACAAACATTTAAAAAATATTAAGATAATTACACCTAATCTAAGCCCCCTAATAAAATAACAAAGCCCCCCAAAATAAAAAAATTCCCTACCCTATTCTACATTAAAAAAGTTCAAAGCTCTTTTACCTTACCAGCCCTTAAAAGGGCCTTTTGTGGGGCATGCCCCAAAGAAAACTGCTCTTTTGCCTGTAAAAGAAAAATACAACCCCCCCAACATTAAAACCCACCACCCACATACCCCTAATCTAACCCAAACCCCCCTTAAAAAACCTAACACTACCCCCCTGAAGATCATCCTACCTTGAGTCGTCTTCACTCAGCCGAGCCACCGATGGAACCGAAGAGGAGATCCGGAGCGGCAGAAGTGATCCTCCAAGGGGCGCTGAAGAAGTCTTCCATCCGATGAAGTGATCCTCCAGGCGGCGCTGAAGAAGTCTTCCATCCGGGTGATGTCATCTTCCAAGCGGGGTCTTCAATCTTCTTTCTTCAGGATCCATCTTCATCCTGCCAACGCGGTACATCCTTCTTTCCCGACGGACTACCGACGAATGAAGGCTTCTTTAAGGGACATCATCCAAGATGGCGTCTCTTCAATTCCGATTGGCTGATAGGATTCTATCAGCCAATCGGAATTAAGGTAGGAAAAATCTGATTGGCTGATTGAATCAGCCAATCAGATTGAAGTTCAATCCGATTGGCTGATCCAATCAGCCAATCAGATTGAGCTTGCATTCTATTGGCTGTTCTGATCAGCCAATAGAATGCGAGCTCAATCTGATTGGCTGATTCAATCAGCCAATCAGATTTTTCCTACCTTAATTCCGATTGGCTGATAGAATCCTATCAGCCAATCAGAATTGAAGGATGACGTCCCTTAAAGGAGCCTTCATTCATCGGTAGTCCGTCGGGAAAGAAGGATGTTCCGCGTCGGCGGGATGAAGATGGATCCTGAAGAAAGAAGATTGAAGACCCCGCTTGGAAGATGACATCGCCCGGATGGAAGACTTCTTCAGCACCGCTTGGAAGATGACATCGCCCAGATGGAAGACTTCTTCAGCGCCGCCTGGAGGATCACTTCATCGGATGGAAGACTTCTTCAGAGCCCCTTGGAGGATCACTTCTGCCGCTCCGGATCTCCTCTTCGGTTCCATCGGTGGCTCGGCTGAGTGAAGACGACTCAAGGTAGGATGATCTTCAGGGGGGTAGTGTTAGGTTTTTTTAAGGGGGGTTTGGGTTAGATTAGGGGTATGTGGGTGGTGGGTTTTAATGTATGGGGGGTTGTATTTTTCTTTTACAGGCAAAAGAGCAGTTTTCTTTGGGGCATGACCCACAAAAGGCCCTTTTAAGGGCTGGTAAGGTAAAAGAGCTTTGAACTTTTTTAATGTAGAATAGGGTAGGGAATTTTTTTATTTTGGGGGGCTTTGTTATTTTATTAGGGGGCTTAGATTAGGTGTAATTAGCTTAAAATTGTTGCTTAATATTTTTAAATGTTTGTAACTTATTTTTTTTATTTTTTGTAACTCAACTTTTTTTATTTTTTGTACTTTAGTTAGTCTATGTAATTGTATTTAATTGTAGTTATTTGTAGTTAATTTATTTAATTAATGTAATGATAGTGTAGTGTTAGGTTTAATTGTAACTTAGGTTAGGATTTATTTTACAGGTAATTTTGTATTTCTTTTAGCTAGGTAGTTATTAAATAGTTAATAACTATTTAATAACTATTCTAACTAGCTAAAATAAATACAAAGTTACCTGTAAAATAAATATAAATCCTAAAATAGCTACAATATAATTATTAATTATATTGTAGCTATCTTAAGGTTTATTTTACAGGTAAGTATTTAGTTTTAAATAGGAATAATTTATTAAAGTATAGTGTAGTGTTAGGTGTAATTGTAACTTAGGTTAGTTTTTATTTTACAGGTAAATTTCTCTTTATTTTAGCTAGGTAAGCTATTAAATAGTTAATAACTATTTAATAGCTATTGTAGCTAGTTAAAATAAATTGAAAGTTGCCTGTAAAATAAAAATAAATCCTAAGATAGCTACAATATAATTATTATTTATAATGTAGCTATATTAGGGTTTATTTTAAAGGTAAGTATTTAGTTTTAAATAGGATTAACTTAGTTAATAATAGAAATATTATTTAGATTTATTTAATTAATATTTAAGTTAGGGGGGTGTTAGGGTTAGTGTTAGACTTAGGTTTAGGGGTTAATAATTTTATTACAGTGGCGGCGGTGTAGTGGGGGGCAAGATAGGGGTTAATAAATGTATTATAGGTGGCGACAGTGTAGGGGGGGGCAGATTAGGGGTTAATAAGTTTAATATAGGTTGCGGCGGGGTCCGGGAGCGGAGGTTTAGGGGTTAAACTATTTATTTAGTTGTGGCGAGGTGCGGGATCAGCAGGATAGGGGTTAATAACTTTATTATAGAGGGCGACAGTATAGGGGGGCAGGATAGGGGTTACTAGGTATAATGTAGGTTGCGGCGGTGTCCGGGAGCGGCGGTTTAGGGGTTAATACATTTATAAGAGTTGCGGCGGTGTCTAGGAGCGGCGGTTTAGGGGTTACTAACTTTATTTAGTTGCGGGAGGCTCCGGGGGTGCCGGTATAGGGGGTAGAACAGTGTAGTTAGTGTGGGTGCTTAGTGACAGGCTAGCAAAAAAGCTTTAAAAAAGCCGAAGAGCAGCGAGATCGGATGAGTGATAACTATCACAATCCGCTGCTCATCTTTTTGACAGCTTTTTTGATAACTTAGGCGAAATTTTGCAGGTCCGCGGCGGCGATGGTAGGTGAGCTTAGGCGGCCGGATTGAACCGGCGAAGGCAGGAAAAGTAGACGCGTTGATAACTACCCCCCCTAGTCTTTAGGGAGCAGACAATGGGGGTGCGTTGGTGATACTTGGTTATACTTATTACAAGCAAGAAATACTATCACAATTGGAGGATGTAAGCACCTATAAATGACTACCCCATGCCCCTACAAAAATGTTCAAGTCGCAGATTGATCAGGTCCTAAATCAGGCTTTCCAAGATGGTTGGCTTGATAAAGATGAGGTGGGCTTTATGAAAGTATTATACCCTCACATCCCAGCCTTTTATACCTTGTCCAAGGTACACAAGCATCCAACCCAGCCACCGGGGAGACCGATAGTGTCTTCTATTGGGTCTCTCTTGCAACCAATTGCCATATTCCTTGTCAACATCTTGCAACCATTGGTACGCAATATGCCCTCATTCCTTTTGGATTCAATGAGCCGGATCAAGGAGTTGAAGGTGCTCCTGAGATTTTAAGAATCCCTATTATTGGTGACACTTGATGTGGTGAGCCTGTACACAGTGATTCCCCATGTACAGGGGCTCATGGCCATCCAAAAACAACTTAATCAGTACCCCTTTGTGGGACCTCCAGTGGAGCTTATTCTTGAATTACTTGAACTTTGCCTTACCAGGAATTATTTCAAATTTGAAAAATCATTTTACCTTGAAGGGGACTGTGATGGGGTCTAATATGGCCCCATCGTACGCCAATTTATATATGGCTCAACTTGAGGAATGGGACACTGATCTTTTTAAACATCATCATATTAAGTACTTTAGGAGGTACATTGATGATTTGTTTCTACTGTGGAGTTGTACAGAATTGGATTTGCAAAATTGGTTTTCAGACCTAAATGCAACGATTCCTTCCCTTCAGTTCAAAACGACCTGTCACCAAATAACTGTCGACTTTCTGGATCTGAGAATATATATTGAGGGAGGTCAAATACAAACAACTCTATTCTGAAAGGAAACAGACAGGAATTCTCTCTTGGAAGTGACGAGTTCTCATCCACCATCTTTAAAAAATCTCCTTCCAATATCCCAGTTTAAACTG
The DNA here is from genome assembly GCF_027579735.1 of Bombina bombina. Taxonomy (NCBI): domain Eukaryota; kingdom Metazoa; phylum Chordata; class Amphibia; order Anura; family Bombinatoridae; genus Bombina; species Bombina bombina. The sequence goes on along the minus strand of NC_069504.1, from coordinate 539,362,531 downwards.
GGTATATGGAACAACAGTAATATGGGACAAGCACAGGAACAGCTGGGAGAAAAGAAGTCCAGATTCTGGCAAAGAGGCTATCGAGGAAAATACAACCACCAGCACTTTCGGACCTTTGAGAACATAGACCAAGATACAGCTTTACAGACGTCCACATCACAAGATAGTGGTGAGAGAATAATTTTTACGATGGCCTACACATCTGACAAAAGAAGTTTACCGCAACTTCTGAAGAACATTTTGGAAACAGACAAGAGTTTGCATTTTAAGTGGGATTTAGAAGATCATGATCAATCAAGGACATCCTAGTAAAGGTGGACCCTGTTTATAGCTATAGGACTACTACCTGGCTACAGACTGTGAAACCCGGCTGCTATAAATATGCTGGGTGCACTACTTGTAATGGTTTCTTAACCACAAAATGTTTTACTCATCCAGGTACAAACCGTAGATATAGTATACGACATAGAGTAACCTGCACAACAACATACATTGTATATTTGCTACATTGTCTGTACGGGTTATTCTATGTTGGTAAAACAATAGACGATCTCTGGAGGCGTATGGCCAACCATCGCGCTGCAATTAAAGGCTGCTATAGAGAAAAGGGGTCTGAGCAACCCGTAGCCCTCCATTTTGTGTTGACTGGCCATACCGTCTCTGATTTGAGATATGTGATCATTAGGGGCAGAATGTTGCTACAGTGATAGACCAGGTGGATATTCAACCTGGGTACCTTGGTGCCTAGTGGTTTGAATACACACCTGGACTGGAACTGCTTCCTTTAAACTATTGTCTGAATATAGTAGTTCTGTTCCAATAACTATGTACTTTTGGTTTCAGTGGCTGGTTTTAAGTAAATGCCCTATGTTGATGTATAGTCTATTGCTAACAGTCTTATGCTTGAAATTGCCCCTGAGTCATGCACTATAGTTGGCCACCTTTAGGATATACACGGCACTGAATGTATTTTGTGACTATTATGTGCCAATACACAGGATAATATTTGATATTTTGTTTAGTATAGCATAGACCATATATTTGTGATGATGTCTTTGTTATTTTATTCTTTTTTAGCAGTGCTGCATCCGGTAACCACGGCAATGAGCAATGTGGCCAGGACGCCGGGCAGCATTTGGTTCAGCGGCATGGTTGTTTGGTGTAGGCTATATATGGAGTCAGGTATGTGCACTTTTTTACCTAATGTAGTCTGAGGAAAGGGATAATATCCCCGAAACGTCACTTTTATGATTGAATAAACGACAAGTTTGTATTTGCAAAAGACCCGGTGAGTGCTTTTCATTTCACTACTTTGGATAACCTATTAAAAGCACCCTGGGCAGTTGACTATTGTAAAGTGAGTGCAGAGCCCTGGAGTGGATATATATATATATATATATATATATATATATATATATATATATATATATATATATATTCATACTCATATAGATAAATATTTTACATTAACATTATCAAATATATAAATAAAAATATTAATTTAAAAATTAAAAGAAATATTTTTTCTATGGGAAGAACATTGGAATGTAAAATATGCATAACATGCTTCGGGTTGCGCGTTGTAGGTCTAATGCAGTGTTGGATTAGTGCACATGAAGAATATTATCTTAAGGCACATTATGTAAATATTAAATATAAAATATAAAAAATAATAATAATTAATTATAGTTACATTAAAATATACATATATTTAAATATTTTTTTAGAATTTTTTATATTTAATAAATACATACCTCACCTTAATATTCGGGTTAGTGCACAAAAAGAATTAGCCTACTCCTGTCAAGCTCATGTGCGCTAAACCTGACAGGAGTACACTAAATCTTTATGTACACTAACCTGAGTGCAGCAGTTTATTTTAAAGTATTTATTTTGTGTTTGGTGAAACTTATTTTAACCCAAATTTCTTACACGTGGTCCTCAGTCATGCAAACCCGATGTGTGTGTCAATTACGATTGAGTGAACATGTTTACTTTTAACTTGTAGTACGCGCATAATTTAATAGCAATATTGCGCATGCAATAAATTTAGCACACCACTTGTAATCCAGTCCTCTATCGGCTCTTTTTCTGTCTGAAAATTACATTTTTCAGTTTATGTAATTGCAATAGTGCTTTTTTGGATATTAAACTCACCTGCAAATGTGTTTTGGATCCTTGCTAAATGCCCTATTTTTACTATGGAGCTGAAAAGTTCTCAGCGATCACAATCTATTTTTGAAAAACTTGTCAACACCTTTTCGAGAATAGTTTTGACTTTCAAATGTGACACCTTAAGACACTTTGATAAAGCATTAAAATTTTCGTATAAACATATTTTCAAGTATTCCAAGACTATTTGGAAACAGTTTAATATCTTGCACATGTGCAAAACAATCTGAAATGGCCACAGGAGACATTGCTGAGATGTATTAACAAAAATGGTATTGATTCATTAATGTTCCATTCATCACTATATAAATAGGTGTCTACACTGGACATGGCACACATTTATATATATATATATATATATATATATATATATATATATATATATATATATATATATATATTTATATATATAATGTGTGTGTGTTGAGTATGTGATATCCTATACAGCTAAGGAAAGTTACATTAAAACCCCAACATCTACAAATAGTGTGTATTTTAGTTTTTACTTTAATTGATTTAAGTCACAATCTTACTGTTGTGTTTGTCACTAACTATACTGGCCTCATCAAAACTGGGTTTTAAAATGGTATCGCTGATTTTTGACTTCCATCAGAACCTATTATAATCCATTTCCATCTTCACCATTGCTGAACCATCTGAATGCATCCTGTAAGTTGTCATGATGGGCAGACTAGGCACCACTATTTTTCTATCACTATTTGGTCACTTTTAAACTTTCACATATATATATATATTTTAATGTGTATTTCTATTTGGCTAGATTACAAGTCTTGCGTTAGCCTTAAAAAGCAGCGTTGAGAGGTCCCAATGCTGCTTTTTAACGCCCGCTGGTATTACGAGTCTTGAAATGACAGACTGACCGCTCACTTTTTTGGTCAGACTCAAAAATACTGCAAATCGACTTACGTCAATTGCGTATCCTATAATTTCGATGGGACTTGCATAACGCCGGTATTACGAGTCTTCCAAAAAGTGAGCGGTACAGCCTCTCCTGTCAAGACTGATACCGCATTTAAAAGTCAGTAGTTAAGTGTTTTATCGGCTAACGCCGTAGTATAAAACTCTTAACTAAAGTGCTAAAAAGTACACTAAAACCCATAAACTACCTTTTAACCCCTAAACCGAGGCCCCCCCCCACATCGCAAATACTAAAAAATATTTTTTAACCCCTAATCTGCCGAACCATACATTGCTGCCACTATAAAAAATATATTAACCCCTAAACTGCCGCCCTCCCACTTCGCAAACACTAGTTAAATTTTATTAACCCCAATCTGCAGTCCCTAACATCGCCAACACCTACCTACATTTATTAACCCCTAATCTGCCGCCCCAACGTCGCTGCAACTATATTAAATGTATTAACCCCTAAATCTAAGTCTAACCCTAACCCTAAAACCCCCTAACTTAAATATAATTTAAATATATCTAAATAAAATTACTACAATTCACTAAATTATTCCTATTTAAAACTATATACTTACCTATAAAATAAACATTACATTGTATCTAGCTATTTTACAGGCAAGTTTGTATTTATTTTAACTAGGTACAATAGTTATTAAATAGTTATTAACTATTTAATAGCTACCTAGTTAAAATAAATTAATAAAACCTAACCTAAGTTACAATTACATCTAACACTACACTATAATTAAATGAATTACCTAAACTAAATACAATTAAATACAATTGAAAAAAATTATCTAAAGTACGGAGAACCCCCCCCCCACTAAATTACAGAAAATAATAAAATAATTACAAGTTTTTTAAACTAATTACACCTAATCTAATCCCCCTAATAAAATAAAAAAGCCCCCCCCAAAATAATAAAAAGTGCTACCCTATACTAAATTACAAATAGCCCTTAAAAGGGCCTTTTGCAGGGCATTGCCCCAAAGTAATCGGCTCTTTTACCTGTAAAAAAAGTACAATACCCCACCCAACATTAAAACCCACCACCCACACACCCAACCCTACTCTAAAACCCACCCAATCCCCCCTTAATAAAGCCTAACACTAACCCCTTGAAGATCACCCTACCTTAAAGGGACACTGTACCCAAATTTTTTTCTTTTGTAATTCAGAAAGAGCATGCAATTTTAAGCAACTTTCTAATTTACTCCTATTATCAATTTTTCTTTGTTCTCTTGCTATCATTATTTGAAAAAGAAGGCATCTAAGCTTTTTTTTGGTTTCAGTACTCTGGACAGCACTTTTTTATTGGTGGATGAATTTATCCACCAATCAGCAAGGACAACCCAGGTTGTTCACCAAAAATGGGCCGGCATCTAAACTTACATTCTTGCATTTCAAATAAAGATACCAAGAGAATGAAGAAAATTTGATAATAGGAGTAAATTAGAAAGTTGCTTAAAATTTCATGCTCAATCTGAATCACGAAAGAAAATTTTTGGGTACAGTGTCCCTTTAAGAAGACTTCACCCAACCAAGCCAAAGTCCTCAATGAAGCCGGGCAAAGTGGTCCTCCAGACTGGCAGAAGTCTTCATCCAAGCCGGGAAGAAGAGGTCCTCCAGATGGGCAGAAGTCTTCATCCAGGTGGCATCTTCTATCTACATCCAACCGTCGCGGAGCGGCTCCATCTTCAAGACATCCGACACGGAGCATCCTCTTCAAACAAAGTCCAACTGAAGAATGAAGGTTCCTTTAAATGATGTCATCCAAGATGGCGTTCCTTGAATTACGATTGGCTGATTGAAGTTCAATCCTGATATGAAGTTTAATATGAAGTTCAATACTATTGACTGATCCAATCAGCCAATAGGATTAAGCTTGCATTCTATTGGCTGATTGGATCAGCCAATAGAATGCGAGCTCAATCCTATTGGCTGATTGCATCAGCCAATAGGATTTTTTCTACCTTAATTCCGATAGGCTGATAGAATTCTATCAGCCAATTGGAATTCAAGGGACGCCATCTTGGATGACGTCATTTAAAGGAACCTTCATTCTTCAGTTGGACTTCGTTTGAACAGGATGCTCCGCGTCGGATGTCTTGAAGATGGAACCGCTCCGCACCGGATGGATGAAGATAGAAGATGCCACCTGGATGAAGACTTCTGCCCGTCTGGAGGACCTCTTCTTCCCGGCTTGGATGAAGACTTCTGCCCGTCTGGAGGACCTTATGTCTTAAATATTTAAAGTGACAATATAGTGACTGAAAAATCATGCCTATTATGCCCATCATTATGAAAACAGGAACTTCACACATGAAAATACTTTTTATGGATCTTTTCTGCTGAAAAGTAATTCAAGGATGCAGACATTTAACAAATGAGACCATTTTGCATTGTGACACACAAGAAACTTCAATTCAGACAATTCCGATGCCAACAGGGGCTGACAATCATCTCGATTGGATTGGGATAATTTTCAATTCACTACCTTTTAGGTGGCAGACATGTTAAGGAGCAGCAGTCTTAAGACCGCTTCTTCTTAAAGGGACACTGAACCCAATTTTTTTCTTTTGTAATTCAGAAAGAGCGTGCAATTTTAAGCAACTTTCTAATTTACTCCTATTATCAATTTTTCTTCGTTCTCTTGCTATCATTATTTGAAAAAGAAGGCATCTAAGCTTTTTTTGGTTTCAGTACTCTGGACAGCACTTTTTATTGGTGGATGAATTTATCCACCAATCAGCAAGGACAACCCAGGTTGTTCACCAAAAATGGGCCGGCATCTAAACTTACATTCTTGCATTTCAAATAAAGATACCAAGTGAATGAAGACAATTTGATAATAGGAGTAAATTAGAACGTTGCTTAAAATTTCATGCTCAATCTGAATCACAAAAGAAAATTTTTGGGTACAGTGTCCCTTTAACTATCATTTCAGACAGGCCTCCGAAGCAGCAATCACTGCTTGATAAATGGAGCACATAGACTCTAAATAAAAAGGGCCAATTTATACTGAATATAATAGTCACTCAAACATTTATGTTTTTAATGGACTCAGTTAATAAAAATCTGTTTGTCAACCTAAGATCTCATGGGGAAAAAATAATACAAAACGATTATTCTCAACATGAAAAATGACTCAATACAAACAGAATTTTACCTACCTTTTATCACATCCACAACTTGTAAGTGACTCTCTTGTAATTGATGGAGTAGCATCTGCTTAAACATTCACTTTCAGGCACATAGAATAATCTCCACTTATACCGGCATCACGAAAACATTATCAACATTTTACACAACAAACTAGTTAAAGAGGGAAAAAACACCCAAAGTAAAACAGTAAACTTTAACATATGCACAGATTAAAATAAAAAATAAAAATTAGACAAACTCATCAGCTTTGAAATAGTTAGAAGAATGATAAGGGAAGAGACTCCACAAGTGCAATTGCATCTTTTTAAATCTCACATGCCGAGTCAACATTTAGGTGAAAAATTCAGAAAATGGGGCCTATTTATTATGGTGAGAGCGGACATGATCCGATATAGCAGATCATGTCCGCTGCACATTGATAAATGCCGACCGCCTATGCTCTCTGGTTTTATCATTGCACCAGCAGTTCTTGTGAACTGCTGGTGCAATACCGCCCCTGCAGATTCGCAGCTAGCTAGCAGGGGGTGTCAGTCAACCCAATTGTATTCGATCGGGTTGATTTCTGTCGATTTCTGTCCGCCATCTCAGAGCAGATGGACAGGTTATAACAGTGAGACAAGATACTTCACAGGGGCTATAGACATGGCCTAAACGATTTGGTATCCACCATTCTTTATTTCAAATGCAATAGAACAGAAACTTCGCTTTTGATTTATGATTTCACATATTACATTTAACAGTAAAAAAAATATCAGTACTCTTAACCTAATATTTTGTAGCATAACCTTTGGAGATAATATTTGCAATTATGTGCTTTTTGTAGCTATGAATATGATTTCTACACTTTGTGACTGGATTTATGGCCCACTCTTTTTGAGAAAACTGCTCCAGTTCTCTCTAGTTTCATGCCTTTTGCTAACTGCGAGCTTTAGCTCTTTCCACAGATGTTTAATGGGATTCAGACCTGGACTCATAGAATGCTACTTCTGAAAGGTTCAGTGTTTTCTTCTCATCCATTCTTGGGTGCTTGTTGGGGTATGTTTTGAGTCGTTATCCTGATGGAGGACCCATGACCAGAATGTCTTGATAGCCTTCGGATTTCATGACCTGCACAGATTATAGGCACCCAGTGTTAGAGGCAGCAACACAACCCCAAAACATCATTTAGTCTCCTCCATGTTTCTTTTCTTGAAAGCTTATTTTTGCCTTCTGTAAACATGGAGTTGTTGTGATTTGCCAAAAAGCTCCACTTTTGTTTTGTCTGTCCAATGGACATTCTCCCAGAAGGACTGTGGCTGGTCAGCATGCATTTTGGCAAACTCGAGTCAGGCATTTTTGTGTTTCTCTGTTAAAATTCAAGTACCAAGACTTTAAAATGCAAGGGTACCAATACTTAAAGCCATGTTTGTATATCATTTTTAGGAATTCTATATACTTTAATATAGCACAAAAATCCCAACCATGTTCTGGAATGCCCACTGTCATCTCCATGTTTGTGTCTGAGGAGTCTTAAAGATGCCCCTTGTTCTATTCAGTGAGACTACTTTTCTATAACAAAACAGTCATGAAAATATTTTACACTTACAAAAATGTATATTAACCTTTTTTAAAGTGTGTTTCAGAAGTATTTTAACCATGTAGCAATAGGTTCTTGTTTCATGTGCGCAGACTTCATACATTTGGCAACTATAGATATTATTATTATAATTTATTTATATAGCACCACAAAATCTGTAGTGCTGGATACAAAGATAGGGTATATAATGAAAAGGATTTGTGATAAAATACAAAGCATAACAAACTAAACAAATCTAGTACAGGAGAAAGAGGACCCTGCTCCGGAGAGATCACAGTCTACAGGTTGAGGGTGCAGAGACATAAGGTTTGGGGTAGCTTGTCACATGGATTGTAGAAGCAGCTGTGTGTCAGGCAGTTCAATAATTATTTTGGTTAGAATAAAAGATGGAGGGGAGATGGTAAGCCTCTTTGAATAGGTGTGTTTTCAAGGAGCGTCTGAAGCTATACAAGGTCGGAGACATAGTACAGGAGGAGCATGTGAGAAGTCTTGTAGATGGGAGTGGGATGTAGAGATAAAAGTAGTGAAGAGACGTAGATCAGAGGTTGATCGAAGAGGATGGGATGGGGTATATTTGGAGATGAGAGAGGAAATATAGTTCGAAGTGAGGCTGTTGAGTGCTTTGTAAGTTAGAGTTAATACTTTCAATTATATTCTGGAGTGTACAGGGAGTACCTGTAGAGACTGGCAGATCAGAGCCTCTGATGTAGATTGGCAAATTAGGTAGATGAGTCTAGCTGAAGCATTCATAATAGATTGGAGGGAGGAAAGGCAGTTTTTTGGAAGGTCATTTAGAAGTAAATTTAAATATTCAATGCATGATAAAATTAGGGAATTTTGAGACTTCCGGTGGGACGGGCTTGAGAGCAGCAGCGTGTGTGTGGAGCTCCGCGCACATTACCCCTAAATTGAGTGTTTTTTGCAGATTTCAGCCTCAATTTTTGCCCGAGCCTAACTGCCCTTGACAGTCATCGTGTCTGGGCACTGAAGAGGCGGAAATAGAACAACTTTCCCCCACGGAGGTCCGTAAAGAACATTGGCTCTCTTGGCGGGAGTGACGGCGGCCATACTGGCACCTTAAAGTAGAGAGGAACAGAGCTGTGTACATTGCCGCGGGACGAAGCAGACATAGTGAATCGGCCGAGAAAAGGGATTACTGCGGCTGCAATAAGTGCCGCTTGTAGCGATAATATCGGAAGAGGTTCCGGAGGAGCACAATCGCACATCCAGACTCCCAGGACGCACTGCAGTACCGGAGATCGGTGGGGAACTCAGCGATAAGCCCTGCAGACTCGTCCCACGCTTTGTTGCCACCTAAGAGACAAGCATCGACACCCAACCTGGGTTTGGGTCAAATCTTGGCAAGGGGCTTTCCTGGCCTACACCTAGGCACTATCGGGCCAATGAGGACACATGGATGGTGACGACTTTCACGGAGGCGGTTGGTAAGCCTTTAGCACAGCCTGATTTAAAGTCCCTACGACTCTGTGCCACCTTGCTGGTTCATTATATTACACTGGGGCCCCCCTGACTCTTGGGAGTATTGAGACTTGGAATAAATAAGAAGGCCCTAAGCCTGGGACACACAGTTAAGGGTGCCCCCCACAGCATTCATAATATGACTGGGAAATAACAACATATTGTATAACTGTGGCGTAGCCACGTGGGAGGGCCTCCAGCGTTTCTTAACCACATACTACTGAGGCCTTTACTTGGGAGCTACTTAAATCCGGCTACATCAGAATTGAAGTGTGATACAGTTATTTGTGGTTGCAGATCCCTGCTTGTGTATAGCCTTGAAAGAGCAAGCTTTGTTTTTTATCACCCCCTAAGGATTGTCAGCAGCTGCAGGTGCCTGTGAGGCAAAACAAAGTATTAGAGTGGGGGAGCACAAACTCTCTTGCTAAATTAAAGACTCGCTTCTCTGCTCAGCTGGTGATATCCTACCCTATACTGGGGCAATTCTGTTTACCATACTATGGGACCTTGACTCAGTTGTTCTGGGGCCATACAAGTGGACGAAGACTGAAAAGGACCTTTGATTACAAATACTTTTGATGGGGTTGATGTATCTAACCTTCCCTTTATTTCCTACAGGTGTACTTGTTGAATTGTTGTTTTAACAGGAAGTGTGTTCTGCTAGCCCTTATATTTGTGGTTGTACGGGTTCATCTGGGGGGAATTTTTAGAACCAGTTACTCTTTTGGCAATAGGTTTGATGCATGGTGTATCCTAAAATATAGTTGTGTGTGTGCATGGAGAAATATCTCATACCAGACCCAATGGCGAACCGCAATAAGACTGCTGAGCGTAGAGCCAGGCAGGGCTCAGAAGCTGTAGCACAAGGGCCTTCCTCTGAGGTCCAACAAGACCACACTTTACTTGATCCACACCCTATAGTCAAGCAGATTTCCACCCTGTTTTTGCCCAAAATAGAGAACCTCCAAAAGGGAGTAGATACCCTGGCGGAGGAGATGAAACAATTCTCCACTAGAGTAACTGAGGCAGAGACCAGGATCTCTGATCTCGAGGACATGCAGGTTACTACCACTAGTAAATTAGAAGCCCTAGAAAAACACTCGCTGATCTTGCAGCAAAAAATTGACGACCTCGAGAATCGCTCGAGGCGCAACAATGTTCGCCTACTGGGGCTCCCTGAGTCTGTTAAACCAACGGAGCTTTTAAAATTTGTAGAAACTGTTCTCCCGACACTACTAGATATCCCACCTGATAAGTTAGCGGGGAGTGTTGAGCGGGCACATAGAGTAGGCCCAGAGAGACCCGCCATGGATCGCGATGCTCAGGCTCGCCCAATAATGATAAGATTCCTCCATTTCCAAACTAAACTCATAGTTTTGAGGGCATATAGAAGAGTTGAGGACTTAACCTATGATAACTCCAGGCTCCTGCTGTTTCAGGACTATTCTGTAGACTTGATGAAAAGGCGTAGGGAATTCTCTGCGCTATGCTCCAGATTACACCGTGAAGGTAGACAGGCTTACTTGCTGTACCCGGCCAAATTGAAAATTTCGACCCCGAGGGGACCCAAATTTTTTGACTCGCCAGAAACGGCACAAGCTTTTCTAGAAGTAGAACGGGGAGGAATGAGCCCAGGGAGAGCAAGGGGTGGGGAGGGTTGAAGATTTTGACTCACTTGCAATGCTTATATTTTATCCATTATAATGTGTTAAATGGCTACAGTAGCCAAATCAAGAAGATGGTGGCCCAATTCTTGGACACCCAGGTTGATATTATATAAGTTTAGATTGTGTATAAGTTTGATGTTTGAGTTTCTGAAAGTGCCTATAGTTAAAACACCGAGACTAATACCCAGCAATGCGGGCCTCATCTCTTTTGCAAGGTTTAACATATTGATGCCTATCCTGCTTATATTTATCTCTACTGAGATAGCTGAATATTGTATGTTAAAAAACATGGGTTTACCCACTGATCTTTTTATATTGCATTTACAACTACTACCAAGGGGCTGGAGCAGCCTTCCCCTGGCCCTGCAGCAGGGGCTCTTAAAATCTGGTGTACAATGTTCATTCAGCAACTTAGGTTGTAACAAGCTGCTCACTGATATATGCTGTGTTGATGTTTGGTTGACATTTTGTATCCTATTATTCTTTTGTAGCTTGCAAGACCCTGTATTGCATTGGAGGACTGAAATTTATCAAGAGGTAGGTGACAGCGTGAAGACCCCCTTTCCCCCCTCTACCCTCCCCCACCCGGTTCCCCTTTTTTTTTTTTTTTTTTTTTCTCACGGAGTATCTCACTTAATGCTATAATTTAATATATACTCCTGGAATGTAGGAGGTATCCACTCCCCTATAAAGAGAAAGACTATACTTACTCAATTGAGGAAAAAAAGAGCTGATGTCGCGTTCTTGCAAGAGACACACCTGACTGACGTCGAACACGCTAAGTTAGAGAGAGACTGGGTGGGTAAAGCTGAGTTTGCTTCATATAAGAGTGCTAGCCGAGGGGTGGCAATCTTGTTTGGGAAGAAACTAGACCTCATAGACACGACAGTGACTAAAGACCCAGAGGGCCGGTACCTTATTGTACAAACCACGATAGACAATAAAAAAGATGTTCTATGTAATGTTTATGCCCCCAACCAGAGGGATAGGACATTCTGGGAAAATCTGATTGGAGTCCTGACTCCTTTTCTGGGCTCTGCCCTTATTCTCGGAGGGGATTTCAATTTGGCTCCCAATCCGAGGTGTGACAGGCTCAGGGACGCATCTAGGGCGGCTCCTGGACCGCTAATTACATCGGACAGTAAATTTGAATTTGAAATTTTTCAAGCTCTGACTGTCTCTCTGGATGTTGTCGACATCTGGCACAAACTTTATCCGGATGGAAGAGACTATACATGTGTCTCCCGGGCTCTGCCCTCGATGTCCCGTATTGACATGTTCCTGACCTCTAACTCTTTGATCCCACGGATCATAGATGCCAAGATCGGTGAGGTAATGGTGTCTGATCATGCCCCTGTGGGGCTCTTCCTTGATGCGGTAGATCCACCAAATCAGAGGCGAACTCTTAGGTTCCCACAATACCTAATCACTTCTCAGGAATTCCAGCAGTACATGGTTAAATGCTGGGATGATTTCCACTCAAATAATGCGCAACATCTGGCAACGCCTGAACTTTTTTGGCAAACTGCGAAGGTGGTGTTAGCAGGAGACATATTGGCTTTTCTCTCCCGCAGACGAAAAATACATGCAGAAAGACTGGAAGCACTTAAAACCAGCTTAGCTACCGCCTACTCAACCTATCGCAATGGACCTTCGAGGTCACACCACCAGAAATATATTGCTGTCAAAAACGAGTATGACACTCTCCTGGCTTATCAGGCCTCTCAGACCCTTTTAAGGACCAGAGGTAAATATTACAGGTACGGTGACAGGTCAGGTAGGTTGCTGGCCTCCTTGGTCAATCTAAAAACCTCAAAACGCTTTATACCTGCTCTCAAAGAGGGTGATAAAGTGGTCAGGGAACCCAAGAAAATAGCAGAGGCATTCGCCTCCTATTACTCTCGGCTGTAAACCAGTGACAAAAGCTGTTCTGAGGAGGTCCTGAGAGACTTCTGGAGCTCAATCCACTTACCACGGATCTCAGATGAGCAACTGGACAAGCTGAACGCGCCTATTTCCAGGGAAGAAGTGGGTAAAACAATAGCATCACTAGCATTAGGTAAAGCGGCGGGCCCTGATGGATTGCCCATCGAATTTTATCGCATGCTGAAACCACAAGTAGTCCCAGTGCTGACAGACCTGTTCACGTCATACTTTTTGACGACTGACATGCCGTCCAGTTCTTTCTCAGCGGCTTATATTACTCTTATCCCTAAAGCGGGAAAAGACACTCTCCTCCCTGAATCGTATAGACCAATATCGCTGCTCAATGCAGACTATAAGATTCTCACGAAATTACTTGCGGAGCGCCTCAAATTCATCCTGCCAGATGTGATCCATGAAGATCAAACTGGCTTTATGCATGCGAGATCATCAGTAGTCAATATCCGACGAGTGTTACACTTGCTCCGGTATTTCTGGGATGGAAATCACAATGGAGTGAACAAACCGCTTCCAGAGGCCTTCCTGCTGTCCTTGGACGCAGAGAAGGCCTTTGATAGGGTGGAATGGAGTCATCTGTTTCATACTATGACCAAGTTCAATATTTCGGGCCCCTTCACGGCCTTCCTCAAAAACCTATACTCCTCTCCCGTGGCGAACATATGTGTAAACAACACGTTCTCCCCCAACGTGACTTTGGGACGAGGCACCAGACAGGGCTGCCCCCTGTCGCCTCTCCTATTCAATATGGCTCTAGAGCCTCTGGCAATCAAGCTGCGCCAGATCTTCCCAGGTATCGACATAGGAGGGGCCCCCCAACAATTGGCATTATATGCGGACGATATGATGTTGTTCGTACAGGATCCGAAGCTGCACATCCCCTCGATTTTGCAAACCTTGAGTGACTTTGGCTCCTTTTCGGGGTACAAGGTCAATATGCAAAAATCGGAGATTCTGTGGTTAAATAAAAAAAAAAGGCAGTATGCATGCATACCCGTTTGTAACGGCCTCTCGGAGTCTGACTTACCTTGGAATTCATATTCCTGTTAATCCTAATAAGATATACTCTATGAATCTAACCCCCCTGTGTGCCAAGCTTTGTAGCTTAATGAGAAGCTGGAAATCTCTTCCCTTGTCACTAGCGGGCAGGATCAGCTTAGTGAAGATGGTGGTTCTTCCCCGTCTCCTATACCCGCTACTTATGCTGCCTCTATTACTGACGAAATCAGATGTGAAATTATTGAATGCGGCAACACGACTTTTTGTTTGGAGAGGGGGTAAACCACGCATATCGGCTGACAAATTATCTATACCCTTCCTAAAAGGGGGTCTCTCCCTACCAGATTTTAAACTTTACAACTGGGCAGCGCTGATCCGCTTGGTTCTTGACTGGCAGGTGGATACACAACACTTCTATAGACCTACCTTGGAGCGTACAGCCCTTGGAGGTATCTCCCTGGCATATTTTCCACACATGGCGAAATCTGGAGCAGCTAAATTGGTAGGCATGAACTTGTTATATCTGGCCCTTTAAAAGCCTGGCACCAGGCACATAAATTCTTAAAAAAAAGCTGTCACAGCTCTGTCTTTCTCCCCCTCCATAATAATCCGGACTTCCCAACGGGGCTGGATATGAGACCCTTCGACTGCTGGGAGAAGCTAGGCCTGAAGTCGGTGGGATCCTTACTGGAGCCCCTAACTCGCTCGGTCAAATCTTTTTCTACGTTGCAAAGGGAGTTCAATCTTCCAAGGGCCCACTTTTATGCCCACTTGCAGACACGTCACTACTTGAACACACTGATTAGGGATAATCCGGACTTCTGGGATGGTTCCCCTTTTCGATTTACCCAATCCCTCTTTAAAATGGGCAGATTCTCCCTATCAGAGATATATCAAACTTTCCTACAGGATAGACTGACGAAAATACAGTCGTCTGCTGTGATGGGATGGGAGAGAGAGGGAATCCCGGGGATTACGGTGGAAGAGACCCGGAGGGCGTTAGAGAAGGTTAGAAAGGCGACTCTCTCAGTGAACCTCAGAGAGACCCAAACTAAATTTCTACATAGAACTTACCTGACCCCTAAAAGACTGGTCAAATGGGTACCTAATTGCCCTAATAAATGCTCTAAATGCGCGGCGGAGGCCCCGGGCCTGTTACACTGTGTATGGGATTGCCCAGTGATTAGACAATTCTGGCATCAATTGCAATACTGGATTAACAGGAAATTGAAGATCCCTATCTCCATCAGCCCCACGGATGTTCTGTTTCTAAATTGGGGTGCCCAATATAAACACTGTGACATGGAACTGACCATGACTATCTTACTTGCACGAAAGTGTATCCTAAATCACTGGACCAAGAGGACAAGACCTACTATAGCCTACTTTCGTAAAATCCTGAAAACTCACTTATTTATAGAACAGGTTGACACCAGGATAGATGTTGGTAATAGGCTTAACCTATTTCTAAAGAAATGGTGCAGACTGATTTTGACCTTTGAACTTCAGATCCAAAGACAGATTTTACTACCATTCCAACACTCTGAGATATTCTTGGAGAACTCCCTGAGGGGCGAGTGGGCACACATATTCTATCCGAGGAACTCCTAAAAACTGTATGTTTTGGGGTTTTTTTTTTTTCTCTCCCCCTCCCCTCTTCACGCTGTTCACTACGTAGTATATTAAAAAAAGCTAGCTTGAGAGGTCCTATAAGTTCAGTTCTACAGGGTATGGGTGGGAATTCTAACAGTTTGGGTAAAGGTTAGGGGGGGAGGAGGGGTGGGGGTGTGGGGTGTTATAAAATATAAAAATCAGTGAACACATTCGGGTTATATTCTTGACATAACCATGTTACAACCATTGGATGTATGACTATGTTACAAGATTAAGATATGACAATGTGCCCAACTGTGTTGGTGCTTGATTCTGATGTTCTTTTGATACCTGATGTAACTGTGTGTTTTCATGTGTGATACTCTCAATAAAAATAATTAAAAAAAAATAAAAAAAAGAAGGGAATTTTTGTAGTTTTTTGAGTAAGGAAGGGACAAATTCTGGAGATTTTGCATAGCTGTGCACAGCAGGATTTGGTAAGTGCTTGTATATGTGGGTTGAATGTGAGTTCTGAGTCAAGTGTGACCACAAGACAGTGGACCTGGGGTGAGGTGTTGAAAATAGAGTTTCCAACCATCAGAGAAATGTTAGGTGTCAGACTTCTCGAAGAGGGGGGAATAAGGAGCAGCACAGTTTTGGACATATCACGTTGGAGGTAGTGTGAAGACATCCAAGAAGAAATTGCAGAGAGACAGTTGGAAATCTGGTTAAGTAAATATGGAGAGATATCAAGAGCGGAAAGGTAGATTTGGGTATCATCGGCATATACGTGGTAATGGAAGCCAAAGAAGGCTATACATTTTCCAAGGGAGGATGTACATATAGAAAAAATCAAGGGACCCAACACAGGGCTTTGTGGTACTCCAACGGAGAGAGGCAAAGGATCAGAAGATATGTTGATAAAGAAAACTGAAAACAAGCGGTTAGAGAGATATGAGGCAAATCAGGAGAGGGTTGTGTCTTGGATGCCAAATGAATGTTGGATTATTAGGAGGAGAGGATGGTCAACTGTGTCAAAAGCAGCAGATAGGTCAAGAAGAATTAGTAAGGAGTAGTGGCCCTTTGCTTTTGCTGATAAAAGGTAATTTGCTACTTTAGTAAGAGAGGTTTCTGTAGTAGATCAAGTAAGGAGTAAGTTGTGAGAAATTGAGTTAGCCAATTATAGACCAGTCGTTCCAATAATTTCGAAGCAAAGGAAAGTAAGGAGACAGGCTGATAGTTAGAAGGGGTGGAGGGGTCAAGTAAGGGCTTTTTTAGAATTATTGTGATTGACGTATACTTGAATGTATAAGGAAATGTGCCATCAGTGAGAGACTGGTTAAAGAGGTGAGTTAGGGTAGGGGTTAGTGAAGCATAGAGAAAGGGAAGAAGTTGTTAAGGAATAAGAAGTTGTTAAGGAATAGGATTAAGTAGGCAGCTTGTAAGAAGAGCCAAAGATAATAGTACAAAGATTTGAGAGTTGAGAACAGCTTTCTGGAGTTGTATGCATGAGATGACACAAGGGAGGAGAAAAGCGTGGGTGCATGATTTCCTCCACTGCCGTTCAGCAGCCCTACTAACCTACTAACAAATCTGTAGAAAATATCAATGAATCAATGCTCAGTGAATTTTGAACACGATTTTGCCGTCAATAAGACCCATCTGCAACATGACAAGCATTTATAAATCTAGCCCGGTGTCTGGTCACAGTATAACTTTATCCTAAAATCTTACTTTTAAGCTCAATTCACAGTTTCCAAAACTGCAGATATTTAGTCACAAACTTTTAAATTTAAGTTTTTTTCAGCCTATTAAAAGGACTTTACAACCATCATGAAGGCTTTTGAGGTATTTGTTTTATGGTTATATTTGAACAGGCTATATTCCATAATGCTGTTGTACAATATGGGCTAGATTTATAAAAGTTTGTTACGTTGTAGAAAAAAAGGAATTGCACTTACAATGTGCTGCCTGTGTGAGCATAAAATTACACCACCCCAACTCTTTTATCACTAAAAGGCAAAAAAAATATAGAGACATATACAAATGACTTTGGCACTTTTATATTATTTAATGCAACATATTCTTCCCCTGTGCTGCTAAGTGCTGCCTGGGTTCCATGCTCCACCCAGGATCCTGGTGAGGAGCCTCATTGCTCAGGTGATATCATTTTAGAAATGTATTGAGCCTTACTTCACCTATCTTTTTGTGCCTATCCCCAGTAGGCATTCCTACAATTTAACATGTATCAACCAGAACTACTAGGAATGTGAAAAGTAATTCCAATAACAACACTTTTGCAAAATAGGTTCTGTAAATGCATGTACAATAATTGTTAAATATCCCCATGTTTGTTTTGTTATGGTAAAGTAGTCTCACTGGGTAGAACAACATTTGTCTCACAGATGCAAATAAAGTATGACCTTCGGTGTACTGGGGTGTTTTGGATTTTTCACCTAAACCTTGACTTTGCATGCAGAATTTATAAAGGATTTATTGCAAGGGGTCTATTTATCAAGCTCTGTATGGAGCTTGATGCACCTTGTTTCCGGCAAGCCTTCAGGAAACCTTCAGGAGTTCAGGCTCGCCGGAAACAGGAGTTATGAAGCAGCGGTCTAAAGACCCCGCCGCAACTCTAATAAATATATTAACCCCTAAACCGCAGCTCCAGGACCCCGCCGCAACTCTAATACATATATTAACCCCTAAACCGCCGCTCCCGGACCCCGCCGCCACCTACATTATATGTATTAATCCCTAATCTCCTGCCCCCTATAACGCCGCCACCTACATAAAGTTATTAACCCTTAATCTGCCCCCCTACACCGCCACCCCTATATTAAATGAATTAACCCCTAAACCTAAGTTTAACTCTAACCCTAACACCCCCCTAACTTAAATCAAATTTAAATACATCTAAATAAATTTAATATTATTACCTAAATTATTCCTAATTAAAACTAAATACTTACCTATAAAATAAACCCTATGGCCTAGATTTAGAGTTGGGCGGTAGCCGTCAAAACCAGCGTTAGAGGCTCCTAACGCTGGTTTTTACCGCCCTCTGGTGTTTGGAGCCAGTCATTAAAGGGTCTAACGCTCACTTTCCAGCCGCGACTTTTCCATACCGCAGATCCCCTTACGTCAATTGCGTATCCTATCTTTTCAATGGGATCTTTCTAACGCTGGTATTTAGAGTCGTGGCTGAAATTAGCATTAGAAATCTAACGACAAAACTCCAGCCACAGAAAAAAGTCAGTAGTTAAGAGCTTTCTGGGCTAACGCTGGTTCATAAAGCTCTTAACTACTGTGCTCTAAAGTACACTAACACCCATAAACTACCTATGTACCCCTAAACCGAGGTCCCCCCACATCGCCGCCACTATATTTACATTTTTTAACCCCTAATCTGCCGCTCCGTACACCGCCGCCAACTACGTTATCCCTATGTACCCCTAATCTGCTGCCCCTAACACCGCCAACCCCTATATTATATTTATTAACCCCTAATCTGCCCCCCACAACGTCGCCGCCAGCTACCTACAATAATTAACCTCTAATCTGCCGACCGGAGCTCACCGCTAGTGTAATAAATGTATTAACCCCTAATCCGCCTCACTCCCGCCTCAATAACCCTATAATAAATAGTATTAACCCCTAATCTGCCCTCCCTAACATCGCCCACAGCTAACTTCAAGTATTAACCCCTAATCTGCCGATTGGAGCTCACCGCTACTCTAATAAATTGTTTAACCCCTTAAGCTAATTCTAACCCTAACACTAACACCCCCCTAAGTTAAATATAATTTTTATCTAACGAAATAAATTAAGTCTTATTAAATAAATTATTCCTATTTAAATCTAAATACTTACCTGTAAAATAAATCCTAATATAGCTACAATATAAATTATAATTATATCTTAGCTATTTTAGGATTAATATTTATTTTACAGGCAACTTTGTAATTATTTTAACCAGGTACAATAGCTATTAAATAGTTAATAACTATTTAATAGCTACCTAGTTAAAATAATTACAAAATTACCTGTAAAATAAATCCTAACCTAAGTTACAATTAAACCTAACACTACACTATCAATAAATAAATTAAATAAACTACCTACAATTATCTACAATTAAACCTAACACTACACTATCAATAAATAAATTAAATACAATTCCTACAAATAAATACAATTAAATAAACTAACTAAAGTACAAAAAATAAAAAAGAACTAAGTTACAAAAAATAAAAAAATATTTACAAACATTAGAAAAAAATTACAATTTTAAACTAATTACACCTACTCTAAGCTCCCTAATAAAATAAGAAAGACCCCCAAAATAAAAAAATGCCCTACCCTATTCTAAATTACAAAAGTTCAAAGCTCTTTTACCTTATCAGCCCTTAAAAGGGCCCTTTGCGGGGCATGCCCCAAAGAATTCAGCTCTTTTGCCTGTAAAAAAAAACATACAATACCCCCCCCCTAACATTACAACCCACCACCCACATACCCCTAATCTAACCCAAACCCCCCTTAAATAAACCTAACACTAAGCCCCTGAAGATCTTCCTACCTTGTCTTCACCATGCCAGGTATCACCGATCGTTCCAGGCTCCGAAATCTTCATCCAAGCGGGGGCTAAACATCCATCATCCGGCTGAAGTCTTCTATCAAGCGACGGCTGAAGAAGTCCAGAAGAGGCTCCAAAGTCTTCATCCTATCCGGGAAAAAGAGTAGATCCGGACCGGCAACCATCTTCTTCCAAGCGGCATCTTCTATCTTCACCCGATGACGACCGGCTCCATCTTGAAGACCTCCACCGCGGACCCATCTTCTTCTTCCGACGACTTCCCGACGAATGACGCTTCCTTTAAGGGACGTCATCCAAGATGGCGTCCCTCGAATTCCGATTGGCTGATAGGATTCTATCAGCCAATCGGAATTAAGGTAGGAAAATTCTGATTGGCTGATGGAATCAGCCAATCAGAATCAAGTTCAATCCGATTGGCTGATCCGATCAGCCAATCAGATTGAGCTCGCATTCTATTGGCTGATCGGAACAGCCAATAGAATGCAAGCTCAATCTGATTGGTTGACTGAATCAACTACCTTAATTCCTTAATTCCGTAGAATCCTATCAGCCAATCGGAATTCAAGGGATGCCATCTTGGATGATGTCCCTTAAAGGAACCGTCATTCGTCGGGAAGTCGTCGGAAGAAGAAGATGGGTCCGCGTTGGAGGTCTTCAAGATGGAGCCGGTCGTCATCGGATGAAGATAGAAGATGCCGCTTGGAAGAAGATGGTTGCTGGTCCGGATCTACTCTTCTTCCCGGATAGGATTAAGACTTTGGAGCCTCTTCTGGACTTCTTCAGCCGTCGCTTGATAGAAGACTTCAGCCGGATGATGGATGTCTAGCCCCCGCTTGGGCTTGGATGAAGATTTCGGAGCCTGGAACGATCGGTGATACCTGGCATGGTGAAGACAAGGTAGGAAGATCTTCAGGGGCTTAGTGTTAGGTTTATTTAAGGGGGGTTTGGGTTAGATTAGGGGTATGTGGGTGGTGGGTTGTAATGTTGGGGGGGGTATTGTATGTTTTTTTTACAGGCAAAAGAGCTGAATTCTTTGGGGCATGCCCCACAAAGGGCCCTTTTAAGGGCTGGTAAGGTAAAAGAGCTTTGAACTTTTGTAATTTAGAATAGGGTAGGGCATTTTTTTATTTTGGGGGTCTTTGTTATTTTATTAGGGGGCTTAGAATAGGTGTAATTAGTTTAAAATTGTTGTAATTTTTTTCTAATGTTTGTAAATATTTTTTTATTTTTTGTAACTTAGTTCTTTTTTATTTTTTGTACTTTAGTTAGTTTATTTAATTGTATTTATTTGTAGGAACTGTATTTAATTTATTTATTGATAGTGTAGTGTTAGGTTTAATTGTAGATAATTGTAGGTAGTTTAATTAATTTATTGATAGTGTGGTGTTAGGTTTAATTGTAACTTAGGTTAGGATTTATTTTACAGGTAATTTTGTAATTATTTTAACTAGGTAGCTATTAAATAGTTATTAACTATTTAATAGCTATTGTACCTGGTTAAAATAAATACAAAGTTGCCTGTAAAATAAATATTAATCCTAAAATAGCTACAATATAATTATAATTTATATTGTAGCTATATTATGGTTTATTTTACAGGTAAGTATTTAGATTTAAATAGGAATAATTTATTTAATAAGAGTTAATTTATTTCGTTAGATAAAAATTATATTTAACTTAGGGGGTGTTAGTGTTAGGATTAGACTTAGCTTTAGGGGTTAATACATTTATTATAGTAGCGGTGATCTCCGATCGGCAGATTAGGGGTTAATTATTGTAGGTAGCTGGCGGCGACATTGTGGGGGGCAGATTAGGGGTTAATAAATATAATATAGGGGTCGGCGGCGTTAGGGGCAGCAGATTAGGGGTACATAACTATAATGTATGTTGCGGCGGTGTAGGGAGCGGCAGATTAGGGGTTAATAATAATATGCAGGTGTCAGCGATAGCGGGGGCGGCAGATTAGGGGTTAATAAGTGTAAGGTTAGGGGTGTTTAGACTCGGGGTACATGTTAGAGTGTTAGGTGCAGACGTAGGAAGTGTTTCCCCATAGAAAACAATGGGGCTGCGTTAAGAGCTGAACGCTGCTTTTTTGCAGGTGTTAGGTTTTTTTTCAGCTCAAACAGCCCCATTGTTTTCTATGGGGATATCGTGCACGAGCACGTTTTTGAAGCTGGCCGCGTCCGTAAGCACCGCTGGTATCTAGAGTTGCAGTGGCGTTAAATTATGCTCTACACTCCCTTTTTGGAGCCTAACGCACTGAAAACCCAGCCATTCTGTGAACTCTAAATACCAGCGGTATTTAAAAGGTGCGGGAGAAAAAAAGCACACGTAGCTAACGCACCCCTTTGGCCGCCAAACTCTAAATCTAGCCGTAAGATAGCTACAATATAACTAATAGTTACATTTGTATCTATCTTAGGGTTTATTTTTATTTTACAGGCAACTTTGTATTTATTTTAACTAGGTATAATAGCTATTAAATAATTATTAACTATTTAATAGCTACCTAGCTAAAATAAATACAAAATTACCTGTAAAATAAGTCCTAACCTAAGTTACAATTACACCTAACACTACACTATCATTAAATAAATTAAATTAATTAACTACAATTACCTAACATTAAATAAAATTAACTAAATTTAACTAAAGTACACAAAAACCCACTAAATTACAGAAAATAAAAAAAATTACAAGACGTTTAAACTAATTACACCTAATCTAAGCCCCCTAATAAAATAAAAAAGCCCCCCAAAATAATAAAATTCCCTACCCTAAACTAAATTACAAATAGGCCTTAAAAGGGCCTTTTGCAGGGCATTGCCCAAAAGTAATGAGCTCTTTTACCTGAAAAAAAAAAAGAAATACAACCCCCCCAACATTAAAATCCACCACCCACACACCCAACCCTACTCTAAAACCCACCCAAACCCCCCTTAAAAAAACCTAACACTACCTCCTTGAAGATCACCCTACCTTGAGCCGTCTTCACCCAGCCAGGCAGAAGTCTTCATTGAATCCGGGTAGAAGAGGTCCTCCAAGCGGCAGAAGTCTTCATCAAAGCGGCATCTTCTATCTTCATCCATCCGAAGTGGAGCGGGTCCATCTTCAATCCAGCCAACGTGGAGCCATCCTCTTCAAACGACGTCCTAACACTGAATGACGGTTCCTTTAAATGACATCATCCAAGATGGCGTCCCTTGAATTCCGATTGGCTGATAGGATTCTATCAGCCAATCGGAATTAAGGTAGGAAAAATCCGATTGGCTGATGCAATCAGCCAATCGGAATTCAAGGGACGCCATCTTGGATGACGTCATTTAAAGGAACCGCCATTCAGTGTTAGGACGTCGTTTGAAGAGGATGGCTCTGCGTCGGCTGGATTGAAGATGGACCCGCTCCGCTCCGGATGGATGAAGATAGAAGATGCCGCTTGGATGACCTCTTCTGCCCGGATTCGATGAAGACTTCTGGCCGGATCAGATGAAGACTTCTGCCCGGCTGGGTGAAGATGGCTCAAGGTAGGGTGATCTTCAAGGGGGTAGTGTTAGTTTTTTTTAAGGGGGGATTGAGTGGGTTTTACAGTAGGGTTGGGTGTGTGGGTGGTGGGTTTTAATGTTGGGGGGTATTGTATTTTTTTTTTCAGGTAAAAGAGCTCATTTCTTTGGGGCAATGCCCCGCAAAAGGACATTTTAAGGGCTATTTGTAATTTAGTAAAGGGTAGGGAATTTTATTATTTTGGGGGGATTTTTTATTTTATTAGGGGGATTAGATTAGGTGTAATTAGTTTAAAAAAATTGTAATTCTTTTTTTATTTTCTGTAATTTAGTGTTTGTTTAGTTTGGTACTTTAGTTTATTTAATTAAATTGTAGTTAATTGTAGGTAGTTTATGTAATTAATTTAATGATAGTGTAGTGTTAGGTGGAATTGTAACTTAGGTTAGGATTTACTGTACTTATTTTAACTAGGAAGTTATTAAATAGTTAATAACATTTTAATAACTATTCTACCTAGTTAAAATAAATACAAAGTTGCCTGCCTGTAAAATAAATATAATACCTAAGCTAGCTACAATGTAACTATTAGTTATATTGTAGCTAGCTTAGGGTTTATTTTATCGATAAGTATTTAGTTTTAAATAGGATTAATTTATTTAATTGTAGTAAATTTATTTAGATGTATTTAAATTATATTTAAGTTAGGGGGGTGTTAGGGTTAGGGTTAGACTTAGGTAATAAATTTAGGGGTTAATAAATTTAATATAGTGGCGGCGACGTTGGCGGAGGAAGATTAGTGGTTAATAAATTTAATATAGTTGCAGCAACATTGGGGGGGGCAGATTAGGGGTTAACAAATATAATGTAGGGTTCGACGATGTTGGGGGCATCAGATTAGGGGTTCATAAGTATAATGTAGGTGGCGGCGGTGTCCGGAGCGGCAGATTATGGGTTAATAATATAATGTAGGTGTTGACGATGTTGGGGGTGGCAGATTAGGGGTTAATAAGTGTAAGATTAGGGGTGTTTAGACTCGGGGTTCATGTTACGGTGTTAGATGCAGACATAACTTTTATTTCCCCATAGGAAACAATGGGGTTGCATTAGGAGCTGAACGCTGCTTTTTTGCAGGTGTTAGGTTTTTTTTCAGCCAGCTCAGCCCCATTGTTTCCTATGGGGAAATCGTGCACAAGCATGTTTAACCAGCTTACCGCTACCGTAAGCAGCGCTGGTATTACAGTGAGATGTGGAGCTAAATTTTGCTCAACGCTCACTTTTCTGAGGCTAACGCCGGCTTGAAGAAAACCTGTAATACCAGCATTGTCTTAAGTGAGCAGTGAGAAAAAAAGGCTCATTAGACCCACACACCATTACCGACAACAACTCGTAATCTAGCCGATGGTTATTAGTGACTATAACTATAGACAAAAGTTTATATTTAAATTTTCTTTTGTAATTCAAAAAAGCATAAAGGTTCCAATTTACTTTCATTATAACATTTGCTTCATTCCCATAGTATTTTTGTGTTGAAGAGATACTTACGCCTAGATTACGAGTTTTGTCGGTAAAATCTTGCGGGGCTAACGCTTCTTTTTTTTCCAGTGCTCATTTTAAACAACGCTGGTATTATGAGTTTTCTGAATGGCTGCGTTAGCCTCAGAAAAGTGAGCGTTGAGCAAAATTTAGCGCCACTTCTCCCTGTAATACCAGCTTTGCTTACGGTAGCGGTAAACTGGAAAAACGTGCTTGTGCATGATTTCCCCATAGGATACAATGGGGCTGAGCTGGCTGAAAAAAAACCTAACACCTGCAAAAAAGCAGCGTTCAGCTCCTAACACAGCCCCATTGTTTCCTATGGGGAAATACATTTTATGTCTACACCTAACACCCTAACATGAACCCCGAGTCTAAACACCCCTAACCTTACACTTATTAACCTCTAATCTGCTGCCCCCCCGCTATTGCTGACACCTACATTATATTATTAACCCCTAATCTGCCGCTCCGGACACCGCCGCCACCTACATTATCCCTATGAACCCCTAATCTGCTGCCCCCAACATCGCCGGCACCTACATTATATTTATTAACCCCTAATCTTCCGCCCCCAACGTCACTGCCACCTACCTACAATTATTAACCCCTAATCTGCCGACCGGACATCTCCGCCACTATAATAAATGTATTAACACCTAAAATGCCGCACTCCCGCCTCACAAACACTATAATAAATTGTATTAACCCCTAATCTGCCCTCCCCACGTCGCCACCACCTACCTACAATTATTAACCCCTAATCTCCCGCCCCCAATGTCGCCGCTACTATAATAAAGTTATTAACCCCTAAACCTAAGTCTAACCCTAACCCTAACACCCCACTAAGTTATAAATTAATCCTATTTAAAACTAAATACTTACCTATAAAATAAACCCTAATATAGCTACAATATAACTAATAGTTACACTGTAGCTATTTAAGGATTTATATTTATTTTACAGGCAACTTTGTATTTATTTTAACTAGAATAGCTATTCAATAGTTAATAACTATTGAATAGCTACCTAGTTAAAATAATTACAAAATTACCTGTAAAATAAATCCTAAACTAAGTTACAAATACACCTAACACTACACTATCCATAAATTAATTAAATAAATTAACTACAATTATCTAAACTAAAATACAATTAAATAAACTAAGCAATAGAACAAAAAAAACACTAAATTAAAAAAATAAAAAAATATTACAATAATTTTAATCTAATTACACCTAATCTAAGCCCCCTAATAAAATAAAAAAGACCCCCAAAATAATAAAATTCCCTACCCTATACTAAATTACAAAAGTAATCAGCTTTTTTAC
This sequence comes from Bombina bombina, assembly GCF_027579735.1. NCBI lineage: Eukaryota > Metazoa > Chordata > Amphibia > Anura > Bombinatoridae > Bombina > Bombina bombina. Next base: position 539,336,047 of record NC_069504.1, on the reverse strand, counting down.
CAGCCCTTAAAAGGGCTTTTTGCGGGGCATTGCCCCAAAGTAATCAGCTCTTTTACCTGTAAAAAAAATACAAGACCCCCCCAACATTAAAACCCACCACCCACACACCCCTATTCTAAAACCCTCCCGATCCCCCCTTAAAAAAAAACTAACACTACCCCCCTGAAGATCACCCTACCTTGAGCCGTGTTCACCCAGCCAGGCACTGATGGGCCAGAAGAGGACATCCGGACTGGCAGAAGTCTTCATCCTACCCGGGCATAAGAGGACATCTGAACCGGCAGAAGTCTTTATCCTATCCGGGCAGAAGAGGACATCCGGACCGGCAGACATCTTCATCCAGGCGGCATCTTCTATCTTCATCCTTCCGGAGTGGAGCCATCTTCTATCCAGCTGACGCGGAACCATCCTCTTCTTCTGATGTCCTAACGCAGAATGAAGGTTCCTTTAAATGACATCATCCAAGATGGCGTCCCTCGAATTCGGATTGGCTAATCAACCAATCGAATTATTCCTACATTAATTCCGATTGGCTGATAGAATCCTATCAGCCAATCGGAATTTGAGGGACGCCATCTTGGATGATGTCATTTAAAGGAACCTTCATTCTGCGTTAGGACATTTGAAGAAGAGGATGGTTCTGTGTCGGCTGGATAGAAGATGGCTCCGCTCCGCTCCAGAAGGATAAAGATAGAAGATCGGGTGGGTTTTAGAGTAGGGGTGTGTGGGTGGTGGGTCGTAATGTTGGGGGGGGATTGTATTTGTTTTTTTTACAGGTAAAAGAGCTTATTACTTTGGGGCAATGCCCCGCAAAAAGCCCTTTTAAGGGCTGGTAAAAGAGCTGATTACTTTGTAATTTAGTTTAGGATAGGGAATTTTATTATTTTGGGGGGCTTTTTTATTATATTAGGGGGATTAGATTAGGTGTAAATAGTTTAAAATTCTTATTTTTTTGTAATTTAGTGTTTTTTTTGTAATATAGTTTAGTATATTTAATTGTATTTTATGTTAGATAATTGTAGTTAATTTATTTAATTAATTTATTGATAGTGTAGAGTTAGGTGTATTTGTAACTTAGTTTAGGATTTATTTTACAGGTAATTTTGTAATTATTTTAACTAGGTAGCTATTAAATAGTTATTAACTATTTAATACATATTCTACCTAGTTAAAATGAATACAAAGTTGCGTGTAAAATAAATATAACTCCTAAAATAGTTACTATGTAACTATTAGTTATATTGTAGCTATATTAGTGTTTATTTTATAGGTAAGTATTTAGTTTCAAATAGGATTAATTTATTTAATTTTAGAAATTTTATTTAGATTTATTAAAAATAGATTTAACTTAGGGGGGTGTTAAGGCTAGACTTAGGTTTAGGAGTTAATAACTTTATTATAGTAGCGGCGACATTGGGGGGAGCAGATTAGGGGTTAATAAAATTTATTATAGTGTTTGCGAGGCGGGATTGTGGCAGTTTAGGGGTTAATACATTTATTATAGTGGCGGCGATGTCCGGTCGGCAGATTAGGGGTTAATAAGTGTAGGTAGGTGGCGGCGACATTGGGGGGGCAGATTTGGGGTTAATAAATATAATATAGATGTCGGCGATGTTAGGGATAGCAGATTAGGGGTTCATAGGGATAATGTAGGTGGCGGCGATGTCCGGTCGGCAGATTAGGGGTTAAATAATTTTATTATAGTGTTTGCAATGTGGTGGGGCCTCGGTTTAGGGGTTCATAGGTAGTTTATGGGTGTTAGTGTACTTTTTAGCACTGTAGTTAAGAGCTTTATGTTCCGGCGTTAGCCCATAAAACTCTTAACTACTGACTTTTTTATGCGGTAGGAGTCTTGGAGGTAGAGGCTGTACCGCTCACTTCTTCCAAGACTCATAATACCAGCATTAGGCATATCCCATTAAAAAGATAGGATACGCAATTGACGTAATGGGATTTGCGGTAGCCAAAAGTCACGGAAGAAAAGTGAGCGGTACACCTGTACCTGCCTGACTCGTAATACCAGCGGGCATTAAAAGGCAGCGTTAGGACCCCTTAACGCTGCTTTTTAAGGCTAATGCAGAACTCGTAATCTAGGCGTTAGATAGGTGTGTGGAGCACTGCATGGCAGGAGATAGTGCTGATATCTAGTGCTCTTTCATATTTATAACAGTCTTGAAAAAATGCTGCCATTTATTATGCCAGACATACACATGTTCCTGAACTTACAACCATGCATTGCAACAAAATCTAAAAATAGAACAAAGAAAATTGTAATACAAGTAAAATAGAAACATGTTTACAATTGCATGCTCTACCTGAATCATGAAAGAGAAACATGTTGGTTTCATATCCCTTTAAGGTTACACCTTATATTGAAATCTTTGTATATTTAAAGACCAAAAACAATTATTAAATAGTGTACTGGAATAGGGATAAAAATGTTAACATTTTCTGATGGATTTGAAAATGATTTATTGTACTGGTTTTATCCATAATACATGCAAAAATTGAGGTTTGAATAAACCCTAAAATATAAAAAACGTTGAAAAAGCACAAAAAGATAGATGATCTCTGTGGTTTTGTGCGTTTGTGTATATGTATGTGAGCATTTACGTGTGTGTGTATATATATAAATAGTGCCAGTGCCTATACTCAAAAAAAGGCGCCAGTACACATTGATTATTGATTGATATATTCTGCTCAGTAACTTTTAGTAAAGTAAATGGACAAGATTTTTTACGTTTGATGTATTTTGCAGCCCCCCTTTTGAAAACTAGAGTATTTACATGATGATTAGAAATATTACATCTTATGAGTTGGTAGAGGTGGGGATACTCAGTACTGGTGAGCACTGAATATGAATATATATACATATATATATAAATATATATATATATATATATATATGCAAACAATTTCCAGCTCAGCCCACCAAGTGTCAACCGCCTGGGTGCAAAAATAAGCAATGTAAGTAATCCAGTCAAAGTAATCCAGTCAGATGCACTCTCAGGTCTTTTCAATAGGTTCTTTAATGGAACGTTTTCGGGGTTCACAACCCCTTCATCAGCATAAACAAATAACCAAATATCACACAATTTATAGTGTATCAAAACAGTGTCTCACCAAACAATTTTGCTTCCAAAAAGTGCGCCAAAATACCGAGTGTGGAATGCATCTTGCGTTCCACCGTGATCATGCCAACCGGAAGTGATGTCACTTCCGGATTCGCGACATGATTAAAACATATATACATTGCTTTGTATTGCATTTAATGACAATTTACAATGTGCTCAAAGTTGCCTAATAGATAATTGAAAACTGATGTCAACAAACAAAATGTAATTACCTGTGATCTGCACATTAAATATTATAGTGTGAATCAATCGTCATAGTAACCGTAGCCATGGTTACGAGACATAACTAAGTAAGTGTATAATAGTGAATTATCTAGTGCAACAAACATATATAGTGACATTAGTTGCTAAACATTCTGTGTCATGTCCATTCACAACTATGCATAATAATTTATATACATAAATACGTAAAGAAAAAGGGAATTAAATATAAAAGTAAACTTAAAAAGTGGCGCTTCTTGCTGGTACTTGTTATCAATACATATAGCAGTGTACCCTACCTGCAGGATAGTACATGTACTTTATACAGGCAGTGTATCAATAAATCGTTTTGCAACATTATTCTATTGTGTATTACCCTAAATGTAAAAATAAATAAACGATGTACTAGGGCTAGTTTAGCATGACTTGTTATGTTAGCGTTCAAACTTAGCAAACAAAAAAGTACATCTATTTCTCTGTATATTAGTAATATGATACAGATATGTGGCCCACTACGAAAAATTTGCTTAATAATACAGTGAATTCACAAAGGGATCCAAATTAGCATACTAGGACAAAGAGCGGTATATTAGGTCATGACAATCTTCATTGTACCTCTATTTCTGTGTATATATTAATGAGGCCTAAAGCTGTTTTATACTTTATATGGTGTATGTAAATATGTCTAGACAGTGTCTAGGATTTAATCTCTTATTACACCAAGTTGAACCAGGTAACAATGTCCAACATGTAGATGGCCAAGTGTGGACACATAAGAACAGTCCATCTTGTAGCTCCTAAGTATTTGCAGTTAGATTGGTTTATTCCCGGATTAAGGTGTAAAGTGCAAAATTGGGTAATCTCACCTCAGAGACCAGGCTTCCACAACCCAGATGGGGGAAATGGTCCTCCACCTTGGTGTGTCGTAAGCGACCAGTTCACATCGCTCAGATGAGCCATGGAGCTGGGAGCTAAACGTAGCCACAATGACCCTGGGTTATACCACAAGCATGTAGCACTACCTTGTAACCTTAGGTAAGATTTTTGAAATCTGGGGTAGTGTTTAATCCGCCTGGATGTATAGTCCCCAATTTAAAGATCCATTGGGCTTCCCGTTTGAGTAGTATCCTGCTCCTATCCCCTCCCCGATCAAGTGGGGGTATATGATCGATGAGGATATAGCGGATTGAAGATACGGAATGGCCTTGCTTGGCACAATGGCGTGCAACAGGTTGGTCAGAATCCCCCTGTTTGAGTGCCGATCTAATTGCGTGCCTATGGTTTGCCATTCGTTCATGTAACGTGCCTGTGGTTTTGCCCACGTAAAAACAAGAACATGGGCAAAAGAGGAGGTATACCACGTGTGTGGTAGTGCACGTGATAGAGTGCTTGATCACGTATCTTCGATTAGTATGTGGGTGATGAAAGGTTTTAGTACTGACCAAACCATTGCACGTTGTGCAGCCTAAACATCTATATGATCCTTTGATGTTTATTTTAGCTCCTGTGGTGTAGCTAGCTTTTTGATCAGTACGCATCAAGAGGTCTTTAAGGTTAATACCCTTCTTAAAGCCCACCATTGGTTGTACCTGCCGGGTAAATGTTAACTTAGGGTCTGACGTCATAATAGGCCAATGTTGGTGTAGGATACGTCCTGTATTTTTGGTAGTTGGAGTAAATGTAGTAGTCATAATTAGTTTGTTACTCGTGTCCCTCTTTGGTGTGGGCTTGATAAGTTCTTCCTGAGTGAGTGAGGATGCTGTACTCATGTTTTCTTGGATAATGGAAGGTTTATATCCCCGCTCGCGGAATCTTTCTCCCACTCCTGCCAATTGGGAGACCCCAGTTTGTATATCTGAATTATTCCTCATGGTCCTCACAAATTGAGATCTGACTATTCCCTTCAAAAGGGCAGGAGGGTGACAGCTGTCAGCGCTCAAAATGGAGTTCCGATCGGTTTGTTTATGATAAAGGGTCGTGCCCAATTGATGTGTTTTTTTAAACACCGTCAGGTCCAGAAAATTAACGGACTGTGTGTCAACCGTCATTTTGAATTTAACATTGCTTGTGGCCGTGTTATATGATTCAAACCAAATTTGTAGTTCCTCCATGGTCCCCCGCCATACCATGAAGATGTCGTCAATATATCTGTAATAACATACTACTGCCAAATTGGTAGTGTTCCATAAATACAGATTTTCGAATTGAGACATGTACAGGTTGGCGTACGCGGGGGCCATGGAGGAACCCATGGCTGTACCAGCTGTTTGTAAATAGAAACCACTCTCGAATCTGAAGTAATTCTTATACAAACAGAATTCTATCAAAGAAAGAAAGAATTTAATTGGTGGGCCCTCATAAAGAGGATTATTGATGATATGTTCCTTGATTGATTTCAGACCCTCAGTGTGGGGGATGATAGTATACAGACTGTTGACGTCCAAACAGACCAATAGGTCATCAGGTTGGACGTTAACAGTCCATATCTTACGTATGAAGTCACCTGTATCCATGATGTATGATCTTACCTCCCTAACAACAGGTTGTAGTAAGATATCCACCAGTTGTGCCACCGGCTGTGTCAAGGAGTCCCTTGCTGACACAATCGGGCGGCCTGGTGGATTATCCAGAGTTTTGTGTATCTTTGGGATTGAGTATAGGATGGGTATTTTAGGATAAGTGGTGATGCAAAAATCGCGAATATGTTCGGATAGCCAACCTTGTTCAAAACCCATCTGGATCAATGCATCCAATTGTATTTTAAACCTTGTAGTGGGGTCATAAGGTAATACGGAATAAGTTTGTATATCTGTCAACTGAGTCAAAATGTCAGTACGGTAGTCCTCATAATTGAGTATCACTATGGCACCGCCCTTATCGGCGGGCCTAATGACTATACTTGGGTCTTCCTGCAGGGTCTTTATCGTCTGTCGTTCTTCCCTAGACATATTATGTGTCCAAAGGGATTGTTGTCTAGCTGTATCAAGATCTTTGAGCACATTGTAAATTGTCATTAAATGCAATACAAAGCAATGTATATATGTTTTAATCATGTCGCGAATCCGGAAGTGACATCACTTCCGGTTGGCATGATCATGGTGGAACGCAAGATGTGTTCCACACTCGGTATTTTGGCGCACTTTTTGGAAGCAAAATTGTTTGGTGAGACACTGTTTTGATACACTATAAATTGTGTGATATTTGGTTATTTGTTTATGCTGATGAAGGGGTTGTGAACCCCGAAAACGTTCCATTAAAGAACCTATTGAAAAGACCTGAGAGTGCATCTGACTGGATTACTTACATTGCTTATTTTTGCACCCAGGCGGTTGACACTTGGTGGGCTGAGCTGGAAATTGTTTGCATATTATCTATTGATCAGCGGAACCCCCTGCTTTTGACTTCACTTGTTTCTTTTTGCTCCAGCGCTCTTAATTCGTGGTTGTAGCTTGATTTATGACTGTTTTACTTCTGGACTGTTATCAATCGTTTTTGCAACTTTATGTTTTCTCATTTATATGGATACTTTGTTTCCAGGACCTGGCTGCTGACTACATCTCACCATCAACAGATATTACCTCTACTCTTGCTTTACATCTGTGCACTAATAATCTTATATATTCAGGAATTTGATTGCCCTGTTTTTTTACCTTCTTTCCTCATTATAGCATGTCTACATTACAGACACAGGAGGAACATATTGAGCAGCAAGTACCAAGTGAGGATTTAACCTGTCAAGCAGTGGAAGCCCAGACTGGAACTGTATCGTACACACCAGATGATGCTGCCCGGATCTTGTTCGCACCAATCTCCAAGACAGTTGGTGAGACCCCAATCAATCTATATCACACCTTATTGAAATTAAAAAAGAGAGAGGTTGATTTAACTTTAAATGGTAGTTACCTTTCTGATTACTTTAGAACAGGGCACATACCCCGAGGTTTTAGGGTCCATAATGTACCCACCATCGGGCGTGAAAATCCAGAGTTCAGAAAAAAATGGTGCTTTATTCTGAACAAGTGCTCCTTAGACTTAATTCTACTTGTTATAGAGGAAGTCACTTCTATCCTAGGTAAAGTCAAAGTTGAAATACAGACTTTTGAAAATACATACCAGGCTACACTTACTAGTGACACACAAGAAAACTGGTTATCTAAAATTAAAACACAAATAGATAAATACCAGACAGATCTAATAACCTTCAAAAACAGGAAATTTGAAACAGTAAATCAGGACTATAAACAAGGGAAAGTCTACAAATGGTTAACTACCACAACAGACATTAGAACCAGAAGGAGACAGAGAAATAGACGGGTCCACTTTGATACTGTGGATACTAGTGGGGGAGAGTCTTCTGACACTGATAGAAACCCTGGTAATACTTCTCTGACTCCACCTGGATCATACAGACCCCTTAATCAATTTTCTACACACACATCTAGGGAACACTCTACACCCAACCATCATTTTTTAGGGGTGACTACTCGCTCCCGGGGAGGGGGCGGCACAATAGACCCCATATTAGGCGGGCGGGGCATAAGACACCGACCACCAAGACGCCCACGACAGAGGACATAGTAATCAATTTAAGTACACATCATTTATCAGACAGTGAACGTAAAGTTTTGAACCGGGGCTTATCTTTCGTGCCTAGCACAGCCCTTTCAGAGTTTGATTTAAAATTGGACCTGTATAAGTTGAACAAATCACTTAAGATAAGAGAGTTTTTTCAAAACTCCACATCTAGTTCAACCAAGACACAGGTAGAACTTCAATGTAAAACCCCCAGCTCTTTTGAACCAACGAATAGCAGTCCAAGTACCAAAACTTTTATGAGACTGGTCACCCAAGATCTTGATACAGCTAGACAACAATCCCTTTGGACACATAATATGTCTAGAGTGTATCAAAACAGTGTCTCACCAAACAATTTTGCTTCCAAAAAGTGCGCCAAAATACCGAGTGTGGAACGCATCTTGTGTTCCACCGTGATCATGCCAACCGGAAGTGATGTCACTTCCGGATTCGCGACATGATTAAAACATATATACATTGCTTTGTATTGCATTTAATGACAATTTACAATGTGCTCAAAGATCTTGATACAGCTAGACAACAATCCCTTTGGACACATAATATGTCTAGGGAAGAACGACAGGCGATAAAGACCCTGCAGGAAGACCCAAGTATAGTCATTAGGCCCGCCGATAAGGGCGGTGCCATAGTGATACTCAATTATGAGGACTACCGTACTGACATTTTGACTCAGTTGACAGATATACAAACTTATTCTGTATTACCTTATGACCCCACTACAAGGTTTAAAATACAATTGGATGCATTGATCCAGATGGGTTTTGAACAAGGTTGGCTATCCGAACATATTCGCGATTTTTGCATCACCACTTATCCTAAAATACCCATCCTATACTCAATCCCAAAGATACACAAAACTCTGGATAATCCACCAGGCCACCCGATTGTGTCAGCAAGGGACTCCTTGACACAGCCGGTGGCACAACTGGTGGATATCTTACTACAACCTGTTGTTAGGGAGGTAAGATCATACATCATGGATACAGGTGACTTCATACGTAAGATACGGACTGTTGACGTCCAACCTGATGACCTATTGGTCTGTTTGGACGTCAACAGTCTGTATACTATCATCCCCCACACTGAGGGTCTGAAATCAATCGAGGAACATATCATCAATAATCCTCTTTATGAGGGCCCACCAATTAAATTCTTTCTTTCTTTGATAGAATTCTGTTTGTATAAGAATTACTTCAGATTCAAGAGTGGTTTCTATTTACAAACAGCTGGTACAGCCATGGGTTCCTCCATGGCCCCCGCGTACGCCAACCTGTACATGTCTCAATTCGAAAATCTGTATTTATGGAACACTACCAATTTGGCAGTAGCATGTTATTACAGATATATTGACGACATTTTCATGGTATGGCGGGGGACCATGGAGGAACTGCAAATTTGGTTTGAATCATATAACACGGCCACAAGCAATGTTAAATTCAAAATGACGGTTGACACACAGTCCGTTACTTTTGTGGACCTGACGGTGTTTAAAAAAACACATCAATTGGGCACGACCCTTTATCATAAACAAACCGATCGGAACTCCATTTTGAGCGCTGACAGCTGTCACCCTCCTGCCCTTTTGAAGGGCATAGTCAGATCTCAATTTGTGAGGACCATGAGAAATAATTCAGATATACAAACTGGGGTCTCCCAATTGGCAGGAGTGGGAGAAAGATTCCGCGAGCGGGGATATAAACCTTCCATTACCCAAGAAAACATGAGTACAGCATCCTCACTCACTCAGGAAGAACTTATCAAGCCCACACCAAAGAGGGACATGAGTAACAAACTAATTATGACTACTACATTTACTCCAACTACCAAAAATACAGGACGTATCCTACACCAACATTGGCCTATTATGATGTCAGACCCTAAGTTAACATTTACCCGGCAGGTAAAACCAATGGTGGGCTTTAAGAGGGGTATTAACCTTAAAGACCTCTTGATGCGTACTGATCAAAAAGCTAGCTACACCACAGGAGCTAAAATAAACATCAAAGGATCATATAGATATTTAGGCTGCACAACGTGCAATGGTTTGGTCAGTACTAAAACCTTTCATCACCCAAATACTAATCGAAGATACGTGATCAAGCACTCTATCACGTGCACTACCACACACGTGGTATACCTCCTCTTTTGCCCATGTTCTTATTTTTACGTGGGCAAAACCACAGGCACGTTACGTGAACGAATGGCAAACCATAGGCACGCAATTAGATCGGCACTCAAACAGGGGGATTCTGACCAACCTGTTGCACGCCATTGTGCCAAGCAAGGCCATGCCGTATCTTCAATCCGCTATATCCTCATCGATCATATACCCCCACTTGATCGGGGAGGGGATAGGAGCAGGATACTACTCAAACGGGAAGCCCAATGGATCTTTACATTTGGGACTATCCATCCAGGCGGATTAAACACTACCCCAGATTTCAAAAATCTTACCTAAGGTTACAAGGTAGTGCTACATGCTTGTGGTATAACCCAGGGTCATTGTGGCTACGTTTAGCTCCCAGCTCCATGGCTCATCTGAGCGATGTGAACTGGTCGCTTACGACACACCAAGGTGGAGGACCATTTCCCCCATCTGGATTTTGGAAGCCTGGTCTCTGAGGTGAGATTACCCAATTTTGCACTTTACACCTTAATCCGGGAATAAACCAATCTAACTGCAAATACTTAGGAGCTACAAGATGGACTGTTCTTATGTGTCCACACTTGGCCATCTACATGTTGGACATTGTTACCTGGTTCAACTTGGTGTAATAAGAGATTAAATCCTAGACACTGTCTAGACATATTTACATACACCATATAAAGTATAAAACAGCTTTAGGCCTCATTAATATATACACAGAAATAGAGGTACAATGAAGATTGTCATGACCTAATATACCGCTCTTTGTCCTAGTATGCTAATTTGGATCCCTTTGTGAATTCACTGTATTATTAAGCAAATTTTTCGTAGTGGGCCACATATCTGTATCATATTACTAATATACAGAGAAATAGATGTACTTTTTTGTTTGCTAAGTTTGAACGCTAACATAACAAGTCATGCTAAACTAGCCATAGTACATCGTTTATTTATTTTTACATTTAGGGTAATACACAATAGAATAATGTTGCAAAACGATTTATTGATACACTGCCTGTATAAAGTACATGTACTATCCTGCAGGTAGGGTACACTGCTATATGTATTGATAACAAGTACCAGCAAGAAGCGCCACTTTTTAAGTTTACTTTTATATTTAATTCCCTTTTTCTTTACGTATTTATGTATATAAATTATTATGCATAGTTGTGAATGGACATGACACAGAATGTTTAGCAACTAATGTCACTATATATGTTTGTTGCACTAGATAATTCACTATTATACACTTACTTAGTTATGTCTCGTAACCATGGCTACGGTTACTATGACGATTGATTCACACTATAATATTTAATGTGCAGATCACAGGTAATTACATTTTGTTTGTTGACATCAGTTTTCAATTATCTATTAGGCAACTTTGAGCACATTGTAAATTGTCATTAAATGCAATACAAAGCAATGTATATATGTTTTAATCATGTCGCGAATCCGGAAGTGACATCACTTCCGGTTGGCATGATCACGGTGGAACGCAAGATGCGTTCCACACTCGGTATTTTGGCGCACTTTTTGGAAGCAAAATTGTTTGGTGAGACACTGTTTTGATACACTATAAATTGTGTGATATTTGGTTATTTGTTTATGCTGATGAAGGGGTTGTGAACCCCGAAAAACGTTCCATTAAAGAACCTATTGAAAAGACGTGAGAGTGCATCTGACTGGATTACTTATATATATATATGTGTACCTGATCCGGTCTTGGAGTGCAGTTCCCTTCCATGTTTTGTATTTTCTATGGGTGATTACAGCCACCTGTGCACCCCTTCTTTGTTCTCAGTTTGTTTAGCTTTGTGAGCTCGCATGATGGTGTGCCTGTGTTAGGGACTCAGGCTAAGGAAAGGACCTTGATGTGGTGCCTGAGCTTTCCCATTTGGCCAGATGCGGTGACTAACCTTTCCAGTTGTGATTTTATCTTAGCTGTGAGCTAGCTGGTGAGTGCAGGGTGTTTCTATGTGTTGTATTACTTTTTATTTGTAATCTCCCTTGGTTCTTGCACCCATTCCGGACTGGGGTTAACTGCCTGTGGCTCTGGTGACATCACAGCTTTTTTGGAGTGCTATTTAGCACCCAGGGCTGGATGTTACTGAGTCACAGGATGTGTACCTGATCCGGTCTTGGAGTGCAGTTCCCTTCCATGTTTTGTATTTTCTATGGGTGATTACAGCCACCTGTGCACCCCTTCTTTGTTCTCAGTTTGTTTAGCTTTGTGAGCTCGCATGATGGTGTGCCTGTGTTAGGGACTCAGGCTAAGGAAAGGACCTTGACGTGGTGCCTGAGCTTTCCCATTTGGCCAGATGCGGTGACTACCCTTTCCAGTTGTGATTTTATCTTAGCTGTGAGCTAGCTGGTGAGTGCAGGGTGTTTCTATGTGTTGTATTACTTTTTATTTTTTTATTTTTATTTTTATTTGTAATCTCCCTTGGTTCTTGCACCCATTCCGGACTGGGGTTAACTGCCTGTGGCTCTGGTGACATCACAGATTTTTTGGAGTGCTATTTAGCACCCAGGGCTGGATGTTACTGAGTCACAGGATGTGTACCTGATCCGGTCTTGGAGTGCAGTTCCCTTCCATGTTTTTTATATATATATATATATATATATATATATATATATATATATATATATATATATATATATATATATATATATATATATATATATATATATATATATATATTTATATATATTGTGCCAGCACCCCTAGTTTAATAAATGTCACAGTTCTATATACTGAGATAAAATATTGTGTGTCCTGTATAGGAACACACTTCTCAGTATAGTGCACGGATAAGGGTGTTTAATTAATATGCAAATGAACAAGAGAAAATAGACCCTTATTTATCCAGCACCCAACTATGTCAGGAAAAATATATTATATTAGACAAAGAAAGATTTTTGAGTCAATAATTCACATACTCTTCAAAAATGCGTAATTATAAGGTTTATATATCAATATCAGCATTACAATAAATCATAAGCATGACCCCCAAATATAAAGCTCAAAGTCCACAACCCGGGTTGTTAATGGAAGTTAGTAAGTTAGTCCGTTAATTAACCGGTATTGAATAGATTCAAATGCCTTGGTTTGGCATATTTGTAATCCCAAAATTGGAAATCAACGTTAATGCAGGAGCAGCACCAAATTATGTGCAACACTAACACAGCAGGTATAACTTGTGTCTTCGCACTCTCAATGCAAATTTGTAACTGTATCACTTTCAGCAAAAATGGATACTTTTGCATACCACATTTAACTCACTGTGACAGCTCTATATTGCGTGTAGAGACATAATGAACAAGTACCTGCTTCCTCTGTGTTTTGATAGTGACATGTCATGGTGCCATATCTACCTGCTCGTGGCTTCCAACTGTTTTGATAAGGACCGGGTTTGGAGTAATCACCTTTGCTTTTTCCTCCGCAGTTTTTCGGCTCTTTCAGTGCATCCGCACGCCTTAACTTTCAGCGGAAGTGTGACTTTCTTGGGAAATCAGCTGTTGGACGGTGCTCAGCTGTTGCACCGCTCCAACTAAACAAACAAGCAGCTACGCGCGTTTCACCCGGGTTCCATTCGGGCTTCTTCCGGCTGTGCATGATTGGAGATTGCTCTCCATGACATTTAAACAATATGCTCCGCCTTCAAAAAACTTTTTAACAACATATTTAAGCCGTTCAGGTGAAATGTTAAACAAATATAACTATCTATATTGCTATGCTATTATCAAACATACAATGTAATAAAATCACACATTTTCTATGTTAAATACTCCAATGTTATTAGTTCATACATTACAGGGTCAATAACATTAGTACTTTATTTCTTTATAGGAAATGACTTCTCATTGAGTCCTCTGAATTTTTCATTAATATAGTTTAGATATTTTTCCTAATGTCTTAGTTAGATACCTATTTATTAACAGATATTGTTATTCTGTATATTACTTCAATCTCCCAGGAAAGAGCCAAAATTTAACTCTTCATTTAAGCCATCTGGTTTAAGACTTTTCAGGTTAAAAATCCATTTGCTTTCTTTGCACAATAGAATCTGATCTAGATTTCCTCCTCTACCTTTCAAGTCCACTATTTCCAAACCTCTGAATTTTAAAAGTCTTTTGTCACTATTATGAAACTCTGCAAAGTGACGCGCTACACTGCTCGTTTTTGTACATTTGTTTTTAATATCCCTTTTGTGTTCCTTTATTCTTTCTTTGAGCTCCCTATAGGTTTTACCTATATAATACTGAGGGCAATTACAGGAGACCAAATAAACTACTCCTTCACTCTTGCAAGTTATTCGTCCCTTTATTGTATGGAAGGACCCAAATTTATCACAAAAGTTCTTGCCTACTAGCATGTTAGTACAAACTGAGCAGTGTGAGCATTTGAAATTCCCATTCTTTTTACTGGTTAACCAATTCCCTGTGTTTTTATTTTCAAAGTGGCTCTGAACCAGAAAGTCTTTTAAGTTTGGTGCTCTTTTTGGAGTCATTAGTGGAGATTCTCCTACAAATTTCCCAATTGATTTATCAATCCACAATATATGCCAATGTTTATTTAGGATTGAACGAATATCCTGCCATTTCTGATTATAAGTTCCTATGAATCGAACTAGAGATGATTCCGATGTATCTTCTGATTTCTCATATAGCAGGTCTTCCCTATTCTTACTTTTGGTCTTGTTAAAAGCTTTTTTTAAACATTGTTGTGTGTAGCCTCTTGCTCTAAATCTTTTGTTTAGAGCCCCTGCTTCAATTTTAAATTGTTCAATTTCTGAGCAATTTCTTTTATGTCTCAAAAATTGGCCATAAGGAATGTTTTGTATTAGTTTTTTTGGGTGATGACTGTCAAATGATAATAGGGAATTCCCTGCAGTATCTTTACGAAATGTGGCTGTTTTTAGGCAGTTATTGTCATTAATAATGCGTAGATCTAAGAATGTAATCTCATTTTTACTATAACTGTAAGTGAATTTTAAATTCCATTCGTTCTTATTTAATTTTTGCATACATTCTATGAGTTTCATCTCAGTGTCCTCCCAAAGGAGGAACACATCATTGATGAATCTTAACCATAGAGAGATGGAGTCATTTATTTCAGCACTATTTAGAATCTGATCAAATTCCCATTTACCTAGGTAGAGGCAAGCAAATGTGGGGGCACAGCAAGTCCCCATTGCTGTTCCTAAATTTTGTTGGTAGCATTTATTCCCAAAAAGAAAATAATTATGTTTTAAAATAAAAGATAAAAGTTCCAATACAAAATTTGTGTGCTTGTCATACTCCGAACCTCTTTGAATTAGGAAATATTTGATTGCCTCTACCCCTTTATCGTGAGGGATACTTGAATAGAGCGACTCAACATCTATTGCAACCAATAGGGTATTTGCAGAAACAGTTATGTCATTGAGTTTTTTCAATACATCTAGCGTATCTTTGATGTAGGAAGGGAGATTTAGTAAATTTGGTCTAAGGCAAAAGTCCACATATTGTGAAATTTTCTCAGTTAATGAGCCCTTGTCTGATATAATGGGGCGACCTGGAGGTGGCAGCTTATTTTTATGGAGTTTTGGTAGGCTATAGAAGGTTGCAGTTTTTGGAAATTTTACAAACAGAAAATCAAATTCTCTCTGGTTTATAACACCTTCACCTTTTGCTCTCATTAAAATTTGAAACAATTCTTCTTTGTAAATTTCTGTAGGATTGAAACATAAAATACTGTATTGTTTATTATCTCTTAGTAGTCTTTGACATTCATCAACATAGTCCTTAGTATTCAGGACCACAATATTGCCGCCTTTGTCTGATGGCTTAATGGTTATTGTGATGTCATTTTGTAAAGCATTTAGTGCAGTTCTCTGCCTTTTTGTTAAGTTATCAGACAAAGGTTCATCTGTGCTCAAAAGATCAATATCTCTTTCCACTAATTTGACAAAATTGTGTATAAGAGGAATGCTAGATAGTGCAGGCATATATTCTGACTTTTTTTAAAAATCACTAAAACCTATAGTTGTTGTCTCACTTGGTTGGCCTGATATTTCTTCCTGTAATTCCTCTAAAATTTTTACACTTTGCCTGTCATGTATATTCAAAGTTTTTTTGTCTGTTTTATTTTCAAATGTTTTGTTTAATACAATTTTTCGAGCAAATAGGTGAAGGTCCTTCACCAGTTCAAATGTATCCAATTTATTTACTGGTGAGAAGGTTAATCCTTTCTCTAGAACTTCTATTTGACTGTCAGTAAGATTTTTTTCCGACAGATTAACTACATTTATGGGTTTCTTTTCCTCCTCTGCCTGAGTGGATATCTGCGTCTGCCTCTGCCTCTGCCATTTATCTTTCCTCCCCCCTCTCCTTGATTTGTGTTTTTGTGTCCTAAAAAACTTTTTTGTGGTTCTCTGTAGGAATTTTGTGTTTTATTTTCTTCTCCACTTGAAATTTCTGATTCAGAGCCACTAGAGGCACTGTATGCATAGTCATAAACCTTTTTATCCTGATAGTCCTGCCAGTCTCTTTGGTATTTCTTTTTCTTTCTAAATTTTATTGAATCTTGAATTTTGCGTAGCTCAACTTTTGCTAGGCCCATAAGTCTCTCATACTCATCTTTTCCTTTCCAAGTATCTACTTCATTATTTGCTAATGACAGTTCTTTTTGGATTTTCTCTAGTCTGAGTTTGTTCTCCTCTATCATTAAATTCATCCAATTTGTAGAACATTTGGATGCATATTCATCCCATTTAATTTGAAAATTTTCCAATAAAGGATTATACAAATTTGCCCCTGGCCTCTTTCTTATCCTAAGTCCACTCGGAATCATCTTCATTTCAACATATTTTTCTAAACTAGATATCTCCCATTTTAATTTTTGTTCTTTAAATAATTTTTTCTTATAAACTTTAAATGATTTGTATATGCTTGGATTTTCAGAGGAAACTGAAGCAGTACCCTCAGTATTAGAGGGAACTGAAAAAGTATCATCTACATCATACTGCCACTCACTTTCATTTAATTCAGCCATTTTTGCTAAAGACTCTGTAATGTAGAACTATCCCAACCTAGGTTGGTAATAAAAAATCTATATATAAGACTTAAAAATCTTTCTTTGTCTAATATAATATATTTTTCCTGACATAGTTGGGTGCTGGATAAATAAGGGTCTATTTTCTCTTGTTCATTTGCATATTAATTAAACACCCTTATCCGTGCACTATACTGAGAAGTGTGTTCCTATACAGGACACACAATATTTTATCTTAGTATATAGAACTGTGACATTTATTAAACTAGGGGTGCTGGCACAATATATATAAATTTGTATTCTGACTATTTAAAGTAGTCTTTCCTCTATGTACCTTGCACACTAAGTATAAATTTAGCAATTGAAAGATCTCTTTAAGTCTTATATATAGATTTTTTATTACCAACCTAGGTTGGGATAGTTCTACATTACAGAGTCTTTAGCAAAAATGGCTTAATTAAATGAAAGTGAGTGGCAGTATGATGTAGATGATACTTTTTCGGTTCCCTCTAATACTGAGGGTACTGCTTCAGTTTCCTCTGAAAATCCAAGCATATACAAATCATTTAAAGATTATAAGAAAAAATTATTTAAAGAACAAAAATTAAAATGGGAGATATCTAGTTTAGAAAAATATGTTGAAATGAAGATGATTCCGAGAGGACTTAGGATAAGAAAGAGGCCAGGGGCAAATTTGGATAATTCTTTATTGGAAAATTTTCAAATTAAATGGGATGAATATGCATCCAAATGTTCTACAAATTGGATGAATTTAATGATAGAGGAGAACAAACTCAGACTAGAGAAAATCCAAAAAGAACTATCATTAGCAAATAATGAAGTAGATACTTGGAAAGGAAAAGATGAGTATGAGAGACTTATGGGCCTAGCAAAAGTTGAGCTACGCAAAATTCAAGATTCAATAAAATTTAGAAAGAAAAAGAAATACCAAAGAGACTGGCAGGACTATCAGGATAAAAAGGTTTATGACTATGCATACAGTGCCTCTAGTGGCTCTGAATCAGAAATTTCAAGTGGAGAAGAAAATAAAACACAAAATTCCTACAGAGAACAACAAAAAAGTTTTTTAGGACACAAAAACACAAATCAAGGAGAGGGGGAGGAAAGATAAATGGCAGAGGCAGAGGCAGAGAAGGAAAAGAAACCCATAAATGTAGTTAATCTGTCGGAAAAAAATCTTACTGACAGTCAAATAGAAGTTCTAGAGAAAGGATTAACCTTCTCACCAGTAAATAAATTGGATACATTTGAACTGGTGAAGGACCTTCACCTATTTGCTCGAAAAATTGTATTAAACAAAACATTTGAAAATAAACAGACAAAAAAACTTTGAATATACATGACAGGCAAAGTGTAAAAATTTTAGAGGAATTACAGGAAGAAATATCAGGCCAGCCAAGTGAGACAACAACTATAGGTTTTAGTGATTTTTAAAAAAAGTCAGAATATATGCCTGCACTATCTAGCATTCCTCTTATACACAATTTTGTCAAATTAGTGGAAAGAGATATTGATCTTTTGAGCACAGATGAACCTTTGTCTGATAACTTAACAAAAAGGCAGAGAACTGCACTAAATGCTTTACAAAATGACATCACAATAACCATTAAGCCATCAGACAAAGGCGGCAATATTGTGGTCCTGAATACTAAGGACTATGTTGATGAATGTCAAAGACTACTAAGAGATAATAAACAATACAGTATTTTACGTTTCAATCCTACAGAAATTTACAAAGAAGAATTGTTTCAAATTTTAATGAGAGCAAAAGGTGAAGGTGTTATAAACCAGAGAGAATTTGATTTTCTGTTTGTAAAATATCCAAAAACTGCAACCTTCTATAGCCTACCAAAACTCCATAAAAATAAGCTGCCACCTCCAGGTCGCCCCATTATATCGGGCAAGGGCTCATTAACTGAGAAAATTTCACAATATGTGGACTTTTGCCTTAGACCAAATTTACTAAATCTCCCTTCCTACATCAAAGATACGCTAGATGTATTGAAAAAACTCAATGACATAACTGTTTCTGCAAATACCCTATTGGTTGCAATAGATGTTGAGTCGCTCTATTCAAGTATCCCTCACGATAAAGGGGTAGAGGCAATCAAAAATTTCCTGATTCAAAGAGGTTTGGAGTATGACAAGCACACAAATTTTGTATTGGAACTTTTATCTTTTATTTTAAAACATAATTATTTTCTTTTTGGGAATAAATGCTACCAACAAAATTTAGGAACAGCAATGGGGACTTGCTGTGCCCCCACATTTGCTTGCCTCTACCTAGGTAAATGGGAATTTGATCAGATTCTAAATAGTGCTGAAATAAATGACTCCATCTCTCTATGGTTAAGATTCATCAATGATGTGTTCCTCCTTTGGGAGGACACTGAGATGAAACTTATAGAATTTATGCAAAAATTAAATAAGAACGAATGGAATTTAAAATTCACTTACAGTTATAGTAAAAATGAGATTACATTCTTAGATCTACGCATTATTAATGACAATAACTGCCTAAAAACAGCCACATTTCGTAAAGATACTGCAGGGAATTCCCTATTATCATTTGACAGTCATCACCCAAAAAAACTAATACAAAACATTCCTTATGGCCAATTTCTGAGACATAAAAGAAATTGCTCAGAAATTGAACAATTTAAAATTGAAGCAGGGGCTCTAAACAAAAGATTTAGAGCAAGAGGCTACACACAACAATGTTTAAAAAAAGCTTTTAACAAGACCACAATTATGAATAGGGAAGACCTGCTATATGAGAAATCAGAAGATACATCGGAATCATCTCTAGTTCGATTCATAGGAACTTATAATCAGAAATGGCAGGATATTCGTTCAATCCTAAATAAACATTGGCATATATTGTGGATTGATAAATCAATTGGGAAATTTGTAGGAGAATCTCCACTAATGACTCCAAAAAGAGCACCAAACTTAAAAGGCTTTCTGGTTCAGAGCCACTTTGAAAATAAAAACACAGGGAATTGGTTAACCAGTAAAAAGAATGGGAATTTCAAATGCTCACACTGCTCAGTTTGTACTAACATGCTAGTAGGCAAGAACTTTTGTGATAAATTTGGGTCCTTCCATACAATAAAGGGACGTATAACTTGCAAGAGTGAAGGAGTAGTTTATATGGTCTCCTGTAATTGCCCTCAGTATTATATAGGTAAAACCTATAGGGAGCTCAAAGAAAGAATAAAGGAACACAAAAGGGATATTAAAAACAAATGTACAAAAACGAGCAGTGTAGCGCGTCACTTTGCAGAGTTTCATAATAGTGACAAAAGACTTTTAAAATTCAGAGGTTTGGAAATAGTGGACTTGAAAGGTAGAGGAGGAAATCTAGATCAGATTCTATTGTGCAAAGAAAGCAAATGGATTTTTAACCTGAAAAGTCTTAAACCAGATGGCTTAAATGAAGAGTTAAATTTTGGCTCTTTCCTGGGAGATTGAAGTAATATACAGAATAACAATATCTGTTAATAAATAGGTATCTAACTAAGACATTAGGAAAAATATCTAAACTATATTAATGAAAAATTCAGAGGACTCAATGAGAAGTCATTTCCTATAAAGAAATAAAGTACTAATGTTATTGACCCTGTAATGTATGAACTAATAACATTGGAGTATTTAACATAGAAAATGTGTGATTTTATTACATTGTATGTTTGATAATAGCATAGCAATATAGATAGTTATATTTGTTTAACATTTCACCTGAACGGCTTAAATATGTTGTTAAAAAGTTTTTTGAAGGCGGAGCATATTGTTTAAATGTCATGGAGAGCAATCTCCAATCATGCACAGCCGGAAGAAGCCCGAATGGAACCCGGGTGAAACGCGCGTAGCTGCTTGTTTGTTTAGTTGGAGCGGTGCAACAGCTGAGCACCGTCCAACAGCTGATTTCCCAAGAAAGTCACACTTCCGCTGAAAGTTAAGGCGTGCGGATGCACTGAAAGAGCCGAAAAACTGCGGAGCAAAAAGCAAAGGTGATTACTCCAAACCCGGTCCTTATCGAAACAGTTGGAAGCCACGAGCAGGTAGATATGGCACCATGACATGTCACTATCAAAACACAGAGGAAGCAGGTACTTGTTCATTATGTCTCTACACGCAATATAGAGCTGTCACAGTGAGTTAAATGTGGTATGGAAAAGTTGCCATTTTTGCTGAAAGTGATACAGTTACAAATTTGCATTGAGAGTGCGAAGACACAAGTTATACCTGCTGTGTTAGTGTTGCACATAATTTGGTGCTGCTCCTGCATTAATGTTGATTTCCAATTTTGGGATTACAAATATGCCAAACCAAGGCATTTGAATCTATTCAATACCGGTTAATTAACGGACTAACTTACTAACTTCCATTAACAACCCGGGTTGTGGACTTTGAGCTTTATATTTGGGGGTCATGCTTATGATTTATTGTAAGGCTGATATTGATATATAAACCTTATAATTACGCATTTTTGAAGAGTATGTGAATTATTGACTCAAAAATCTTTCTTTGTCTAATATAATATATTTTTCCTGACATAGTTGGGTGCTGGATAAATAAGGGTCTATTTTCTCTTGTTCATTTGCATATATATATATATATGTATATATATATATACACACAGAGAGAAGCACACTCACAGGAACGAACAACTGGCTCAATACTATTGTTAGCCTGTTCTATGGTGATTTACCACCTGGGTGCAGGTGCTTTTAGCCCAGTAATGCTTTTCACAGAAAAGAACTTTCCTGTAGTATATCAGTCTAATCCCACCTATTACGGTCAGTCCAGCGCCGAAATACCAGGCAGTTCCTCTCTGAACAAGGAACACAGCAACCCCAGATGATTGTTTTGGCCTTCATTGGGCCTCGTCAGTGAGGTGTAGCCATATTCCTCTAAGCACACTGAGCAAGGAGTCCACGTCTGGTTTCCCCTTTTTCCCATAGGGAGACTAAATACGCACAGAGAAAAGCACACTCACAGGAACGAACAACTGGATCAATACTATTGTTAGCCTGTTCTATGGCGATTTACCACCTGGGTGCAGCTTCTTTAAGCCCAGTAATGCTTTTCACAGAAAATAACTGGACTGACCGTGATAGGCGGGATCAGACTGATATACTACAGGAAAGTTCTAACAGGCTAACAATAGTATTGAGCCAGTTGTTCATTCCTGTGTGTGTGCTTCTGTGTGTGTGTGTGTGTGTGTGTGTGTATATATATATATATATATATATATATATATATATATATATATATATATATATATTTGATTTGCTTTTTGAGCTTCCATCAGGTATTGATATATTCACATTTGACTCAGCTCTTCATATAAATATATATATACAGGGAGTGCAGAATTATTAGGCAAGTTGTATTTTTGAGGATTAATTTTATTATTGAACAACAACCATGTTCTCAATGAACCCAAAAAACTCATTAATATCAAAGCTGAATAGTTTTGGAAGTAGTTTTTAGTTTGTTTTTAGTTATAGCTATTTTAGGGGGATATCTGTGTGTGCAGGTGACTATTACTGTGCATAATTATTAGGCAACTTAACAAAAAACAAATATATACACATTTCAATTATTTATTTTTACCAGTGAAACCAATATAACATCTCAACATTCACAAATATACATTTCTGACATTCAAAAACAAAACAAAAACAAATCAGTGACCAATATAGCCACCTTTCTTTGCAAGGACACTCAAAAGCCTGCCATCCATGGATTCTGTCAGTGTTTTGATCTGTTCACCATCAACATTGCGTGCAGCAGCAACCACAGCCTCCCAGACACTGTTCAGAGAGGTGTACTGTTTTCCCTCCTTGTAAATCTCACATTTGATGATGGGCCACAGGTTCTCAATGGGGTTCAGATCAGGTGAACAAGGAGGCCATGTCATTAGATTTTCTTCTTTTATACCCTTTCTTGCCAGCCACGCTGTGGAGTACTTGGACGCGTGTGATGGAGCATTGTCCTGCATGAAAATCATGTTTTTCTTGAAGGATGCAGACTTCTTCCTGTACCACTGCTTGAAGAAGGTGTCTTCCAGAAACTGGCAGTAGGACTGGGAGTTGAGCTTGACTCCATCCTCAACCCGAAAAGGCCCCACAAGCTCATCTTTGATGATACCAGCCCAAACCAGTACTCCACCTCCACCTTGCTGGCGTCTGAGTCGGACTGGAGCTCTCTGCCCTTTACCAATCCAGCCACAAGCCCGTCCATCTGGCCCATCAAGACTCACTCACATTTCATCAGTCCATAAAACCTTAGAAAAATCAGTCTTGAGATATTTCTTGGCCCAGTCTTGAAGTTTCAGCTTGTGTCGCTTGTTCAGTGGTGGTTGTCTTTCAGCCTTTCTTACCTTGGCCATGTCTCTGAGTATTGCACACCTTGTGATTTTGGGCACTCCAGTGATGTTGCAGCTCTGAAATATGGCCAAACTGGTGGCAAGTGGCATCTTGGCAGCTGCACGCTTGACTTTTCTCAGTTCATGGGCAGTTATTTTGCGCCTTGGTTTTTCCACACGCTTCTTGCGACCCTGTTGACTATTTTGAATGAAACGCTTGATTGTTCGATGATCACGCTTCAGAAGCTTTGCAATTTTAAGAGTGCTGCATCCCTCTGCAAGATATCTCACTATTTTTGACTTTTCTGAGCCTGTCAAGTCCTTCTTTTGACCCATTTTGCCAAAGGAAAGGAAGTTGCCTAATAATTATGCACACCTGATATAGGGTGTTGATGTCATTAGACCACACCCCTTCTCATTACAGAGATACACATCACCTAATATGCTTAATTGGTAGTAGGCTTTCGAGCCTATACAGCTTGGAGTAAGACAACATGCATAAAGAGGATGATGTGGTCAAAACACTCATTTGCCTAATAATTCTGCACTCCCTGTATATATATATATATATATATATATATATATATATATTTCACCTATAGCTTTTAAACATTTACATTTGTTTAACGAATATTCAGTATTCATTTCACTTTAAACTAAAGGAATACCAATTAGTGTAGCCAATGAATATTCAGGGAAAATAAATTTCCCCAAATATTCATTGCAAAAGATTTGAACAAACTGATTTTTTCTTGGCTGCACATCTCTTATATATCTATGTGTGTGTGTGTGTATGTATATATATATATATATATATATATATATATATATATATATATATATATATATATATATATATATATATATATATATATATGCATATTTATATATAGGTGTGTGTATATATGTATATGGGGTTGAATAATTTTGATTACAACTGTATGTGTATATATATATATATATATATATATATATATATATGTACTGTGTGTATATATATATATAAAAAGAAAAAGAAAGAGGAAGGTCACCTGCACTCATAAACAACAGTAAAATAAACAATGATAAGGACTGAATCGTCCTATGTTAATATAATACACTGTATATAGTTTAGATAAACATATTACAAGATCAAAGGATACAATATTAGGTATATAAGTGATACATTAAGATATACAGCATATATATAGTATTGCATATAAACAAATGAGTACTCGGCTGCTTGTAAATAGATGCAGTGTACCCCTTACACTGTAACAATAATGTTATAAAGAGGAAATCTATTAAATAACAAGCACACAGAGATAATAGTCTTTATGGATGAAAATAAACTTTGTATGGTAATTTTCGAAGAAGAGGGAAAGTTATGGTCCACCTTCACCTATATTTCACCAGTGGTATATCCCAATAAGAGAAAAAGGATGTACGCTTACCCACTCTTACCCCAAGCATATGAGGTAAGTTTGAAGTGTAGGAGGAGGACAAAAGTCACCGCTTGGGGTCAGCTAAACTTTCCAATCCTGAATAGGGACTATTTATAGTGGTAGATCTCAAAAAGCAAGTGGTTCCAAATACAAAGAAGTACAACATTTCATAGTGTGATACTGTTGTAGCTATAAAACAATTTATTGTAGACAAACAGATGTACACTCACACATCTCAACCTTAATCAGATATGCGGTAAGTTTATGCACGAAATAGACTCCAAACAGGTCTGTTGTAATATATCTCAAGGCAATTAATATGATAAAATGCTCATAAATGTTTCATAACGAACACCATTCTGGACAATAACAATAACAATAGTACCATGTAATCACCAGTTCAGTATAAACATAACAGCCCACTCGTTAGTTTCCTTACGTGTTTCGAAGTATAAAACTACCTTCTTCATCAGAGGATATTTCCTCTTTATAATATTATACCTACATATATATATATATATAAATATAAATATATATAGATACATAGATAGATACATAGATAGATACAGTAGATACATAGATAGATAGATATGTGTGTCTCCAAAAAAGAAAAGATTCAGTAAAGCTAATTACTCTTTGAGATTTATTTATTTATTAGAAGTTTTAGTTAATGCATGGGGCTAGGCAGTTTGCTTAATTCAGTTTAAAATATTAGCAGCAAATTATGAATTCATTATTTTTGTGTCAAATATAAAATTTTAATCGCAATGTACCTTTAAAAATGACCATGGAAATAGAATAATATACTTCTCTAAAATTTAAGACATTCAACTAAGAATAATTTTACTCAAATGTATCTTTAATGCTTCTTTATTATTAATAATATATGAACCACCTGTGACTGCTTATTTTATACTCCATTCATCTCATGTATTGATTGTTGTTTTAAATCTGTAGCTGCATGAGGAGTATGGTCTATGCCTCAGTCTCAGCACTGGGGATTGTTGAATCCCCTGAGTAGTAAGAAGCTTAATAGCTTTAATGAGATTTCAGCATTCTGGAGGCTTGCTCCAGGCACGGTGTGGTCTACAGCTATGGTCTTATGGAAACTACAATGGTTCTAATGTGTGCAGTAATAACATTTTAATGCACTACATCTATCTTTATTTTAGTCAAATATAATTTAATTCTAAATAAGTTACTTATCTCTCTGGTAACATGGATAGATGTTCATATTATACTGGAAAATTAAGATGAAGTCAAGATAATGTTACAGGGGGAGGATGGTCTAAGATTGTTCCCCAACACTAGGGATTTTCAATTTCCCGTTTAGTAAGAAACTAGATAGCTTTAATGAGCTTTTAGCTTTCTGAAAGCTTGCCACAGGCATTGCATAGCGGTTAGTTATCAAGCTAGTTACCAAGAAAGAAAACTAGTAAAATAAATGGAAAACAAAGAGTGAGAAGTACAAATTACAATAATAATAAAAAAAGCTCAGACTGCAGAAAATAAATAAAAATAAATATATATATATATATACAGTATATTTTTATATATATATATATATATATATATATTTATATATATATATATATATATATATATATATATATATATATATATATATATATATATATATATATATATATATATATATACATACATACAATCATATGCAAAAGTTTAGGTACTCCTGACAATTTCCATTATTTTCATTTATAAATAATTGGGTGTTTGGATCAGCAATTTCATTTTGATCTATCAAATAACTGAAGGACACAGTAATATTTCAGTAGTGAAATGAGGTTTATTGGATTAACAGAAAATGTGCAATATGCATCAAAATGAAATTAGACAGGTGCATAAATTTGGGCACCCCAACAGAAATATTGCATCAATATTTAGTAGAGCCTCATTTAGCAGAAATAACAGCCTCTAGATGCTTCCTATAGCCTGTAATGAGTGTCTGGATTCTGGATTAAGGCATTTTGGACCATTCCTCCTTGCAAAACATCTCCAGTTCAGTTAGGTTTGATGGTTGCTGAGCATGGACAGCCTGCTTCAAACCACCCCACAGATTTTCAATGATATTCAGGTCTGGGGACTGGGATGGCCATTCCAGAACATTGTACTTGTTCCTCTCCATAAATGCCAGAGTAGATTTTGAACAGTGTTTTGGGTCGTTGTCTTGTTGAAATATCCAGCCCCGGCGTAACCCCTATCTGCCGCTCCTGGAGCCCACCTGTCAGAATCAAACTGAGACAAGAAGTGCAAAAATAATCACACCTTTATTAATAGCAAAAAATAATAAAAAGTCCATAAAGGGACAGTCTACACCAGAATTGTTATTGTTTTAAAAGATGGATAATCCTTTGTTTACCCATTCCCTAGTTTTGCATAACCAACACAGTTATATTTATATATTTTTTACCTCTGTGATTATCTTGTATCTAAGCCTCTGCAGATTGCCCCTTTATTTTAGTTCTTTTGACAGACTTGCAGTTTAGCCAATCAGTGATGGCTCCCAGGTAACTTCACGTGCACGAGCACAGTGTTATCTATATGAAAAACATAAACTAACACTCTCTAGTGGTGAAAAACCTGTTAAAATGCATTCTTAAGAGGCGGCCTTCAAGGTCTAAGAAATTAGCATATGAACCTCCTAGGTTAAGCTTTCCACTAAGAATACCAAGAGAACAAAGAAAAATTGGTGATAAAAGTAAATTGGAAAATGTTTTAAAATTACATGCCCTATCTGAATCATGAAAGTTTTTTTTGGACTAGACTGTCCCTTTAAGTCAAATAACAAGCCAGGAATCAAAACCCAGAGCTGGTAGTCAGACAAGCCGAGTCAGGAGCCAAAGCGAATAGTCAGACAAGCCGAGTCAGGAGCCAAAGCGAGTAGTCAGATGAGCCGGAATCAGGAACAAGGAAAACAGTAGAGTCAGGAAAAAGCCAGGGATCAGGAACCAGGAGGGACGTCAGATAGCCAGGTAATAACCAGGAGCTCTCACAATCAGATCTGAGACAACGCAAAGGCAAAGCATACTGAACAGAGGAACTTTAAATAATAAGTGATGACATCACAATTCTGAGACTGCATCCTGTCTCACATGGATGATGCACACCAGTCTGGCCATAAAGGAAGTGCAGGAAATGAGCAGCATCCCCCACAATGCACCATAGTCTGCAAGAGAGGTGAGTAAAATGGCTGCCAGCAGCACATGGCAAACACAACAGGGAAAAACCCTGACACCACCGCAACAAAATAAATGTATTAACCCCTAAACCGCTAGCCCCCCACATCACCATAAACTAAATTAACCTATTAATCCTTAAAACCTAACAACCCGCTAACTGTACATTAAATATCAACTCATCCCTATATTATAATACATTTAAACTTACCTTTAGATTTAAATTAAACTATATTAAACTAATAATTAACCTATTCTAACTATTATAATAAAATTACATTAAACTATTTTAAATGAATAATTAAGCTACCCTAACTATTATAATAAAATTACATTAAACTATATTAAATTAATAATTAATCTAACCTAACTTTTATACTAAAATTACATTAAACTACAAACTAACTACACCTAACCCTACTCAAATTATTTAATTCTACACTTAAAAATCACAAAGTTACAAAAAACTAACTAAGTTACAAAAAATAACAAACACTAAGTTACACAAAAAAATAAACACTAAGTTACAAAAAATAAAAAAAATGATCAAAGCTTTAAACTAATTACACCTAATCTAAGGGCCCTATGAAAATAAAAAAGCCCCCCCAAAATAAAAAAAACCCTAGCCTAAAAAAACCTAAGCTCCACATTGCCCTGAAAGGGAATTTGGATGGGCATTTTTTAGTTAGTATTTATTTTGGGGGGTTGGATGTGTGGGTGGTGGGTTTTACTGTTGGGGGGTTTGTTTGTATTTTTTTTTTCAGGTAAAAGAGCTGATTTCTTTGGGGCAATGCCCTGCAAAAGGCCCTTGTAAGGGCTATTGAAAGTTTAGTTTAGGATAGGGGTTTTTATTAACTTGGGATGGCTTTTTTTATTTTGATAGGGCTATTAGATTAGGTGTAATTAGTTTAAATATCTTGTAATTTGTTTATTATTTTCTGTAAAAAATGTTTGTACTTTAGATAGTTGTATATAATTTATTTAATTGTATTTAATTTAGTTAATTTATTTAATTATAGTGTAGTGTTAGGTGTTATTGTAACTTAGGTCAGGTTTTATTTTACAGGTACTTTATTTATTTTAGCTAGGTAGTTAGTAAATAGTTAATAACTATTTAATAACTATTCTATCTAGTTAAAATAAATACAAACTTGCCTGTGAAATAAAAATAAACCCTAAGATAGCTACAATGTAACTATAAGTTATATTGTAGCTATCTTAGAGTTTATTTTATAGGTAAGTATTTAGTTTTAAATAGGAATTATTTAGTTATTAATAGTAGGTTTTATTTAGATTTATTTTAATTATATTTAAGTTAGGGGTGTTAGGGTTAGACTTAGGTTTAGGGGTTAATACATTTAATATAGTGGCGGTGGCAGCTGTGTAGGGGGCGGCAGATTAGGCGTTAATAACATAATGTAGGTGGCGATGGGCTCCGGGAGTGCAAGGATAGGGGTTAATACATTTATTAGAGTGGCGGTGGGCTCGGGGAGCGGCAGGATAGTGGTTAATACATTTATTAGAGTGGCGGTGGGCTCCAGGAGCGCCGGTTTAGGGGTTAATAACGTTATTTAGTTGCGGCGAAGTCCATGAGCAGCGGGATAGGGGTAAAACAGTGTAGTATAGTGTGGGTGTTTGATAACAGTATACCAATAAAGCTGGGAAAATGACGAAGAGCAGCGAGATCGATGACTGTCAGTTAACAACAGTCCGTTGCTCATTGACCCATACTTGGTGCGTGGCTTTTTAACAGCTTTTTTTGTAACTTTGGAGAACATATTCAGGTCTGCGGCAGCCAAGTTAGGCGATCTTAGGCGAGCGTATTGGTGCAGTCGAATGCAAGTAAGTTGACGGCTTGATAAGAAGATGCCATTGAGTGGAATCCATGCGACCCTCAACTTTAATAAGATTCCCAGTACCGGCAATGGCCACACAGCCCCACAGCATGATGGAACATACAAATTTTACTGTGGGTAACAAGTGTTTGTCTTGGAATGCTGTGTTCTTTTGCCGCCATGCATATGCCCCTTGTTATGACCAAATAACGTAATCTTTGTTTAATCAGTCCACAGCACCTTCTTCCAAACTGAAGCTGGCTTATCCATAATGTTGAACAATCTTTGTTTTCAGCTCATTTGAGAGTTGTGTTGAGGCCCCCATGTTGCCACTCTTCAGAGGAGAGTCAAAGAGAACAACAACTTGCAATTGGCCACCTTAAATACCCTTTCTCATGATTGGATGCACCTGTCTATGAAGTTCAAGGCTTAATGGGCTCACCAAACCAATTGTGTGTTCCAATTAATCAGTGCTAGGTAGTTACAGATATTCAAATCAACAAAATGACAAGGGTGCCCAAATGTATGCACCTGTCTAATTTTGTTTTGATGCATATTGCACATTATCTGTTAATCCACTAAACCTCATTTCACTACTGAAATATTACTGTGTCCTTCAATTATTAGATAGATCAAAATGAAATTGCTGATCCAAACGCCCACATCAAGGAAATTGTCAGGGGTGCCTAAACTTTTGCATACAAATGTATGTATATATATATATATATATATATATATATATATATATATATATATATATATATATATATATATATATATATATATATATATATATATATATATATATATATATATATATATATATATGGATGATAAAAGATATAATCATTAAATTACTATGCTCCAATAACTATATCCTATAAGATAATATTTAAGTTGAAGGAATAGTGCTTGCTTATTTTTCCTAAATGTAGCCTCCAATCAGCAAGCACTACCCAGGTAGTGAACAATAATGGGCTGGCTCCTGAGCTTACAATCTTGCTTTTTCAAACAAAGATACCAAGAGAATGAAGAAAATTAGATAATAGGAGTAAATTAGAAAGTTGCTTAAAATTGCATGCTGTATCTGAATCATTAAAGCTTAATTTTGACTAGACTATCCCTTTAAGTCATTGTCAGTGTAATCCAATATGAGCTGTATGTAAGTTACTGCTATCATGGATCTTCTGGATAAACATCTAAAATGAGTGGATCTGTTTATATGTTTTATGTCCATAAACCTTTGAGCTTTCTATATATGTAATTTTATAACTTTGCCTAAAAAATTATATTATACTAGAGAGAAGAAGAATGAAGATGAACTAAAAATGTAATGTAATTTTTTTTTTTTTATTCTTCAAAAAACAGAAGAGTCTCTTTAATCTAGCAACAAAGGAGTATACAATTTCTTTTTTTTTTCCAGATAAACAGAAAAGATAATGCTAAATATAAATGATCTCCCAATCTATTGCATGCTGTGCTTCGAAGTTTATAAATGATGACATTTGTGAAATTTAATTAAAACAGAAAAAAAAAAATCTCAGTTGAGTTAATGCTATTGATTATTTAAGTAATGAGAAGATTATAAAACATTGCTTAAAGAATTGGAAAATTAATTCTAATCACACTGTGCAAGTCAGAAACAAACAACCTTTTGTAAATACAAATCCCCCAAAAAGTTGTGTGAATTGCTGAAAATTATATTATATGACACCTTCTAAAACTTGAATAAATTAGGCTGTCACATTACAAAATATGGGAAAGATTTTGGGACTATCACTTTAAAACTGAACAATCCATTCTTTTTTGTGAAAGAAATGGAAAAAGTAAATAAATTATGGTTTTTCCATATTTTTTTGAGCTGCCACAACTTAAAATAATTAAATGTTATCTTCTGTTCAGAACAGATAATACTTGGTAATAAATGAGCCCTGTTTAATTATGAAAGTGCAGCCTATTACATCACAAACTTGCAGAAAAACAGCCATGAATGTGGTGTATCTATAAATTATGCTTTTAGTGACTTCAAATTGCTTCAAATAATGCGTACCAATAATTTGCAGGCTTTGGGTTAAACACATAGTTAAAATCAGCTCCAGAGCACCCATGCTCTTTTTGGGACATAGCTGAACACATCTGGAGAATCAATGGCAATAGCCATATGTGTGTAGCCAACAACCACCAGTATTGGGACCCTTGTACACTAAATTTCTGGGCTAATTGGGACACTTTTTAAAAAATAACCCGAGGTCTGACCTCTGGTTAATTTTCAGACTGATAATTGCTACTGCGAGCTTGCGGTAGCAATAACCAGCCACTTGTAATGGCTGGATATGTATTGCGTGCCCACAAACGGGCAAAATTTCCCATTTGCATGTCCACAATAAATTTGCGCTCCACTTGTAATCTAGCCTTAAATTATTAGTTATTTTCAGGCACTTTCATTAACTCATTCCAAATTTTTGATCTTATAAATATATGAAATTACTGTAGGTATATACTGTGAGAACATGTTTTTCTTTAGTTCATAAATTCAGCTCATTTTTTATTTAATGCTTAGAAATGGTTTTATTGTTGCTTTTTCTAGTAGTTTGAAGAAAAAAAGCTTAAAATAGGTTCAAATAAATCAAATGCACCTTATTTTACCTTTGGCTAGTTTAATTTCAAAGAGAACAACAATACTTAACTGAAAGCTTCAGAGACTGCATTTGAAAAGTTCATTGGTAGAGAACAAGAAAAAGAAATCGTGTTTGTTGTCTCCCTTAAGGAAAGTGTGAATAAAGCAATGTTTTGTTGGACCCATTCTTCCCTATGTATTATAAGAACATTGGGATAGAAAATCAAATTAACATCATTGTACAAAAAATGTGTGTACAATTTGTTAGACATTATTTGCCTTTTATCATGATACCTTTGCTTTTCATAGTATTAGAGAAAACTCTTTACAATAAACAACAATCTCTCTCAGTAATGTTCTGGAGTAAATACATTCAAACATACATTTAATTTTAGCTCAATTGAGTCAATGTCTAATGGAACCTTTTAAAATATTGTTATAGAACTTATTTCTCTCCAACAGAAAATGCAGTAAAGAAACCTACAACAATGTCTGGTGTGAAATACTTAAAGTATTAGGGCTTGATTGCATTAAACATGTAATTTAACCATGACATTCAATTATTTTATTACAGCTTTTATTATAGATTTATGTTGCTAAAAGTTTTAGTTTAAGTCTGCATTCACTAGTCTAAAGTTAGCTTCTGCTTTCCCTATTTTACAGAAATATAGTATGACAACCTGGTAGCAGTTTAACATGCTGTCATTCTGAAAGAGCTTACAGATTAGTGTAAACCAATATATATATATATATATATATATATATATATATATATATATATATATAGAGAGAGAGAGAGAGAGAGAGAGAGAGTGTGAAAGAGAGAGAGAGAGAGAGAGAGAGAGAGTGAGAGAGTGCGAGAGAGAGAGAAAAAATTGTTTTGTTGCAGTAGGGCACTCACATGACTTATAAAGAACATGAATATATGACTTTTATTTTCAAATTAATTTTCCATTAATAAGATGTCGACGTTTCGGCTCATTTAGGGGTCTTCTTCAAGACAAATTTTCATCTGAAAAAACACAGATTATACAGATATAAGCTAAACAGTATATTGTATCACAGATAGAATGTAAATAACCATCAAAATACACCAGTGACAACCCTCCACCGTAGAAAGCAATTACAAGCAACACAAAGAAAAAAATTAAAAAGAAAAAATAAACTGGCACAGTACAGGGCTCACCACTTAAAAGCCAGGGAAAAGAGAAAAAGTAAACTAAAAATGAACGTTGCTCTCACAGAATAATCATACAACCACCGCTTACTTGCTATGTGTAAGAGTACATAAGCTACAACAGTTGCAGGGAAAAGTCTAATATTACATTAAACTATAGGGCTATCTATCAAAAGGGAGACCAATAAGTCCCAAACTCAAGGGATTAAACAACCTTTAACAGACAGGACAGTGGAAACAACACTACCATACTTCATAAAAGACCTGATGTCTTACAATCAGCTATACATGCGTGCATAACCACAGTGGGTATCATCACAAGACAAAGGCATAGAGTAAAACAAACACCTATTAGAAAAAACAGGCAGTGGACTCACTATCTACATTACAGCAATCCACAGGAATCAGTGATAAATACAAACACACGTTAAACACACGTTAAACACTATACAACTATGGACCCACATACTACTACCTTTTACAACGAGCAGTGCACTCATGTGAAAATATTGGCAAGAAAGGAAAAAAGATTAATAAAAGGCATGGCAGTCGATGCTCTGGAGGTTCCGGTGGAGGTGGAGCTACACAGGTGTGGCTGCACAGCTGCACTTCACAGGAGTGGTTCAGGTTACAGCTCCAGTCCCACAGACGCTGGCGGTGGATCCTTCGCGCCTTGCCCCAAGTTTGAGGGCTATTCTATCCAGGATACTCAAAGAAGAGCTGATTCGGAACCCTTCACAGTGGCCTGTCATCCCACTGGTTCTTGCAACCCCAGCTGCCTGGACCCTTGCAACGGGTTGTAATTATCTGCTTCCCTGTATCTAGATCAGGCTCATACTGCATCTGTGTTGCCTCTTTCTATCAGTTGGGATATTGCCAGCCCTCCCCGTGGAATCTTTCTATTCTGCTCAAAGTAAATTCTCCCCCCCCCCTCTGCGTGCCAACTGACTCCGCTAGACGAACTTCGGACCCACTGTCCCTCCCTAACTTCACCTGCTATTACCTTGCGGCTTCCTTTGCTGTGCGGCTAGCCGGCCTTCACCTTCTCCCTCTTCCCTCCCCCACAGGTGCTGCGTGGGAGGGAGCCGGCTCTGGCCCTGGAGAGGGGTTCCGGTTTAGGGGTGGGTCCTCCACTTGGTTCTGGTGTCCGGTGCAACGCCACTCCCTCCCCTCCCACCGGTGATGCGTGAGGGGAGCTGACCACAGTTGCATCCTAAATCGGTGGAGCAAAGAGTGCCAGAGACGTTCTTACCTGGGCCGTGCTTACGAAGGACATAGAGGCTGATAACAGGGCGGGTGGATGATGAGCTAACACACGAGGGGGTGAGTGTCTACCTCAGCACACTGTTTTGGCATCCTCTGTGGACTCATTATTTTGGCAGCATCTAGTGGAGGGGGGAAGTGGAAGTGGAGAGAGACAGAGGGGGCTAACAGAGCTTAGAGTGGAAATCTGGATATACCCTGTCTAGAAATGGTTATTCAGTAAGAGTTTCTAAAGGATCACTAGACATTATCCCTCTCATTGACTGGGTATGTTGAAAATAAAAGAGGGGAAAAGAAGGGAAAAGGGACAAAAGAAGAGGAAGAAAAAGAAAAAAAAATTCCTTCAGTTACTAGTAGAGTGGGACTCAAAAACCTTGAATCTATACATTGGTCTAGGACTATATGAGGGAAATATAGCTGAACAACCTATTCTAAGTTATGCTCAGCTGATAATCTGTTAAATGTATTCAGATACAATGCATTTAATTACAAGAATGTAAATGTCGACTGATACAATGTATGCTTTGTGAATACCTTGCTTAGCCTCACAAAATCTACACTTAGATTGTAACATAAGAATTCTGTATTCCTTTGTGTTATTCAAAACTGTACTATAGCTGAACTCGGAAATTAGTCTCTGTTACTCTGATCTCAGTTTCAGCTTTTATCAACTGTGTGTTGATTTGCTACATACAAGGTTCTGGGGTTATTTAAGCCTCTTAAAGTCAAATTAACTGCCCTTGTACCCATTGATTGTAATTGACTGCTAACTTATCATAGTTGCCTTTCTTATATTCTGCCTACAGTGTTTTTC
Organism: Bombina bombina; assembly: GCF_027579735.1. NCBI lineage: Eukaryota > Metazoa > Chordata > Amphibia > Anura > Bombinatoridae > Bombina > Bombina bombina. The sequence goes on along the minus strand of NC_069504.1, from coordinate 539,300,207 downwards.
AATCTGTATAACTCAAGAGTTTTATATGATGGGCTAAGTCATACAAGGCGTGTGAGCCTTTAAAGTTTAAATCACCTATAGCTAAACGCAGTTAACTTCTCATTTAACCAATAACTATTATTTGCCTCTCAGTACCTCTCTAATCCCTCTGAAGTCACTCTAAGACTCCTAAAATCTGAACATTTATAAGATTGCTGAGAACAACAAAGTAAACACATGATATTCCTGAATAAGCTTTGCTGAATGCTGCAAAAGCTCCATGAAAAGTTATACTGGCTTAAAAGGGAAAAATAGTCATGTAATCCACTCTTATGACAATCTAGAGCTGTATTATAGTTCATGAGGTTAAAAGCCTTGCGTCTTACCACATAGAGATTAAACCATCTATGGTTTAGAAATACATTCTCATTTAAACTATATATCTAAGTTTACTGAGCCCTGATTTAGGAATACCTAGTTTCTGCTGTTACAAACTTTTACTATTGTCTCAGACTATCCAATTAATCTGAACACATTAGGTCAGAAGGGGGAAAGAAACATCAAAAACTAGCCAGGCACATAGCTGATTCTCTAAAAGGCTTTAGTGACTGTGGGTTGAAGGTCACTCTGCTACTACACTGCATGACATTTTTATATATACTGTACTGAATGCTTGGTTTAAACAGAGCTATATATCCATCATACATAGCTTAGTGAATTCTTCTTATCATCTCCTCTTTGTTATCGCTAACTCATACATGACCTGGTGAGTGTGCCGTAATGCACCCCCTGGTTCTTGGTAAATTAGGCTATTAATCAGCACAACACTAGGCAAATATCCTGTTTAGTTTAACGACTTTCTCTTAAACTGCTTATTATCTCTGATATACATGACTTGGTGAGCGAGCCTTAATCCTCTTCTTGGTTTTGGTTTTTCCTCTTCTTATTTTTTCTATTTTTTCTTTTAAAATCAGGCTAATAAAGACACAACCCCTGGCCTACACCTTCCCCACAACCTCCTTCACCCCCTATCCTCACCTTCTTCTCTCCCCCATTTATGCACTGGGAGAATTCTCCCTAAATAAGTTTTCCCCTGGTTGAAATTGACACATGGACAAATTTCTTCACTCTCACTCTAAGACTCCCTCACCAGCCATGGCTGCAAGGCAAAGAGACAGGAAAGCAAAGAATACTTCAGGCATATTGCCTGAAGTCAATGAATCAGATGCTGCGGTACTCCCACCGACTGATACATTTGATATGCAAGTTTTGGTTACCAAAATATCGGAAGCTCTGGCCCCTAACTTTGATACACTTAAATTAGAGATCAGACAAGACATCACACTTTTATCACAGGAAGTTAAACAGTTCGCCAATAGAATTAATGAAATTGAACAGAGAGTGGCATCTTGAAGATCTCACTACCCTTCACAATACCAATCTAGATTCTACTAATCTTTCTATTACTGTAATACAAGCTAAACTTGAAGATCTCGAGAATCGTTCCCCTAGGAACAATATTCGGTTAATAGGGGTCCCAGAGGACAAATGTTATGAGGATCTAAATTCCTTTATCTCTGAGTTGTTACCCCAACTTCTTAAAATTCCCTCTAACCATCCCCCAATACTAGTGGAAAGGGCACACAGACTGGGTAGACCTCGGCTGGATAACAAAGGTAACCACAGACCCAGACCGGTGATCGCAAGACTACTAAATTTCCAAGACAAGGTTACACTGTTGCAATTTTATCGAAAGAATCAGCCTATCACACTTGGGGAATCTAAAATTCTCCTTTTCCAGGATTTCTCAGCCGAAACAACATCTAAAAGAAAGGCGTTAGCTCCCATTTGTACTAAATTAATCCAACAGGGGTATCAAGCCAGCATCATTTATCCTGCAAAACTTAAAATTACAGAGGCTGAGAATGTCTATATTTTTAATACCATACAAGAGGTAGAACAACACTTGAAAAATGCTAATACTTTAGGCTTACAGTCGCTAGGCCGAAAATAGGATATTATTGCCTCATTGTTTTCTTTGCTTTTTGCTCTTTTTTCCTCTTCTTTTTTTTGTTTTTTTTTGTTATGATGAGCAAGATTATGTCGCTCCAGGAGAGCTTGGTTGTAAGGGATTCCTTATCCCTTCTGTCCCCCCCCACCTTTTTTTTCCTTCTCCCTCCCTTTATTCCTCTCCCCCCCTGCATTGATCATATTCAGATATTCAAGCTAATATCAAATGGCAAACTTTAAATTAATCTCCTGGAATGTGGGTGGGATCTCTACCCCTATTAAAAGGAAAGCTATCCTTACACATCTTAGGAAATCTGGGACCGACATAGCTTTCCTACAAGAAACACATTTGTCATTGGAAGAGTCCTTGAAACTCAAATCCTCCTGGGTGAAAGAAATTTTCTTCTCCCTGGGAGATGGAAGGAGAAGAGGGGTGGCCATTCTAATTGGGAAAAAAGTTAATCTTCAGGTTACCCATAGCGAAACAGACCCCGATGGAAGATTTGTGATAGTCAAAGTAAAAATATATAAAACAATTTACACTATGTGTAATGTATATGCTCCTAACAAACTGGACCCAGTTTTCTGGTCCAAACTTCAGGCTAAAATTCTTGCGGTTCAGGAGGGGCATCTAATCCTTGGCGGCGACTTTAATATGTCTCCACACTCTCCACTCGACAGACTTAGAACCTCCAACAAATTGCTTAAACAAAAACGGGATAACTTAGAAGCCAAGTTAATAAAATCAATTATGCATAATCTTGCAATAAGAGATGTCTGGAGGCTCCAAAACCCTGATGTTAGGGACTTTACTTGTTTATCGAGAGCTCATAAAACCCTGTCCAGAATTGATCTCTTCCTTATTAATGACAGAATAACCTTATCAGAAGTGAAAACAGGTATACTACCGATCTTCCTCTCTGATCATGGCCCTATTTCACTGGAGGTGCAGTCTAACCTTCACAAAAAACAGATCATCATGTTTCATTTTCCCCTCCTTTCTCGCGACTGATTTGAAATTCAAAAACTCAGTAATCAATTCGTATAATTCCTATTTACTTGAAAAATCATCTATAAACTGGTCAAAATATATTCGGGCCAAAAATAGAAAGACACATTTGCGGTCTTTCAGGAGACGCAGAGGGATTTGAGACTCCAAGCTAGAATGTATAGATTTGGAAATAAATCCGGCAAACTATTGGCGGATCTGGTTAAAAGGGAGAAAAAGTCATCTCTCATTGAGAACATCCAACAGGAGGATACTCTCCTTGATAAGCCGGATGAGATAGCAAAGGCATTTGCCAGTTACTATCAGGACTTATACGCATGTAGGAGCTCAGATCTCATGCAAGCATCTCAATTCTGGAGTAAAATTTCCTGTCCTAAAATTTCCGCTGAGGCGGCTGATATCCTTAATGCCCCAATTACTGAAACAGAGATAACAAGAACTATTACAGATCTTGCCACCAATAAGACTCCTGGACCAGACGGCCTCCCAAACGAGTTCTATAAAATCATGAACACTGAGATTACCCCTTATCTTAACAATCTATATAATAGTATGTATGTAAGGGGAGAGCCCGTAGCTACTTCCTTCTCTGCCTCCAATACCATTTTAATCCTGAAGGGCGGGAAAGATCCCTCCCTAAAGGAATCATATAGGCCCATAGCTCTCTTAAATGGAGATTATAAAATCTTTTGTTCTATTATTGCCGGGCGCCTCCAGGCACCACTTGCCACTATCATACATCCAGACCAGGCCGGGTTTCTTCAAGGCCATAACTCTTCAGCAAAAATCAGAGAGGCTTTGATCATCACAGAGTATTTCAGTACTATGGAGGCGCTGGACGATGGGGGGGACGGGAAAGCACCTGACCTGGCTATTGTCTCGATTGATGCAGAGAAAGCATTCAATTCAATACATTTTGATCATCGCTTTACCTCTTTGTCAAGTTTGGCTTCAGAGGTAAGCTCCTCAATTTTATTATGAACTTGTACAAAGAACCTTATACAACTCTGATTGTCAATTATATACCGTCTTCACAGATAACTCTTGGAAGGGGAACGTGCCAGGGGTGTCCCCTGTCCCCCTTACTCTTCGACGTCTCAATTGAACCGCTGGCAATTATGGTCAGACAACAACTATCAGGAATCAAACTGGGCAAACAGGTCACAAAAATCGCCTTATATGCCGACGACTTACAGTTATATCTCTCAGACATCAAAACTAGTATTCCCAAATTACTAGATATTACTACTCGATTTGGGTCCTTCCCGGGCTACAAGATCAATGAAGCAAAATCAGAATTGTTATGGCTTAGACAAAATAATATTTCCCCCCTGATATCCCCTTCATTGTGTCTAGAGATTGTCTTAAATATCTAGGAATCCTGATTCCCTCCTCGCCGAGGGAGTTGTATAATCTTAATCTCCCTCCAGTATTAACAAATATTAGGGAGAAACTTAAAATTTGACAATCCTTGCCACTATCTATCTCTGGACGGGTTGTCTTATTCAAAATTATCCTGCTCCCCAAGCTTCTTTACGTATTACAGAATATTCCATTAATCCTCTTAGAGAGAGATGTGCGCTGTCTTAACAGTGCACTCAGTAAATTCCTCTGGCAGGAGAAAAGACCGAGAATATCCCTAAACAAACTCTCTCTTCCAAAAGATAGTGGTGGCCTTGCACTCCCAGACATTCGATCATACAACTATGCCTTTTTGGTTCGAGTGGTGGTCGATTGGATTTCTCACAGCAATTATGTCACGAGTAACTTCCTAGAAGAGAATATCTGTCATCCTTACCTGCCATTAGCCTTAATTCACTGCCCACCCAAAGAATTACCAGGTAAAATCAAAATGCTTAAATCTTTTTCCAATCCTTTGAAGGCCTGGTATAAAGTGGGTAACTTACTGTCTATAAATTGTAAAGTCTCTCAATATCTTCCATTACAGGGAAACCCGAAATTTCCGGCAGGAGTAAATTCTGTAACATTTAAGAAATGGCACAATCTAGGTCTGAATAGGTTGATACAACTATGGGACACAGAGAGGAATTGTGTCAAAACTTTTGACAACCTGAAAACAGAGTTTCAAATTAACAATAAGGAATTCTTTGCTTTTCTGCAAAGTAGACATTTTTTGCTTGAGTTAATGAAGGAGACAGGTTGGAATTGGACTTTGGGTAAATTGGGAAGTTGTGTTACCCTGTTTAAAAATGGTATCAGCTCTATCTCCCCCTGCTACCAGCTAATTAAATTAGGCAAAGGCAAAGCAGAGCTAGAGAAAATCACCATGTTATGGAATCAGTTGCTTCCACATGCCAGCATTGACATAAAAATTATTCAATCTTCAATCCGCAAAGTGGCCCAGGCTACTCTCTCAGCTACCTGGCGAGAGATACATGTTAAACTCCTGCACAACTCATATTTTACTCCCCACAAGGGTCATAAAATTCACAACCTCAGTTTCAATAAGTACCCAAAATGTTCATTCCCTGCAGTCGATTTAATGCACATGATCTGGAGCTGTCCCAGAATAAGGCACCTCTGGCGGAAACTAGAGTTCTGGCTTAATAAACTCTTAAAAATCTCCCATGTGAGTCTTACACAGCTACAGATTGTTTTTGGTCCCAAGAATCATAATCCATGTCATAAACTGATATTCCTCTCCATTCTGGCAACTAGATACCTTATCTTTAAAAAATGGAAATTGAGAGCAACTCCATCGATCCCAGAGATAAAAAAATTGTCTGAAAAAACAATGTTTATTAGAACAAAGGGACACCAACCTAGATAATGAATCAGACATTAAACAATTCTTTGGCAAATGGTCAATCTTCATCAAGTCATTACCTGTTACAGAAATGAATGACCTAATATTCCCTTTCAGAAACTCGGAATTGGTGCTGCTGGGCGCCTGGTAATGACCAGGTAATGAAGAGGGGCTGAGTTGTCTCCTGGAACTCCCCTGGGTTCACCCTCTCTCTTCCTTTCTTCATATTCTGGCACCTTGTGGGGGGGAGGTAGGAGAGGGACCTTGTCCCTCTTGTCCCCTCCCCATTTCCTCCCCTTCCTCTGCTCCCCTTCCCTTCCCCTTGTTCCCTTCTCCCCTCCCCTCCCCCTCCCCTACTTCTCTTTTTTTTTTTTTTTGTTTGGTTTTGTTTTTGTTCTGTCTTAGATAAGGAAACTCCAACAATATGTATATATGAAAAATTGGGTCTTAATGTTTTGGGTTAAGGTGTTCTGCTGACCTCATGTTGATTTCTGTTATGTATCATGAAGTGTTTTGTAATTTTGCATGAATACCTGAAGATATTGATCATTTCTTTTTACTGGTTGATTTTGTATTATTGTATAACTGTGCCAATTGTTGGTTAATAAATAATAAAAAAAGGAAAAAGGTATGGCAGCCACCATAAATGCCTTACCGTTATAAGTGCAAGCAGCACATCACACAGTGAGAAAATCGGAGATACCGGAAGTGGAAAGGGTGGTAAATAAATTGGGGAATTCCAAGCTGACTAGCCAATCACCAGGGCGCATCCACGCACACCCATAATCACAGAACTACAACGTGCATCTAATCATCACAAGATGTCAAACAAACCTCTTAACAGCACAAGCTAAAATAGTATCTAGTGTGAGACTCACACAAATTTCAAACATGTGTAGGGAAAATACCTAAGTAGCTGCCATAACATGGGACAATGCTCCTGTTCATCACAGATGAAACTATACATCGCCCGCAATATTATCATAATAAAACTTGCATAGCACAGCTCACTTTCAAAGTCGCATACAGAATGGTAGGTAAAACTGTACATAGTAGTCAATCAGACTATACATAACCCGCAATATTATCATGGTAAAACTACCATAGCAGCGCCCAAAGTCGCACACAAAATGACAGATGTTCCTATACACTATAGTCAATCACCATGGGAAAACCGAACTGTTCACATTATGAATAAATAGGCAGTATGTACAAACTCACTACCACATTGAATGGAACCAGGGGCTACAAGTAGTCACTATCAGCTAGATTTAGAGTTTTGTCGGTAACGACCCGCGTAGCTAATGCTGGCTTTTTATTGGCCGCACCTTTTAAATAACTCTGGTATTGAGAGTTCACAGAATGGCTGCGTTAGGCTCCAAAAAGGGAGCGTACAGGCATATTTAACGCCACTGCAACTCTCGATACCAGAGTTGCTTACGGACGCGGCCAGCCTCAAAAACGTGCTTGTGCACGATTCCCCCAAAGAAAACAATGGGGCGTTCAGCTCCTAACGCGGCCCCATTGTTGTCTATGGGGAAACACTTCCTACGTCTGCACCTAACACCCTAACATGTACCCCGAGTCTAAACACCCCTAACCTTACACTTATTAACCCCTATTCTGCCGCCCAAGCTATCGCTGACCCCTGCATATTATTTTTAACCCCTAATCTGCCGCTCCGTAAACCGCCGCTACTTACATTATCCCTATGTACCCCTAATCTGCTGCCCCTAACACCGCCGACCCCTATATTATATTTATTAACCCCTAATCTGCCCCCCACAACGTCGCCTCCATCTGCCTACTCTTATTAACCCCTAATCTGCCGAGCGGACCGCACCGCTATTATAATAAAGTTATCAACCCTTAATCCGCCTCACTAACCCTATAATAAATAGTATTAACCCCTAATCTGCCCTCCCTAACATAGCCGACACCTAACTTCAAACATTAACCCCTAATCTGCCGACTGGAGCTCACCGCTATTCTAATAAATTTATTAACCCCTAAAGTCTAACCCTAACACTAACACCCCCCTAAGTTAAATATAATTTAAATCTAACGAAATAAATTAACTCTTATTAAATAAATTATTCCTATTTAAAGCTAAATACTTACCTGTAAAATAAATCCTAATATAGCTACAATATAAATTATATTTATATTATAGCTATTTTAGGATTTATATTTATTTTACAGGTAACTTTGTATTTATTTTAACCAGGTACAATAGCTAAAATAGTTAAAATAATTACAAAATTACCTGTAAAATAAATCCTAACCTAAGTTACAATTAAACCTAACACTACACTATCAATAAATTTATTAAATAAAATACCTACAATTACCTACAATTAAACCTAACACTACACTATCATTAAATTAATTAAATACAATATCTACAAATAAATACAATGAAATAAACTAACTAAAGTACAAAAAATAAAAAAGAACTGTTACAAAAAATAAAAAAATATTTCCAAACATCAGAAAAATATTACAACAATTTTAAACTAATTACACCTACTCTAAGCCCCCTAATAAAATAACAAAGACCCCCAAAATAAAAAAAATGCCCTACCCTATTCTAAATTACTAAAGTTCAAAGCTCTTTTACCTTACCAGCCCTGAACAGGGCCCTTTGCGGGGCATGCCCCAAAGAATTCAGCTCTTTTGCCTGTAAAAAAAACACATACAATACCCCCCCCCAACATTACAACCCACCACCCACATACCCCTAATCTAACCCAAACCCCCCTTAAATAAACCTAACACTAAGCCCCTGAAGATCTTCCTACCTTATCTTCATCATACCAGGTTCACCGATCAATCCAGAAGAGCTCCTCCGATGTCCTGATCCAAGCCCAAGCAGGGGGGCTGAAGATGTCCATGATCCGGCTGAAGTCATCATCCAAGCGGGAGCTGAAGAGGTCCATGATCCGGCTGAAGTCTTATATCAACGGCATCTTCAGTCTTCTTTCTTCCGGATCCATCTTGCAGACCTCCGATGCGGAACATCCTGCTGGCCCGACGGACTACCGACGAATGAAGGCTCCTTTAAGGGACGTCATCCAAGATGGCGTCCTCGAATTCCGATTGGCTGATAGGATTCTATCAGCCAATCGGAATTAAGGTAGGAAAATTCAATCAGATTGAGTTCGCATTCTCTTGGCTGTTCCGATCAGCCAATAGAATGCGAGCTCAATCTGATTGGCTGATCGGATCGGCCAATCAGATTGAACTTGATTCTGATTGGCTGATTCCATCAGCCAATCAGAATTTTCCTACCTTAATTCCGATTGGCTGATAGAATCCTATCAGCCAATCGGAATTCGAGGGATGCCATCTTGGATGACGTCCCTTAAAGGAGCCTTCATTCGTCGGTAGTCCGTCGGCCCAGCAGGATGTTCCGCGTCGGAGGTCTGCAAGATGGATCCGGAAGAAAGAAGATTGAAGATGCCGTTGATAGAAGACTTCAGCCGGATCATGGACCTCTTCAGCTCCCGCTTGGATGATGACTTCAGCCGGATCATGGACCTCTTCAGCTCCCGCTTGGATGATGACTTCAGCCGGATCATGGACATCTTCAGCCCCCTGCTTGGGCTTGGATCAGGACATCGGAGGAGCTCTTCTGGATCGATCGGTTAACCTGGTATGGTGAAGATAAGGTAGGAAGATCTTCAGGGGCTTAGTGTTAGGTTTATTTAAGGGGGGTTTGGGTTAGATTATTAGTATGTGGGTGGTGGGTTGTAATGTTGGGGGGGGGTATTGTATGTGTTTTTTTTACAGGCAAAAGAGCTGAATTCTTTGGGGCATGCCCCGCAAAGGGCCCTGTTCAGGGCTGGTAAGGTAAAAGAGCTTTGAACTTTTGTAATTTACAATAGGGTAGGGCATTTTTTTATTTTGGGGGGCTTTGTTATTTTATTAGGGGGCTTAGAGTAGGTGTAATTAGTTTAAAATTGTTGTAATATTTTTCTGATGTTTGTAAATATTTTTTTATTTTTTGTAACTTAGTTCCTTTTTATTTTTTGTACTTTAGTTAGTTTATTTCATTGTATTTATTTGTAGATATTGTATTTAATTAATTTATTGATAGTGTAGTGTTAGGTTTAATTATAGGTAATTGTAGGTATTTTATTTAATTAATTTATTGATAGTGTAGTGTTAGGTTTAATTGTAACTTAGGTTAGGATTTATTTTACAGGTAATTTTGTAATTATTTTAACTATTTTAGCTATTGTACCTGGTTAAAATAAATACAAAGTTACCTGTAAAATAAATATAAATCCTAAAATAGCTATAATATAAATATAATTTATATTGTAGCTATATTAGGATTTATTTTACAGGTAAGTATTTAGCTTTAAATAGGAATAATTTATTTAATAAGAGTTAATTTATTTAGTTAGATTTAAATTATATTTAACTTAGGGGGGTGTTAGTGTTAGGGTTAGACTTTAGGGGTTAATAAATTTATTAGAATAGCGGTGAGCTCCAGTCGACAGATTAGGGGTTAATGTTTGAAGTTAGGTATCGGCGATATTGGGGAGGGCAGATTAGGGGTTAATACTATTTATTATAGGGTTAGTGAGGCGGATTAGGGGTTAATAACTTTATTATAATAGCGGTGCGGTCCGCTCGGCAGATTAGGGGTTAATAAGTGTAGGCAGGTGGAGGCGACGTTGTGGGGGGCAGATTTGGGGTTAATAAATATAATATAGGGGTTGGCGGTGTTAGGGGCAGCAAATTAGGGGTACAAAAGGATAACGTAAGTAGCGGCGCTTTGCGGTCGGCAGATTAGGGGTCAATTATTGTAGGTAGCTGGCGGCGACGTTGTGGGGGGTAGGTTAGGGGTTAATAAATATAATACAGGGGTCGGCGGTGTTAGGGGCAGCAGATTAGGGGTACATAAGCATAACGTAGGTGGCGGTCGGCAGATTAGGGGTTAAAAAAATGTAATTGAGTGGTGGCGATGTGGGAAGACCTCGGTTTAGGGGTACACAGGTAGTTTATGGGTGTTAGTGTACTTTAGAGCACAGTAGTTAAGAGCTTTATAAACCGGCGTTAGCCCAGAAAGCTCTTAACTACTGACTTTTTTCTGCGGTTTTGTCGTTAGATTTCTAACGCTCACTTCAGACACGACTCTAAATACCGGAGTTAGAAAGATCCCATTGAAAAGATAGGATACGCAATTGACGTAAGGGGATCTGCGGTATGGAAAAGTCGCGGCTGAAAAGTGAGCGTTAGACCCTTTCCTGACTGACTCCAAATACCGGCGGTAGCCTAAAACCAGCGTTAGGAGCCTCTAACGCTGGTTTTCACGGCTACCGTCAAACTCTAAATCTAGGCCTAAATTAGCATAACTACATGGACCTCAAGCCCCCCTCCAGTCACAAGCCACGGCCACCCCAAACACACTGATCATGCAGGGGCCATACATATGGTCACATACTCATAGATCACACTATGTGAGGATACCAGAGGTATAACCCAAAAACACATCATGCTTAAATATGTTGTCCAAGAGGCATAAGCCCATACTGTACCTATTTAACAAAAACACCAATAGCCTAAATGGAAGAGAACCATAGCAATCGTGCCCTAAATACACTGGTAATGGGGGCACACCGGGCCAGACAATGACATGAACTATACCTTAACTAAAGCCACATCTTATGCTAAAAAGTGATAATAGTAGAGAGGACAACAGTACATAGATAAAAGATAGAAATACACCATGGAAGGTGAAAAAAACAATAGAAACACAGAGAACAAGGTTAGAGATAGATAATAACAGAGGCATGAAGGAAACAATCTTCATAACAATAGAACATAGAAACACAAAGAACAACATTAGAGCCGCATTGTTAAAATGACATGAAAGATATAATCTTCAAAAAAACAGAGCATAGTCAATGCTGGCATTCAGGCCTCCAGGAGCCAGTGTATTCAACCTGTATATTCACTGCACCTCACACTTCAGTAGTTCTCTATTCCTATCATCGCCTCGCTTCAGAGGGGCAACTCTGTCAATCAACATGGCTCTAAGTGATGAAACGGGGTGTCATTGTTCCAAGAAATGCCTGGCCACAGGTTGGTCTGAATGCCCATCCTTAAGGGCCAGTCTAATGGCACTCTTATGGTTGGCTAGTCTCTCACGGAAGGAGGTAATAGTCTTACAAATGTAGTAGAGCCCACATGGGCAAGATAGAAAATATATCACAAAGTCAGCGGTGCAAGTGAGCCGATGTCTAATCCAATAGGTTTTAGTTGTACCTGGGTGAAGCTTCTCCCCTGTGAGAAGGGTGCTACATGTCACACAACTACCACATTTGTAGCATCCATTCTTTGCCTTGTGGAGCCATGTCTTCTCCTTTTCCAAGAGTCCATCTTCATCAATAGAGATTTTAAGCTACGGCCACTTTTGTGTACTATTCTTGGTGGTGGATTATCCTTAAATGGTAAGGTTCTGTCACGACTAATTAGAGGCCAGTTTTTGGAGATAACATCACGTACTTTACTGGTTGCTGGAGTGTAATTGGTAATAACATTTATAGGAGCTTCTCCGCTGATAGCAGTTGATTTATGCTTCCTGAGGACCAAACCACTGCATTTACATTGTGTCACCTCATCCAGAATCTCATTTAGCATATTCGGGTTATAGCCGCTATTTAAGAACTTGGTTCTCATCTCCTCAAGTTGAGTAATCATCCAGTCTGTTTCAGAGATATTGCATATAACGCGAAGGAACTGGGATTTTACTATTCCCTGTGGTTATTCAGGCATGTATAGCAGATTGTAAGACATCAGATCTTTTATGAAGCATGGTAGTGTCGTTTCCACTGTCCTGTCTGTTAAAGGTTGTTTGATCCCTTGAGTTTGGGACATATTGGTCTCCCTTTTGATAGGTAGCCCTATAGTTTAATGTAATATTAGACTTTCCCCTGCAACTGTTGTAGCTTATGTATTCTTACACATAGTAAGTAAGCAGTGGTTGTATGATTATTCTGTGAGAGCAACGTTCATTTTTAGTTAACTTTTTAGTTTACTTTTTCTCTTTTCCCTGGCTTTTAACTTGTGAGCCCTGTACTGGGCCGGTTTATTTTTTATTTTTTTTATTTTTTTATTTGTGTTGCTTGTAATTGCTTTCTATGGTGGAGGGTTGTCACTGGTGTATTTTGATGGTTATTTACATTCTATCTGTGATACAGTATACTTTTTATCTTATATCTGTATAATCTGTGTTTTTTCAAATGAAAATTCGTCTTGAAGAAGACCCCTAAATGGGTCGAAACGTCGACATCTTATTAATGGAAAATTAATTTGAAAATAAAAGTCATATATTCATGTTCTTTATAAGTCCTGTGAGTGCCCTCCTACAAAAACACAATTATGCATATTAATTTTGAGGATAGCACCCGGGCTGTGGCTACACTATTGTGGATGGAGTGCTGGGCCACCGGCTATATATATTATATATATATATATATATATATATATATATATATATATATATATATATATATATATATATATAAAAATAACAGATAAAGGACGGCACTCACTGGTCTTTACAAAGTGTGCTTTAATAGAAAAAATGTGACGTTTCGGGGACACATTCCCATTCTTCAGGGTTTTATTTTTAGATTAGGGTTTTGGGCACAGAAAAAGAGCTAACTGCCAATCCAAATGCCCTTTTCAGGGCAATGGGGAGCTTAGGTTTTTTAGGTAGTTTTTATTTTTGGGGAGGTTGGTTTTGTGGGTGATGGGTTTTACTGTTGGGTGTTGTTTGTATTTTTTTTTACAGGTTAAAGAGCGGATTTCTTTGGGGCAATGCCCCGCAAAAGGCCCTTTTAAGGGCTATTGGCAGTTTAGTGTAGGCTAGGGTTTTTTTTATTTTGGGGGGGCTTTTTAATTTTGAGAGGGTTATTAGATTAGGTCTAATTAGTTTAAATATTTGATCATTTATTTTTTATTTTGTGTAATTAAGTGTTTATTTCTTTAAGTTTAGTTAATTGTATTTAATGTAATTTATTTAATTTTAGTTTAATGTTAGGTGTTAGTGTAACTCAGGTTAGGTTTTATTTTACAGGTAAATGTGTATTTATTTTAACTTGATAGTAAGTAAATAGTTAATAACTATTTACTAACTAGTCTACCTAGTTAAAATAAATATAAAACCTAAGATAGATACAATATAACTATTAGTTCTATTGTAGCTAGCTTAGGGTTTATTTTACAGGTAAGTATTTAGTTTTAAATAGGAATTATTTAGGTAATGATAGTAAATTTTATTTCGATTTATTTTAATTATATTAAAGTTAGGGTTGTTAGGGTTAGGGTTAGGCTTAGGCTTAGGGGTTACTATATTTATTTAGTGTTAGTGATGTGGGAGGCCAGAGGTTTAGGGGTTAATAACTTTAGTATAGTGGCGGCGGCGGCGACGTTGGGGACGGCAGATTAGGGGTTAATACATTTTTGTAGGTGGCGACAACATTGGGGGCGGCAGACTAGGGGTTAATAAATTTATGTAGGTATCTAAGACATTGGGGGCAGCAGATTAGGGGTTAATAATATTAAACTAGCATGCAGATTTTTTGCTCTTTAGTGATATATACAGTATCTCACAAAAGTGAGTACACCCCTCACATTTTTGTAAATATTTTATTATATCTTTACATGTGACAACACTGAAGAAATGACACTTTGCTACAATGTAAAGTAGTGAATGTACAGAGTGTATAACAGTGTACATTTGCTGTCCAATCAAAATAACTCAACACACAGCCATTAATGTCTAAACCATTAGCAACAAAAGTGTGTACACTTTTCCAAATGGGGCCCAAAGTGTCAATATTTTGTGTGAGCACCTTTATTTTCTAGCACTGCCTTTACCCTCTTGGGCATGGAGCTCACCAGAGCTTCATACATTGTCATTGGAGTCCTCTTCCACTCCTCCCTCTTCCACTCCTCCATGGTGACATCACGGAGCTGGTTTATGTTAGAAACCTTGCCCTCCTCCACCTTCCGTTTGAGAATGCCCCACAGATGCTCAATAGGGTTTAGGTCTGGAGACATGCTTGGCCAGTCCATCACCTTTACCCTCAGCTTCTTTAGCAAGGCAGTGGTCATCTTCGAGGTGTGTTTGGGGTCGTTATCATGTTGGAAAACTGCCCTGCGGCCCAGTCTCCGAAGGGAGGGGATCATTCTCTGCTTAAGTATGTCACAGTACATGTTAGCATTCATGGTTCCCTCAATGAACTGTAGCTCCCCAGTGCCAGCAGCACTCATGCAGGCCCAGACCATGACACTCCCACCACCATGCTTGACTGTAGGCAAGACACACTTGTCTTTGTACTCCTCACGTGGTTGCCAACACACATGCCTGACACCATCTGAACCAAATAAGATTATTTTGGTCTCATCGGTCCACAGAACATGGTTCCAGTAATCCATGTCCTTAGTCTGCTTGTCTTCAACAAACTGTTTGCAGGCTTTCTTGTGAATCATCTTAAGAAGAGGTTTCCTTCTGGGACAACAGCCATGCAGACTAATTTGATGCAAAGTGCGTCGTATGGTCTGAGCACTGACAGGATGAAACCCCCCCCACACCCCTTCAACCTCTGCAGCAATGCTGGCAGCACCCATATGTCTATTTCCCAAAGACAACCTCTGAATATGACGCTGAGCATGTGAACTCAACTCCTTTGGTCAACCATTGCGAGCTTTGATCTGAGAGGAACCTGTCCTGTGAAACTGCTGTTTGGTCTTGCCCACCATGCTGCAGCTCAGTTTCAGGGTCTTGGCAATCTTCTTATAGCCTAAGCCATCTCTATATAGAACAACAATTCTTTTTTCAGATCCTCAGAGAGTTCTTTGCCATGAGGTGCCATGTTGAACTTCCAGTGACCAGTATGAGAAAGTGTGAGAGCGATAACACCAAATTTAATACGCTTGCTCCCCATTCACATGTGAGACCTTGTCACTGGGTAGAGAAAATGGGTAATTGGGCCCAATTTTGACATTTTCACTTAGGGGTGTACTCACTTTTGTTGCCAACGGTTTAGACATTAATGGCTGTATGTTAAGTTATTTTGAGGGGACAGCAAATTTACACTGTTATACAGGCTGTACACTCACTACTTTACATTGTAGCAAAGTGTCATTTTTTCAGTGTTATCACATGTAAAGATATAATAAAATATTTACAAAAATGTGAGGGGTGTACTCACTTTTGTGAGATACTGTAGATAATAAATTCTCTTTTAGGACCGAAAAATAAATTTTTACTCGCTCTAGCCCAAGTCCGTGAGTTATGTCAAAAGCAGCAGTTGAGTAGACACACATTTAAACGTCTGATCAGACTCGATCACACATTTTTGTTGATTGGATGATAGCATAGGGAGAGATTCATCTTCACTAGCTGAAGGGCTACACATGTCAGCTGCTATGTGGACCTCGTCCTGTATAGAGGTAGAAGGAATCTGGTTGTTTATCTTGGGAGCGGAGTAGATGATTGCGTTCAGATGCTCCTCCATTTTCTGAAAGTGCTCCACAAGTAGCTCTTGTATTTGGGTTAGTAGAAAGTTGAACTCCATATTACTTTGTCAGGGAATATATGCGGGCAGTAGCTAAATTACAAATATTGTTGATGTACACACAGCTAACGACAGGAGCCAAAGAGCGCCCTGCCAGATGGTATCTTGCATGGCTGGTGTTAGAGGCTGCAACTTCAAACGTATCTCCAATCTCTGAAGCCAACAGCAATTTCAGTAAAATTGGGCTCATTAGATAAATTATCTTCAGTGGGTTCCCCTTTTGCCAGTCTTTATCGTAGATGCTGCTTCTAAAAATGATATCTTGTAGATGACACTAAACAGCTAGAGCAGCTTGCAGAAATGCGACCGATCATGGCTGCTGCACGAAAGTTCCCCAAACTAATATATTTTAATACCAATGCTGGTAAGTCCTGCAAAAAAAAACAAAAAAAAAAACCCACTAACCTGTAGGGCTCAATGACCTAAAACGCTCTAGTATGGCAAGATTACCTAAAAAGTAAGTACTACATGAATTTTTGATAGGAACAATAATATTTGGTGAGATTTTTATCTTATTATAAGAAGGTTTTCAATGTAAATAAGACACACATACATTATAATATATTGCTAAAAAAAAAATTAAATCTTAGAGGAGAGTTTCGGTTTTTGCACAATACCTTATGTACTGCAAGACAGGAAATCTGCTATCCCTCTTTTAACTATATACTCAATACTTAAGATCATTTTAATTTTCAGTTATATCATAATAACCTGCTTGCAATGACCTCTGACTTAATAGAAATGTGCCCTCTCTCAAAAAAAAGTCTTATATAGCCAATGCTTGTGAATGAGAAGTAGTAGGTCTTCTTTAAGATACATAGGCATTGGACATAATTTAGTGTAGATAATGGAAGAGTGTTGATGGGACTTTGGTGCTACAATAATCTGGAACTAGGCCATCATGAAACAGTGAAGGTGCTTGGGAGAAAACACTATTATCCAAAAAATAATTCTGAAGATGTGGCATAACCAAAAACACTCAATTCAAACCGTATACCTCATGAGGTGAATAATGAAAGTCAGAGAGAAAACAGTCTGTCAGCTGATTAGATGGAGAAATAACAGGGATTCACCTGCAGTGTAACCTAGATTCCAAAATGACACCACCAATAATTATATGGCATTGCATGAAATTTATTTAGTATTTAGTTAATGAGGCATTATTATATGACCCAGTATGAATATGAATGTGGTCTTACAAGTTTGCACAACATTATGTTGGATGTTGATGTTGATCTTGGTTCTCCTAGCCCAATTAGCCTACATAACATTTGAATGAGAAATATTATTTATTTTTCAAAATATATAATATTTTTTTAAATATATTACCTACTTAAAATGATTGGTATGCCTCACAATGCATTACCAGGTATCACAAACTATATTTAAATAATCAGAGCATAGGGAAGAAAAAGTGAAAAGCAATTAAATGTTCTAAATAAAATATAATAACTATTTACCTTACTAATTGATACTGCTGATTATTTACAACATGCAACTAACGTACATGAAACCTTTTCACAATTAGCTAAAAAGGTTTTTTTTACACATTTTTAATTTTCTTTAATTTCCCTGCCACTGTATCATATTGACATCAGGGAGCCAATTATACACTAATATACAGGTATATAATATGTAAGTACAGGTATATAATAATAGGTATATAATAGGTATATAAGATAAGTACAGGTATATAATATGCCTCAGAGAATAAACACATACATTGAAAAAGGAAGTAATTTTATTAAATGTTATTAAAGGGACAGTCTACACCAGAATTTTTTTTGTTTAAAAAGATAGATAATCCCTTTATTACCCATTCCCCAGTTTTGCATAACCAACACAGTTATATTAATATAATTTTTACCTCTGTGATTACCTTGTATCTAAGCCTCTGCAGACTGCCCTCTTATCTCAGTGCTTTGACAGACATGCAGTTTAGCCAATTAGTGCAGAAGCCTAAATAACTCCACGGGAGTGAGCACAATGCTATCTATGTGACACACATAAACTAGTACTGTCTAACTGTGAAAAACTTTCAAAATGCTCTGAGCTAAGAGGCGGTTTTCAACGGTTTAGAAATCAGTTTGAGCCTACCTAGGTATAGCTTTTCAAAAATACCACCAAGGGAACAAAGCTAATTTAATGATAAAAGTCAATAGGAAAGTTGTTTAAAATTATATGCCCTATCTGAATCATGAAAGTTTAATTTTGACTAGACTGTCCCTTTAATGACTTTCATGTCCCTTTAATGTGACAGTTAACACCTTGAGCATTGTATATAACATTTTAGTTATGTATAATGAAACAACTTTTCTAATATATTTTAATTATTTATTTTGCCCTCTTTTCATGTAATTTAGCCCTGAACATTTAGGAATTTCTAATTATCAGAAATAGAAATACACCCTGCTGACCTTTAACCCTGCTACATCCCTGTCCCTAATTGACTTTAGCAGATAACAACTGCAAAACAATACATGTTATACTAACTTTATGACCATGGCTAGTATTGTTATTTGAGGATTAAATCCAAGCTCTTCCAAATAAGGCAACTGGTGGGCGGAGTTTGGCTATGGAAAAATAGTAGTAGAAAGAATGTTAATTGATTTAAAAAATGTAAAGACTTGGCTGATATGCACAACATAAATCTCTTGTTTACTATCTCTTTAAGCTTTAGTTGTAATATGTATAATTCCAGAAATAAGACATTTTCAGTGCCCCTTTTGGAACCAAACCTAAATAGTGATCTCTGATGTGAAATCAAAGCTGAAAAATATGTGGTTAAAGTGCATTGACAAATCTGGCAATACAACACCCTGTGCCCTGAACTGTTTTTTATTTATTTTGTTATTTTACAATACCCTTCTGCTTCGATTTTTTATTTTTTTTATTTATTCCATTATGACCGTACTTTCTCAATCGCATTCCTTATACCAGTTTAACATTTGTTAGTTCTTTTTACTTAAGTTTGCCTTTTTCTTTTCCCATCTCCCTCCCTCAAAAAGCTTCTTTTTTTCCTGATTTCTCCTCTTCATTTCTTCTGAACTCCCTTCATTATCATTTTCTCTCTCTTATATTAGTATGCTCTCTTAATTTAAATCTGAAAGAACTGGGCAGCTAACTCCAGCCATTTTTTTTTCTATTTTTACTGCTATATTTTTAAGTATCGTTTCCATCAAGACAATGCTTTATAATAGCTTCTGTTAGAAAAAAATAATAATCAAAAGCTATAATCATTAGCAAGAGTGAAATGATTGTGCCAAAACCATAGGTTACTGTACAAATGACAAAATATACATTTGGCATTTAAAGAAATTTAAAAGGATTTGGTTTCTAAATGTACTGGTTGATGATATTTAATAATACATAATTTATGGACTGCATCCTGCATCAGAAAATATAACAGCAATTCTTGCCATACCTGCTCCATTTTAGCAACAGAACCACAATGATCAGTCTTTAATGTTTTTCTTAACATTTTCACAATAATACATGGACCTAAATGATATCAGTGATATTGCTTTGTAAACATAAACCATGTTCCCTAGAATTAATTGATCATAAACAGGACTTGTAAATGAAGTCTGACAATGAACATCTTTTTGTCATATATCTTAAAAATGAACACTAGCCTGTCAATGATCCTAACAACATATATCCAATCCCCAGCTGCAACCCTGGCTCACTATCCAATCCTCTCCAACATACACACCCTCTTCATCACGCGTCAGCAACTACATTTCCCATGATACTCAGCCAGCCTAAAGATTGTCTAAGCATCATGAGAAATGTAGTACCAAAACATCTGGGATGCCAAGGTTGCTGAAACCTGCCCTACATTATCCCCACCACCACAATAACCTTCCAAGCAAGATGCACCCCTTGCAATACCCCTTTCAAAATTCTCCCTAAAAAAATATCCTACACAAATTCTTCCAATGTAATACATCCATATTATTTAGGGAAAGCAAAGAAGAGGTGGGAACAGAGAATCGCTTCTCAAACAGAGGGAGGTTTGGTGGATTCAACACCTGAAAACCCTATATCCTATAGGTTTAAATAAAGATTATGATCTTCATTTGTTTTTAAAAAGTTTTTTTTTTTATATGTACTGAGCTTGTTATATTTTGATTGAATTGTAATCTTACTGACATCCACTTAATAGTGTAAAAAAGTGTAAAATGTTAATAAGGAGGGAACGTTTTTGTTTGAAATTAATAATACATTAATTTGTCCACTAGATTGCATAATTGCACTCTTTTAGGTGTAAGTTCTAAAATCCTATAATATAAAAGGCCAAGTGTGTTTGTCTGAAGCTGTCATGCACAGTAGAGACTGTGCGAAGACAAACACACCTGGCCTTCAAAAAACTGACAGTGACCTGGCATCTGGGACTGACAGGGCCTGATGGGGGGTGGGGCTGACCGGGTGTGATGTGAGCGTGACGTGGGTGGGGCTGGGCGTGACATGGGCGGGGGCGTGCAGACATGAGAAAGAGAGAGCTCGAAAGAGGGGGGATAGAGAGAGAGCAAAAGAGGGGGGTAGAGAGAGCAAAAGTTGGGGATAGAGAGAGCAAAAGAGTGGGAGAGAGACAGCAAAAGAGAGGGGGACGGATAGCAAAAGAAAGGGGGAGAGAGAGCAAATGAGGTGGGAAAGAGAGGGAGGGGGGAAAAAGGGGAGAGAGAGAGCAAAAGAGAGGGGAGAGAGACCAAAAGAAAGGGGGGGGAAGAGTGAGGGGGGAGGGAGGGGGAGAGAGAGAGAGCAAAAAAGAGGGGAGAGAGAGAGCAAAAGAGAGGGGGAGAGAGAGAGAGCAAAAGAGAGGGGAGAGAGAAAGCAAAAGAGAGGGGGAGAGAGAGCAAAAGAGAGGGGGGAGAGCGCAAAAGAGAGGGGGGAAGAGAGGGGGAGAGAGAGAGCAAAAGAGAGGGGAGAGAGAGCAAAAGAGAGGGGGAGAGAGAGCATAAGAGAGGGGGTAGAGAGACAGAAAAGAGAGGGGGAAGAGAGCAACAGAAAGGGGAGAGAGAGAACAGAAGAGGGGGATAGATAGAGCAAACAAGGGGGATAAAGAGAGCAAAATAGAGGGGATAGAGAGACCAAAAGAGGGGGAATAGAGAGCAAAAGAGAGAGGGGATAGAGAGAGCAAAAGAGAGGGAGAGAGACAGCAAAAGAGGGGATAGAGAGAGCAAAATAGGGGGAATAGAGAGCAAAAGAGAGGGGGAGAGAGAGAGCAAAAGAGGGGGGATAGAGAGAGCAAAATAGAGGGAGAGAGACAGCAAAAGAGGGGAGAAAGAGAGCAAAAGAGGGGGATAGAGAGAGCAAAAGAGCGGGGGATAGAGAGCAAAAGATAACAAAAAGAGGGAGAGAACTGGCAAAAGAGAGGTGAAAAAATAAAAAAAGGGGAGAGGGAGAGAGAGAGAGAGAGAGAGAGAGAGAGAGAGAGCAAAAGAGGGGGGGTAGAGAGAGCAAAAGAGCAGAAGAGAGACAGCAAAAGAGAGGGGGCAGAGAGCAATAGAAAGGGGGGGAGAGCAAAAGAGGAGGGATAGAGAGAGCAAAAGAGAGGGAGAAAGACAGCAAAAGAGAGGAGGAGAAACAGCAAAAGAGAGGGGGAGAGAGAGAGCAAAAGAGAGGGGGAGAGAACAAAATAGAGGGGGAGAGCGCAAAAGAGAGGGGGAGTGAGAGAGCAAACGAGAGGGAGGAAAAGAGACGGGGAGAGAGTGCAAAAGAAAAAGGGGAGAGAGAGCAAAAGAGAGGGGGGATAGAGAGAGAGCATAGGGTGGAACCGCTGTACTGCAAAAAATGGCCCGTGTACACAGGCTTTAGGACTAGTAGTTAAATAAATTGGCACACAGGTGATATTTAAAGAGGTGGATCTCAGTAATCCATAGCATGATTAAGGGTCAGGTGGACCCGAAACATTGCTGTTTTATCTTCATGTGACTTCAATAAAGATACTAATTTTATGAAGAAACAGTGCTGATGTTACTTTTGTTCTATATTGAGATCATGTATGAGAGGAGTTGCTGGTCTTTCCAGCGTACGTGCCCCTTGATCACTTAAGTTTGGGTGAAAAATTGCATCTAAAACTTAGACTATCTATACATGTTTGTGCTGTACCCACTGTTGTTTGTTATATATATATATATATACAGGGAGTGCAGAATTATTAGGCAAATGAGTATTTTGACCACATCATCCTCTTTATGCATGTTGTCTTACTCCAAGCTGTATAGGCTCGAAAGCCTACTACCAATTAAGCATATTAGGTGATGTGCATCTCTGTAATGAGAAGGGGTGTGGTCTAATGACATCAACACCCTATATCAGGTGTGCATAATTATTAGGCAACTTCCTTTCCTTTGGCAAAATGGGTCAAAAGAAGGACTTGACAATCTCAGAAAAGTCAAAAATAGTGAGATATCTTGCAGAGGGATGCAGCACTCTTAAAATTGCAAAGCTTCTGAAGTGTGATCATTGAACAATCAAGCGTTTCCTTCAAAATAGTCAACAGGGTCGCAAGAAGCGTGTGGAAAAACCAAGGCGCAAATTAACTGCCCATGAACTGAGAAAAGTCAAGCGTGCAGCTGCCAAGATGCCACTTGCCACCAGTTTGGCCATATTTCAGAGCTGCAACATCACTGGAGTGCCCAAAAGCACAAGGTGTGCAATACTCAGAGACATGGCCAAGGTAAGAAAGGCTGAAAGACGACCACCACTGAACAAGACACACAAGCTGAAATGCCAAGACTGGGCCAAGAAATATCTCAAAACTGATTTTTCTAAGGTTTTATGGACTGATGAAATGAGAGTGAGTCTTGATGGGCCAGATGGATGGGCCCGTGGCTGGATTGGTAAAGGGCAGAGAGCTCCAGTCCGACTCAGACGCCAGCAAGGTGGAGGTGGAGTACTGGTTTGGGCTGGTATCATCAAAGATGAGCTTGTGGGGCCTTTTCGGGTTGAGGATGGAGTCAAGCTCAACTCCCAGTCCTACTGCCAGTTTCTGGAAGACACCTTCTTCAAGCAGTGGTACAGGAAGAAGTCTGCATCCTTCAAGAAAAACATGATTTTCATGCAGGACAATGCTCCATCACACGCTTCCAAGTACTCCACAGCGTGGCTGGCAAGAAAGGGTATAAAAGAAGAAAATCTAATGACATGGCCTCCTTGTTCACCTGATCTGAACCCCATTGAGAACCTGTGGTCCATCATCAAATGTGAGATTTACAAGGAGGGAAAACAGTACACCTCTCTGAACAGTGTCTGGGAGGCTGTGGTTGCTGCTGCACGCAATGTTGATGGTGAACAGATCAAAACACTGACAGAATCCATGGATGGCAGGCTTTTGAGTGTCCTTGCAAAGAAAGGTGGCTATATTGGTCACTGATTTGTTTTTGTTTTGTTTTTGAATGTCAGAAATGTATATTTGTGAATGTTGAGATGTTATATTGGTTTCACTAGTAAAAATAAATAATTGAAATGGGTATATATTTGTTTTTTGTTAAGTTGCCTAATAATTATGCACAGTAATAGTCACCTGCGCACACAGATATCCCCCTAAAATAGCTATAACTAAAAACTACTTCCAAAACTATTCAGCTTTGATATTAATGAGTTTTTTGGGTTCATTGAGAACATGGTTGTTGTTCAATAATAAAATGAATCCTCAAAAATACAACTTGCCTAATAATTCTGCACTCCCTGTATATATATATATATATATATATATATATATATATATATATATATATATATACACATACATACAAATATCTATACATATTTAGACATGTTTATGTTTGTATCTCTAGGTTAGAGCCCTTTGCAGGCCTTTTTTTCTAACACCTGAGGTCTCATATATTTGAGACCTTATAACTCTTTAATGCAATATTATTTATTTTTTATTTTATTTTTTTCATATTTTAACTTTTATTGAAAAGAAGTTCACAGTACAATAGCAGTAAAGCATCATAGCAGCGTAAAATACATTTAACAAGTATATACGGTAAAGTACAGCTTGATGGTTACATATATTTCACTTACTGTTACATTCAAAAACATTTAAACATGTAAGAAAATTTCAGACTTTTCAATCAAAGAAAAAAAAACAGGGCATTCATTAGCCCTAATTAGAAAAACTAGTAGAGGATGGGCCAGCAGAGCCCATATATTGGTTTTCCAGGCAACTTGATAAATAGAAATCGAACAAAAATGAAGATCTCCCTCGAAGAAGGGGTAGAAGAGAATGGGTTAGGGTAACAGGGAAAGGGGGGATAGGGAAAAAAAAAAAAAAAAAAGGGGGGCATACGTACACACTCCTCAATATTCAAATGTGATGTAGAGAGGAAAGTAGATCGTGCTTATCGGATCTCAAGCCAGTCAGACCACGTCTCCCAATAAGAGTCCAGAGTACTGGTTTCTCCAGCTACATATTTTTCCATAGTTGAAAATGATTTACCACCTCACAGATCTCGTTTAGGCTTGGAGGTTCAGTCTGCTTCCAGGCCCAGGCTATGCACAATTTAGTAGCCGCTAAAACATAGATTAAAAACCTCTTGGCACTCAGGGAAAAAGACTTCGGGAAGACATGAAGCAAAACCACCTTGGGGTCAAATGAACATCCAGATTTATGGAGTCAAGCAACATTTCAACCTCTCACCACAGAGAAGCCACCTTCGGGCAGTCCCACCATACATGGAGGTCAGAACCCTCGAGATCACACTGTCTCCAGCATTTCCCGGTGGTTGATGGAAACATTGCCGCTACTTGTATCGGAACTCTATGCCATTTCAACACAACCTTCATGTATGTTTCAAAAACTGTGACACAATGAAGTGTCTTTTTTGAAAGAGTGATCGCATATGAAATGTCGTGTTCCGAAATAGTTGTATTTTGTTCTTGACTCCAAGCTCGTATTTGCCATGGTAGACTAGGCATATAATCATTGAGGAGGGTGGCATAGTGAAAAGATATAGGTCTGAGTCCCATCCCACCTTGACACCACCTCATCTCCCACTTTGTCTTTTCCCGCAAGGATGCCGTTGGGAAACCCCTGGCCTTAACAATACTCAGCACTCTATAGCTCTCAAATCTGAACCACAGTGGGTTTTCCCCACTGGGTCCAGCTAATTGTGAAGCAGTTACCAGGGCCCCTGATTGATAAAGATCAGAAATCCTGACTATACTTTTACTTTTCTAAAAGTCAAAGTGAATCTCTGGTGAGTTCCACAGCAACCCCTTCAGACTCTGAATAGGGGAAGGATAGGGTGAGACACCCAATCGGTGACTGAGATCATGCCAGATGCGCAGCGACTGGCTGACAATAGGATTAGTGACCTGAGCGGAGAGATTCTTGTGTTTAGGGACCCAGATGGCGTCCCATAAGTCCAAGCCTACAGGTAAGGCCAATTGCTCTAATTGATACCAGCCTGGTCTATCGGCCTCCAATCCCCATGCAGAAACATGCGTGAGCCTTGTCACTTCGTAATAGAGGTAAATGTTGGGAAATGCAATACCACCCTTGGAAAAAGGCCTTTGCAGAATTTTGTATGCTATTCTTGGGACTTTGTTCCTCCAGACATAATGGAGGAAGATTCTGTGGATCTGTTGAAGAATTCGGGGAGGCACATTAAGCGGGAGGAGACGAAAAAGATATAAAGCCTTCGGAAGAAGCGACATCTTAAGTGTGGCAACTCGCCCAAGCCAGGAAATTTTCCGGTGGTCCCATGCCATTGTCAGAGATCGAATATCAGCCAGCAACTTGTCAAAGTTGGAGCAATTTTATTTTTTAATATTTTTTTTTTTTCAGACAGTGTTAATATGCATTTAACTGTACTGTTAAAGGGACAGTCTAGTCAAAATTAAACTTTCATGATTCAGATAGGGCATGCCATTTTAAAGAACTTTCCAATTTACTTTTATCATCAAATTT
This sequence comes from Bombina bombina, assembly GCF_027579735.1. NCBI lineage: Eukaryota > Metazoa > Chordata > Amphibia > Anura > Bombinatoridae > Bombina > Bombina bombina. The sequence goes on along the minus strand of NC_069504.1, from coordinate 539,273,916 downwards.
GCTTTGTTCCCTTGGTGGTATTTTTGAAAAACTAAACCTAGGTAGGCTCAAACTGATTTCTAAAACCGTTGAAAACCGCCTCTTAGCTCAGAGCATTTTGAAAGTTTTTAACAGTTAGACAGTACTAGTTCATGTGTGTCATATAGATAACATTGTGCTCACTCCCGTGTAGTTATTTAGGAGTCCGCACTGATTGGCTAAACTGCATGTCTGTCAAAAGTACTGAGGTATGGGGGCAGTCTGCAGAGGCTTAGATACAAGGTAATCACAGAGGTAATATGTGGATTAATATAACAATGTTGGTGATGCAAAACTGGGGAATGGGTAATAAAGGGATTATCTATTTTTTTAAACAATAAAAATGCTGGAGTAGACTGTCCCTTTAATGTATTTTTTATGTATTTTGTGTAACTTTTTTGTCTCAGGTTACAGTTAACTAGAGCTCTGAAGTCGTGCTAATATGGGCGTTATTTCCATCGTATGCAAAAAGGCGAAAAATACCCCATATCACTTTAGCGCTACAGTTAGTGCACCACTCGTCATTTAACCCTTAAGAAGATAGCAGTGCAAAAAAAAAGCCTTTTGAGTTTCCCATAACTTTGCAACACAAATTCTGATCTTTATTTAGGCAGTTACCTCTCCTGTCTTCAACGTCTAGAAACAGCTGAAATAGAGCCCCATGGTTTAATTAGCATAAGTGATTCATTCTTTTGACCAACGAGTTATAAAAAATATTCTTTTTTACACAGTCCCAGTGGAAATATTCCTTTCTGATGCAATGACTCTTCAATAGTGTATTTTCATGGGAATCTTGCATCATTTCTACATATACACTTTTTAATGCTGATGAGCGTCTCTTTTATGTCTTTTACTGCTCTGCTTCCAATTAGGTATTATTTTCTTACACAGTATATATTTCCACATCAATATACTCTCAAACCATAAAGGAAAAATATCATGAGAAATAAGCATCTGATGACTTTATTAACATGAGAAGAGATACCGGTAGGTTTATTACTCTTGACTTCAACCCTGCATGCTGTTATGTGATATTTTCAAAATCAATAATATAGTGGCAGCAAATTATCATTTAGGTATAAAAGACTATTCATTTAAAATATGAACACAGTATTATTAAGAATAGAACTTCACTTCATGCAAGACAAGATATACCTCCAGAGGATTTATACATACAGGAAGCATGGTATTAATTGGAAGGAAAATCTCTGGGAGGAAAAAACAATTACTGTGATAATCTATAGTTAATATTCAATGAATGGTTTAGAAAAAGATCATTAGTTTAAAGAGAAACTAATTTTGGAAAGCTAATTTTACATGTAACTTAGAAATGGTTTATGCATACAGTATATAGTGGCACATAGTTATTGATACACTCAATGACCCTCTATTTATTAAGGTGTTGATGGACCATATTGCCAGACAAGGAACCTGTCCAACCGCAATTGGGGATAGCAAGATGGCATCTTCCACTTACATTTATTAAGGCACAGTATTTAATTTTGTAGATCCTCCCTCTTTATATCAATGATCATGGAAGAAACAGTCAGGGATGATTTAGTTAAGCAACTAAAGAGGTGGTGAACTGCATAAATAGTCTGCTCTGCAAGGGCTCTGAAGTTGAATCTACAGCTGAATCTGCAGCTTCCCAAATGTTGCTAAAAGAGAAAAAGTGAGTTTGTTTAGTCATTAGTAAAAGCCTAAATTACAAGTGGAATTCAAAAATCTCAGCACTATTAAGCACAAACTACACTCAAGTTAAATCACTAGACTGGTTATTTGTATGCTCATATTTACAAGTTAAAAGTAAAATGGTAACATCCTAGGAAAAGCCTCAGGTGCACAAACATCTGGAGCTCAGATAGTGCCGGCGCTTTAAATCCTTCACCAAATAGAGAGAGTGTCCTAAAAAACTCAGCTCCTGGGTTTTTGCTTAAAAGCTAAAATGAAGATAAGCTAACCTGTAGGTATGCTAAGCTGAAGGTCCGCTAATAAAATAGATATAGTACTTTTCTTCACTCAGCATAAAACTATATATACACATTACATAAAACAGTTTTTAATATATAGTTTTTTTAAAGGGATATGTATACAGTATATGACAATGTGCAACATGTTTGAGCCCTTCCAAATCCATCACCTTGCCATATACGATATCAATTTAAAACGCTTTTTATACATTTTAATTTAATGAAAACATATATTTTACTTTCAATATATATACAGTATATAGAGAATGTGTATGAAATACTTTATATTAATATGGTTCACATATGTTTGGTTATACTTTTATTTTAAAGACATTATCTGTTAGTTTTTACAATGGACTTGTAAAAACAGATTGTGCACTCTTCTTAGCTCAGGACTGCAATATTGATAGTGCACCTGTCGCTATCAATAGTGCTCCACTTGTAATCTGAGTCATTCTTTTCTAATCTGCTACAATCAATAACATTTAGTCATGTGATCAAGCAACTCTAGGGACTAATAGCATTTTTTTTCATGTGCTAAATGTGTAAGCTCATTTAGCATTGTATTAATCATTGCAATGTTAATGGTAAAATATGTAATGCATTTATTGGCATATTGACAAACTATTTAATAATATATGACTGAAAAGGACATTGAACTAGATAGTTATTACTGTACATAAAATGCTTTATTATTTAAAATGTTGAGCAATTATGAAATTATGTTATAAAATCTAAAGAACTGCAGAAAATCTTTTCTGTAGCAAAGGACAAAAAGCATATTTTTTGTGATGCTCTTAATAATATGAATGAATAGCAGGAAGACAGGCATATACTTTAAAATTGACTTTTGTTATGAATATACAGTGTAGTCTAAAGTAACTTGTTATATAGTGATGTCGCAAACATAAAATTTTGCGTTCGCAAACAGCGAACGAGAACTTCCGCAAATGTTTGCGAACGGACGAACCAGGCGAACCACCATAGACTTCAATAGGCAGGCAAATTTTAAAACCCACAGGAACTCTTTCTGGCCACAATAGTGATGGAAAAGTTGTTTCAAGGGGACTAACACCTGGACAGTGGCATGCCGGAGGGGGATCCATGGCAAAACTCCCATGGAAAATTACATAGTTGATGCAGAGTCTGGTTTTAATCCATAAAGGGCATAAATCACCTAACATTCCTAAATTGTTTGGAATAACGTGCTTTAAAACATCAGGTATGATGTTGTATCGATCAGGTAGTGTAAGGGTTACGCCCGCTTCACAGTGACAGACCAAACTCCCCGTTTAATGCACCGCAAACAACTGCATGCGTTGATTGGCGTGCTGTCTGGATGACCCTGGGTGACGATGCATGCTGTCTGACTGTGCCACTAGCTCCTTGCAACGACATCCCCCTGCTTCCAACTCGTCTCCTCCTCCTCTCTGTCTCCCCATCTGAACTTTCCCCCTGTTCTTCTTCTCTTCTAGCGGGCACCCACGTGATATCCACGGACGCATCGTCATCATCAACTGCTTCACTTGTATCTGACAACTCAGCAAAGGAAGCAGCAGCGGGTACAACATCATCATCATCACACCGTACGTCCATGTGTGTAATGCTGCCTGACTGAGACATATCCCTGTTATCTACATCCTCTGGCAATAATGGTTGCCCATCACTCATTTCTTCCAACTGATGTGTAAATAACTCATCTGACAGATCAAGTGAAGCGGCTGTGGTGCTAGTGTTGGTGGTGGCGGCAGACGGGCGAGTGGTAACTTGAGAGGTGCCCGAAGCTAAGCTGGAGGAGGATGGTGCGTCAAGGTTCCGAGCTGAAGCTGTAGAAGATTGGGTGTCCTGTTTTAGCCAGTCAACTATGTCCTCAGAACTTTTTGAGTTCAGGGTACGTGGCCTCTAAACACTGGGCATTATTCTAGGGCCAAAGGGAATCACAGCACCACGACCACGACGGCCCCTGTGGGGTGGCCTGCCTCTGCCTGTCATTTTTTTTCCGATTAGTGGTACTATGCGTGCAAGCTACTGTGACAATAGATATGAGTGGCACTGTGCACTGGCAGAAGTTGGCAGAGTAGACGCTGTAGGCCTGACACACATGATTGCAGACAACTGCTATTCAATCTATTACAGTCAAAATTGTATATTTTTTTTTAAATGTACACTACTGTTACACCAGATATGAGTTGCACTGGTGTGACACTGTGCCCTGACAGGCCCTGAAACGCACACGTGTGAAGGAAACTGACTGCTATTATTTCACAGTCAAATTTTCTAGTTTTTTTTTTAATGTGCACTACTTTTACACAAGATATGAGTTGCACTGGTGTGACACTGTGCCCTGGCAGGATCTGAAACGCACACGTGTGAAGGAAACTGACTGCTATTATTTCACAGTCAAATTTCTAGTTTTTTTTTTAATGTACACTACTGTTACACCAGATATAAGTTGCACTGGTGTGACACTGTGCCCTGGCAGGCCCTGAAACGCACACGTGTGAAGGAAACTGACTGCTATTATTTCACAGTCAAATTTCTATTTTTTTTTTAATCCCATAATGACCGAGGACGTACGCCATACGTCCTCAAAAAAAATACAGTTAACGCCTGAGGACGTATGGCGTACTTCCTCAGTTTTGAAAGCAGTTGGAAGTGATCCTGATCGCTTCCAGCTGCTTTCCCGTTATTGCAGGATGCCTCGATATCGAGGCATCCTGCAATAACAAATTTTACCCCTCCGGTGCAGAGAGAGCCACTCTGTGGCCCTCTCTGCACCGGGCATCGATGGCCGCATTCGTTGGTGGGTGGGAGCTGAAGTGGGTGGGCGGCCATCGATGCGGTCCTTGTCAGAGAGGGGGGCGGGATTGGGGGCGGGATCGCCGGGGGCATGCGCGCGTGCACGGGAGGAGACGGATGGGCGCGTGCACGGGGAGGGAGCGGGTGGGAACCGCTACACTACAGAAAAAAATGTTTTTATAAGTGGGAGAAAGGGGTGCAAAATATTTAGTAATTGAAAAAAACTTTTAAGAGAGAAGTTTGTAGAAACCAAATAAGTAACTATACAAAAGACAGGGATATCAGCATTTTCATTTTAATTGTTTAAAATAACCTTGACAAACATCCCCATTAGGGAAAAATAAATCCAAAACGGTGCAACACAGTTCATGCAAGCCTATACCAGATAGAGACCCTGATACTGGCTTTGCATGGGAACCACAAACCGAAAATGCACAAACAGCTAAGGTCACACAGTCCTAGGACATCAAATTCTCAACATTCACTCATAAAGTTAGCACTATATACCTGAATCTACAAACAACACCTCTAACAGAGGATGGCAGTGCAGAAACTGCACTAATCGGCCAACATGTTAATCATTGAGGATCTATGTTTGCTATAACGGATAATGAGCACAAACCATGTTAAAAAGTGCTAAAGGGGATTATAAGCATATATTATATGGATATTAAGTGCATAGGTAAAATGTGACTGAACATAGGTAATTGAAACCTACGGGAAACCAAGCAACACCTATTTCAGAGGGCACCCCTAACATCTAGAAAGGATATGGTGTCTTGAAATTAAATATTTAGGATCTATGCTTGGTCTTCCTAGATACAAGGGGGGGTAGTTATCAACGTGTCTATTTTACCTGTCTTCGCCGGCCCAATACGCCTGCCTAAGCTCGCCTCACATCGCCGCCGCGGACCTGCAAAAATTTGCCTAAGTTATCAAAAAAGCTGTCAAAAAGCCACACACCAAGTACGGGGCGACGAGCAGCGGATTGTGAGAGTTATCACTCATGCGATCTCGCTGCTCTTCGGCTTTTTTACAGCTTTCTTGCTAGCCTGTCACTAAGCACCCACACTAAACTACACTGTTCTACCCCCTATACCGGCGCCCCCGGAGCCTGCCGCAACTCAATAAAGTTAGTAACCCCTAAACCGCCGCACCTAGACCCCGCCGCAACTCTTATAAATGTATTAACCCCTAAACTGCCGTTTCCGGACACCGTCGCAACCTACATTATACCTAGTAACCCCTATCCTGCCCCCCTATACCATCGCCCTCTATAATAAAGTTATTAACCCCTATCCTGCTGATCCCGCACCTCGCCTCAACTAAATAAATAGTTTAACCCCTAAACCGCCACTCCATGACCCCGCCGCAACTATAATATATGTATTAACCCCTAAACCGCTGCTCCCGGACTCCGCCGCAACCTATATTAAATTTATTAACCCCTATCCTGCCCCCCTACACCGTCGCCACCTATAATACATTTATTAAACCCTATCCTGCCCCCCACTACACTGCCGCCACTGTAATAAAAATATTAACCCCTAAACCTAAGTCTAACACTAACCCTAACACCCCCCTATCTAAAATATTAATTAAATAAATCTAAATAATATTTCTATTATGAACTAAATTAATCCTATTTAAAACTAAATACTTACCTATAAAATAAACCCTAATATAGCTACAATATAAATAATAATTATATTGTAGCTATGTTAGGATTTATTTTTATTTTACAGGTAACTTTCAATTTATTTTAACTAGGTACAATAGCTATTAAATAGTTATTAACTATTTAATAGCTTACCTAGCTAAAATAAAGAGAAATTTACCTGTAAAATAAAAACTAACCTAAGTTACAATTACACCTAACACTACACTATCATTAAATAAATTATTCCTATTTAAAACTAAATACCTGTAAAATAAACCCTAAGATAGCTACAATGTAATTAATAATTACATTGTAGCTATTTTAGGAATTATATTTATTTTACAGCCAACTTTGTATTTATTTTAGCTAGTTAGAATAGTTATTAAATAGTTAACTATTTAATAACTACCTAGCTAAAATAAATACAAAATTACCTGTAAAATAAATCCTAACCTAAGTTACAATTAAACCTAACACTACACTATCATTAAATAAATTAAATAAATTAAATACAAATAACTACAATTAAATACAATTACATAAACTAACTAAAGTACCAAAAAATAAAAAAAGCTAAGTTACAAAAAATAAAAAATAGGTTACAAACATTTAAAAAATATTACAAAAATTTTAAGCTAATTACACCTAATCTAAGCCCCATAATAAAATAACAAAGCCCCCCAAAATAAAAAAAATCCCTACCCTATTCTACATTAAAAAAGTTCAAAGCTCTTTTACCTTACCAGCCCTTAAAAGGGCCTTTTGTGGGGCATGCCCCAAAGAATTCAGCTCTTTTGCCTGTAAAAGAAAAATACAACCCCCCAACATTAAAACCCACCACCCACATACCCCTAATCTAACCCAAACCCCCCTTAAAATAACCTAACACTAATCCCCTGAAGATCATCCTACCTTTAGCCATCTTCACTCAGCCGAGCCACCGATGGAACTGAAGAGGATATCCGGAGCGGCAGAAATGATCCTCCAAGGGGTATATATACAGTATATATACAGGGAGTGCAGAATTATTAGGCAAGTTGTATTTTTGAGGATTCATTTTATTATTGAACAACAACCATGTTCTCAATGAACCCAAAAAACTCATTAATATCAAAGCTGAATAGTTTTGGAAGTAGTTTTTAGTTTGTTTTTAGTTATAGCTATTTTAGGGGGATATCTGTGTGTGCAGGTGACTATTACTGTGCATAATTATTAGGCAACTTAACAAAAAACAAATATATACCCATTTCAATTATTTATTTTTACCAGTGAAACCAATATAACATCTCAACATTCACAAATATACATTTCTGACATTCAAAAACAAAACAAAAACAAATCAGTGACCAATATAGCCACCTTTCTTTGCAAGGACACTCAAAAGCCTGCCATCCATGGATTCTGTCAGTGTTTTGATCTGTTCACCATCAACATTGCGTGCAGCAGCAACCACAGCCTCCCAGACACTGTTCAGAGAGGTGTACTGTTTTCCCTCCTTGTAAATCTCACATTTGATGATGGACCACAGGTTCTCAATGCGGTTCAGATCCGGTGAACAAGGATGCCATGTCATTAGATTTTCTTCTTTTATACCCTTTCTTGCCAGCCACGCTGTGGAGTACTTGGACGCGTTTGATGGAGCATTGTCCTGCATGAAAATCATGTTTTTCTTGAAGGATGCAGACTTCTTCCTGTACCACTGCTTGAAGAAGGTGTCTTCCAGAAACTGGCAGTAGGACTGGGAGTTGAGCTTGACTCCATCCTCAACCCGAAAAGGCCCCACAAGCTCATCTTTGATGATACCAGCCCAAACCAGTACTCCACCTCCACCTTGCTGGCTTCTGAGTCAGACTGGATCTCTCTGCCCTTTACCAATCCAGCCACGGGCCCATCCATCTGGCCCATCAAGACTCACTCTCATTTCATCAGTCCATAAAACCTTAGAAAAATCAGTCTTGAGATATTTCTTGGCCCAGTCTTGACGTTTCAGCTTGTGTGTCTTGTTCAGTGGTGGTCGTCTTTCAGCCTTTCTTACCTTGGCCATGTCTCTGAGTATTGCACACCTTGTGCTTTTGGGCACTCCAGTGATGTTGCAGCTCTGAAATATGGCCAAACTGGTGGCAAGTGGCATCTTGGCAGCTGCACGCTTGACTTTTCTCAGTTCATGGGCAGTTATTTTGCGCCTTGGTTTTTCCACACGCTTCTTGCGACCCTGTTGACTATTTTGAATGAAACGCTTGATTGTTCGATGATCACGCTTCAGAAGCTTTGCAATTTTAAGAGTGCTGCATCCCTCTGCAAGATATCTCACTATTTTTTACTTTTCTGAGCCTGTCAAGTCCTTCTTTTGACCCATTTTGCCAAAGGAAAGGAAGTTGCCTAATAATTATGCACACCTGATATAGGGTGTTGATGTCATTAGACCACACCCCTTCTCATTACAGAGATGCACATCACCTAATATGCTTAATTGGTAGTAGGCTTTCGAGCCTATACAGCTTGGAGTAAGACAACATGCATAAAGAGGATGATGTGGTCAAAATACTCATTTGCCTAATAATTCTGCACTCCCTGTATATATATATATATATATATATATATATATATATATATATATATATGCGTGTGTGTGTTATTTTAGAAATCTTTTGCAAACATATTTACATGTCCCTAAATTCCTTTTTTTGCTCTAAACAATGTTGTCTTTCATGTTTCATTGTTTATTTATACCACTATATGTATGTAGTGTAAATAAATTATTATTCTGAGCAGGAATAATTGTGAATAGAGATGTCACGAACATAAAATTTTCCGTTCGCGAACGGCAAATGCGAATTTCCGCAAATGTTTGCGAACGGGCGAACCGGGCGAACCGCCATAGACTTCAATAGGCAGGCAAATTTTAAAACCCACAGGGACTCTTTCTGGCCACAATAGTGATGGAAAAGTTGTTTCAAGGGGACTAACACCTGGACTGTGGCATGCCGGAGGGGGATCCATGTCAAAACTCCCATGGAAAATTACATAGTTGATGATGAGTCTGGTTTTAATCCATAAAGGGCATAAATCACCTAACATTCCTAAATTGTTTGGAATAACGTGCTTTAAAACATCAGGTATGATGTTGTATTAATCAGGTAGTGTAAGGGTTACACCCGTTTCACAGTGACAGACCAAACTCCCCGTTTAACGCACCGCAAACAACCACAAACAGTCCATTTGCACAACCGCAAACTGCCCATTTGCACAAGGTTGGATACCAAGCCAGCCATGTCCCGTTCCTTGTCCTCACTGATGTCATTGAAGGTCTCTTCCTCCACCCAGCCACGTACAACTCCAAGGGTCCCCGAAAGGTGACAACAAGCCCCCTGGGATGCCTGCTGTGTTTGGTCTTCCACCTCCTCAAAGCCACCTTCCTCCTCTGACTCCTCTTCTTCCGACTCCTCTCTCTGCATTGCCTCTCTCTGCATTATTATAAGGTTTGTTAAGTAGTACTATTCCTATCAGTTTAATCCCTGTTACGTCCCCTATCAGGGGACGTGTATATGGCATCGATTTTAGGAACCGGGAGATGGAAAAAGATGCTTGGTCGGTCCTCCTACTTCAAATTTGGGGCACTGCGCGTGCAATCTAATGTGCCACCAGATAGGAGTGGTGTGTTAAGTAGTTATATTCTTATCACTTTAATCCCTATTACGTCCCCTATCAGGGGACGTGTATATGGCATCGATTTTAGGAACCGGGAGATGGAAAAAGATGCTTGGTCGGTCCTCCTACTTCAAATTTGGGACACTGCGCGTGCAATCTAATGTGCCACCAGATAGGAGTGGTGTGTTAAGTAGTTCTATTCTTATCAGTTTAATCCCTGTTACGTCCCCTATCAAGAGACGTGTATATGGTATCGATTTTAGGAACCGGGAGATGGAAAAAGATGCTTGGTCGGACCTCCTACTTCAAATTTTGGGCACTGCGCCTGCAATCTAATGTGCCACCAGATAGGAGTGGTGTGTTAAGTAGTACTATTCCTATCAGTTTAATCCCTGTGCCTTTTTTTTTTGTTTGGTTTTTGAAGCCAAAGTGCAGAACCAGAGGCCAGAAAAATTAGGCATGTACACATGCCTGAAAAATTAGGTATTGTTGCAGCCGCTGCTGTAGCAGTGGCCAGAAAAATTGATGTTTGTTTCCCAGGCAGAAAGTGCCCTAAAACATTACGGCTTGAACCCTAGTTGGTGGCGGATAAGTCACGGAAGTCATCCGGCATTCAGAGATAAAATACAGCAGCGTGTGGACCATTTTTAGCCCAAGGCAGCTCATCTCATCAGGCCTTTTTTAGTCGAATGTATCGCCCACTGTCAGTCCCTTCGGGTTCCATCCCTCATTCATCTTAATAAAGGTGAGGTAATCTAGACTTTTTTGACCTAGGCGACTTCTCTTCTCAGTGACAATACCTCCTGCTGCACTGAAGGTCCTTTCTGACAGGACACTTGAAGCGGGGCAGGCCAGAAGTTCTTTCGCAAATTGGGATAACTCAGGCCACAGGTCAAGCCTACACACCCAGTAGTCAAGGGGTTCATCGCTCCTCAGATCGATATCTGCAGTTAAGGCGAGGTAGTCTGCTACCTGTCGGTCGAGTCGTTCTCTGAGGGTGGACCCCAAAGGGCTGTGGCGATGCGTAGGACTTAAAATGCTCCGCATGTCCTCCATCAACAACACGTCTGTAAAGCATCCTGTCCTTGCCGGCGTGGTCGTGGGAGGAGGAGGATTACTTTCACCTCTTCCCCTGTTAGATTCCCATTGTGCTTTGACATCACCCTTATGCGCTGTGTAAAGCAAACTTTTTAATTTATTTTGGAACTGCTGCATCCTTTCCGACTTGCGGTAATTCGGTAACATTTCAGGCACTTTCTGCTTATACCGGGGGTCTTGTAGTGTGGACACCCAGTACAGGTCGTTCTCCTTCAGCCTTTTTATACGAGGGTCCCTCAACAGGCACGACAGTATGAAAGACCCTATTTGCACAAGGTTGGATGCCAAGCTACTCATGTCCTGTTCCTCATCCTCAGTGATCTCACTGAAGGTATGTTCTTCCCCCCAGCCAGGTACAACACCACGGGTACCAGATAGGTGACAACAAGCACCCTGGGATGCCTGTTGTGGTTGGTCTTCCTCCTCCTCCTCAAAGCCAGATTCCTCCTCTGACTCCTCTTCCTCACAATCCTCTTCCAGCGTTGCCGCAGGTCCAGCAAGCGATGCTGATAAGGCTGTTTCTGGTGGTGATGGTGACCACAACTCTTACTCTTCCTCTTCACGCTCATCTACGGCTGATCCAGCACTCTTCGCAGGGCACGCTCCAGGAAGAAAACAAATGGTATGATGTCGCTGATGGTGCCTTCGGTGCGACTGACTAGGTTTGTCACCTCCTCAAAAGTACGCATAAGCCTACAGGCATTGCGCATGAACGTCCAGTAACATGGCAAAAAAATTCCCAGCTCTGCAGAGGCTGTCCTAGCACCCCGGTCATACAAATTGTTGTTAACGGCTTTTTCTTGTTGGAGCAGGCGGTCGAACATTAGGAGTGTTGCATTCCAATGTGTCGGGCTGTTGCAAATCAAGCGCCTCACTGGCATGTTGTTTCGCCACTGGATATCTGAAAAGTACGACATGGCCCTGTAGGAACGCCTGAAATGGCCACACACCTTCCTGGCCTGTTTCAGGACGTCCTGTAAGCCTGGGTACTTATGCACAAAGCGTTGTACGATCAGATTACACACATGTGCCATGCACGGCACATGTGTCAACTTGCCCAAATTCAATGCCGCCAACAAATTTCTTCCATTGTCACAAACCACTTTGCCGATCTACAGTTGGTGCGGAGTCAGCCACTGATCCATCTGTGCATTAAGGGCGGAAAGGAGTGCTGGTCCAGTGTGACTCTCTGCTTTCAGGCAAGTCAACCCCAAGACGGCGTGACACTGCCATATCCGGGGATGTGGAATGGTACATGGGGAGCTGGGGGGGTGCCGTTGATGTGGAGCAAGATGCAGCAGCAGAAGAGGACTCAACTGAGGAGGTTATGGAAGAGGATGGAGTAGGAGGAGTAGAGGAGGTGGCAGCAGCCCTGCCTGCAAGTCGTGGCGGTGTCACCAACTCCTCTGCAGAGCCACGCATTCCATGGTTGGCAGCCGTCAGCAGGTTTACCCAATGCGTAGTGTAGGTGATATACCTGCCCTGACCATGCTTTGCAGATCAGGTATCAGTGGTCAGACGGACCCTTGCTCCAACTCTGTGTGCCAGACATGCCATTACTTCCTTTTGCACAATCGAGTACAGATTGGGGATTGCCTTTTGTGCAAAGAAATTTCAGCTGGGTACCTTCCACTGTAGCTACAAATTTTTGGAATGCGTCAGACTCCACCAGCTTGTATGGTAAAAGCTGGCGGGCTAAGAGTTCAGGCAAGCCAGCTGTCAGATGCCGGGCAAGGGGGTGACTTTGTGACATTGGCTTCTTACGCTCAAACATGTCCTTAACAGACACCTGACTGTGGGCAGATTAGCAGGAACTGCTCAAGGCGAGAGACGGAGTGGCGGATGGTTGAGAGGGGGCAAGGAGGACAGCAGTGGTTGACGTGGCTGAAGATGCTGGACCAGGAGGAGGATAGCGGCTTTCAGTTTGTGTGCTGCTTGTACTCATGTGTTGATCCCATAGGCGTTTGTGATGTGCGATCATGTGCCTTCACAAAGCAGTTGTACCTAGGTGGGTGTTGGACTTCCCACAACTCAGTTTCTTTTGGCACAGGTTGCAAATGGCATCGCTGTTGTCAGAGGCAGACACACAAAAAAAATGCCACACTGCTGAGCTCTGCAATGACGGCATTCTGGTGGTGGCAAAAGCATGTGTTGATTGTCGTGCTGTCTGGCTGACCCCGGGTGCCGATGCATGCTGTCTGACTGTGCCACTAGCTCCTTGCGACGACCTCCCCCTGCTTCCAACTCGTCTCCTCCTCCTCTTTGTCTCCCCATCTGAACTTTCCCCCTGTTCTTCTTCTCTTCTAGCGGGCACCCACGTGACATCCACGGACGCATCATCATCATCAACTGCTTCACTTGTATCTGACAACTCAGCAAGCAGCAGCGGGTACAACATCATCATCATCACACCGTACGTCGATGTGTGTAATGCTGCCTGACTAAGACATATCCCTGTTATCAACATCCTCTGGCAATAATGGTTGTGCATCACTCATTTCTTCCAACTGATGTGTAAATAACTCCTCTGACAGATCAAGTGAAGCGGCTGTGGTGCTAGTGTTGGTGGTGGCGGCAGGCGGGCAAGTGGTAACTTGAGAGGTGCCCGAAGCAAAGCTGGAGGAGGATGGTGCGTCAAGGTTCCGAGCAGAAGCTGTAGAAGATTGGGTGTCCTGTGTTAGCCAGTCAACTATGTCCTCAGAACCTTTCGAGTTCAGGGTACGTGGCCTCTAAACACTGGGCATTATTCTAGGGCCAAAGTGAATCACAGCACCATGACCACAACGGCCCCTGCGGGGTGGCCTGCCTCTGCCTGTCCTTTTTTTTTTATTAGTGGTACTATGCGTGCAAGCTACTGTGACAACAGATATGAGTGGCACTGTGCACTGGCAGAAGTTGGCAGAGTAGACGCTGTAGGCCTGACACACATGATTGCAGACAACTAACTGCTATTCAATCTATTACAGTCAAAAAAAATTTTTTTTTAAATGTACACTACTGTTACACCAGATATGAGTTGCACTGGTGTGACACTGTGCCCTGGCAGGCCCTGAAACGCACACGTGTGAAGGAAACTGACTGCTATTATTTCACAGTCAAATTTCTAGGTTTTTTTTTTATGTACACTACTGTTACACCAGATATCAGTTGCACTGGTGTGACACTGTGCCCTGGCAGGCCCTGAAACTGACTGCTATTATTTCACAGTCAAATTTCTATTTTTTTTTTTAGTGTACACTACTGTTACACCAGATATGAGTTGCACTGGTGTGACACTGTGCCCTGGCAGGCCCTGAAACGCACACATGTGAAGGAAACTGACTGCTATTATTTCACAGTCAAAAAAGTGTTGTTTTTTTTTTAAATGTACACTACTGTTACACCAGATATGACTGGTGGCACTGGGCAAAAAAAAGCAGACTGATGTTCTAGCCCTGAAAAGTGAATACACTGAATACACTAGCCTAGCTATCTATTTCCCTATTAAATCAGCAGCAGCTATACTGTCCCTCCTCTCACTAAGAATGCAGCTTCCGAATGAATCTAAAATGGATGCTGTCCAGGAGGTGGGAGGGTCTGGGAGGGAGGGTCTGCTGCTGATTGGCTGGAATGTGTCTGCTGACCTTGAGGTACAGGGTCAAAGTCTACTCAATTGTGACGAATAGGGGCATATAACATGACATTTATTACTGAAAAATAAATTTAAAAGAAGGAAGAAACACACTGAAAATAGCATAACAGTAAAGAGGTGATTTTAATTTATGCTGTATCTTAATCATGACAGTTTAATGTTAGGTGGGCTATCCCTTTGAGCTATAAACTTAAGATTATATTGAATCAAACATCAATTTTAATTTTAAAATCATTGTCTAATACATTACACTATGTGTCCTACTGTCAGCATCAATGTTTATCTTTAATACTAATTTCACATATACATACTTTCAAAGTATAATACGCAATGTAACAAATGGAACTTACAAGTTCTGATGAGTGATTTAGATTGGCTGATGTCATAAATCATGTGATTATGCATATCCCAATCAAAAGTGGTTGAAAAATTCATTAGTGTGTGGGTTGTTTAGAAGTTTGCGTCATAATTGGTGCGAAAAGTGTTGCGTCACATTTAGTGCGAAGTGGAGAGTAGGACTTGTATTACATGGCTAAAACATGGTGCAAATAGATTTTTAAAAAATAAATAAAAAGGAAGTTAGCTATATTATGTTGTGTCTTTATTTCATTTTTATCTCTATAGCTATTAGTGCGACAAGTTTGGGGCAAAACATTTCAAACAATTTGGAGAAATAATATTGTCCCCTTGCTTTGTAATGAAAGACAAAGTTGTAACATAATTCATAAGTAGTAATTTTTCATTTTTATCCCTATATCTATAGTGCACCAAATGTGGAGCAATAATATTGTTCGATTTAGAAAGGGTATACAATTTTACAAAAGTTTCTAATTTACTTTTATTATGTAATATACTTCATTCTCTTGCAGCATTGAACATAAGATTTCTTTGTTTTCAGACTCCCATTGATTTCTATGGCATCTGCGGCCTCAAGGGTGGTGGATTGAAAAATAGGTACACTGCGTCGGAATAGACGTAAGCGTACCTGTTAAATGTTTGATAAATTTGGAAAATGGTCAAATAGAGTCGAATGGGAATTCAAAACATCTATAATGACGCAAGCATCAATCTGCGTTGGATTGAGATTGCGGGAGCGCATAGGTTCGTCACAAATTTCAACATTTGACGATCTTGATACTTTGATAACAACGGCGGATCAATCTTGTGACAAATACAACGCGGGAATCAACATGTTTTCAGTTGATGCTTTAATAAATATCCCCCTAATTGTTTTCTTTGTTTATCAGACACTGACTTCAGCCTGATAATAAGATATGCAAGAGTTAATATAAACTAAAGAGTTAGTATGTACATTGTCATATTCTTTAGTATCATCCATAAATGTTAAGTTGAAGAACCAAAGCTACTCATACCACTTGTGTGCATAATCACTAAGTCATATTACTCACATATTTTTCTCTTTGAAATATCTGTATACCTTGAATCTCTGTATTCAATGGAAATTTGATCACTGTTTAAGGGGTTGATTACAATCGATTGGCAATCTGCTTCTGTAATGGATTTTTGCTTTTCCCCGAATTGGATGTCAAGTTTCTCATGTGATCACAATGCAAAATGGATTTGTGTGCTGCATCAACATAAAACTACATGTTTTTGAGATGGTCACCTTACACAACTTGTATAATCTGAAAAATAGAGATGTTGCTATTTAATCCTTCCTCTAGGCTATTTATAAAAAATATTAAAAAGAACCGGGCAATGTGCTGATCCTTGGGGGCTCCACTAATTACTTTTGTCAAATGTGAATATGATCTATTACCACACAATGCTCCCTGTCTTTAATCCAGTTATTTATCCATAAGCACACATTTCAAGATAGAAACTGGGAGGTCTCCCAAAACTGGTGATACAATAGAACATTTGCACCTTTTAAGGTCACAGTAAAGGGCTTTTCAATTAACTTCTTTGTTCACTTTTAAAGGGACATACTAATTTACATATGTGAGGTTAGCCTGGATCTACCCTCACCACTATTAAACCTTCTGAATGTCAAATGTATTTTTGCTTGTTGAGCATACTGGGCATGAATGCTCAATCAATATATTGTCACTGAGGTATCACATTTGAAAAGTCAAAACTGGTCTTGAAAAGGCGTTGGAAAGTCTCTCAAATAGGATTTGTGATTGCTGAGAACTTTTCAGCCCTATAATAAAAATAGGGTCTTTAGCCGGGAGCTGAAAGCATGAATAAGGTTGCTGGAAAGAGCAAAGAAGGCGGTATTGTGATTGGATTGAATAAAAAAGTGGTCTTTTTAGCCAGAAAAAGAGATGAAAAGGCCTCAGCTTTAGTGACTGACCCCAGAATTAGTAAAGCCTTTCTCAATTAGGTAAAGGAAATAAAAAAATAAGAAGATCCAGAAAATACTATGGTGCCCATTTATCAAGCTCCTCATGGAGCTTGAGGGCCCGTGTTTCTGGCGAGCCTGCAGGCTCGCCAGAAACAGCATTTATGAACCTGTCCATCTGCTCTGAGCAGCCAGACACACATAGCTAAAAATCAACCCAATCGAGTACGATCGGGTTGACTGACACCTCCCTGCTGGTGGCCGATTGGCCACGAATCTGCAGGGCAGTGTTGAACCAGCAGCTCACAAGAGCTGTTGGTGCAATGCTCAAAAAACGGAGAACGTATTGCTGTCCGCATTCAGCGATCCGCAATGTCCGATCAGGTCCGCCAGACCTTTGATAAATATCCCCCACATTTCATAATTTAAAATGTTTTGCAACAATAAGGTCCAGGTTGAATATTTAAGAGATGTCATCAAAGCTGTGTTTGTCTGCACATAACATTTACTAATAATTTAATATATATATTTTTTTGTGGTAAATGTAACTTCTTGCATGATTCAGATAGATTCATTTTAAGACACTTTTAAATTCACTTCTATTTTCAAATGCGATTTGTTCTCTTGGTATCCCATGTTGAAAAAGAATATGCACATATCCTACACTAAGGGAAGATAGTTGCTAATTGGTGCCAGCCCACATTTATATCTTGTGATTGGCTAACTAGATGTGTTCAGCTAGCTGCCAGTAGTGCATTGCTGTTCCTTCAGCAAAGGATACCACAATAATGAAGCGAATTTGACAATAGAAGTACATCGGAAAGCTGTTTAAAATTGTATCACCTAGATTTGGAGTTTTGCGTTAGAAGGGGTGCGTTAGCAACGCATGCTTTTTTTCCCCCGCACCTTTTAAATACCGCTGGTATTTAGAGTTCACAGAAGGGCTGCGTTAGGCTCCAAAAAAGGAGCGTAGAGCATAATTTACCGCCACTGCAACTCTCAATACCAGCAGTGCTTACGGACGCGGCCAGCTTCAAAAACGTGCTCGTGCAGGATTCCCCCATAGGAAACAATGGGGCAGTTTGAGCTGAAAAAAAACCTAATACCTGCAAAAAAGCAGCGTTCAGCTCCTAACGAAGCCCCATTGTTTCCTATGGGAAAACACTGCCTAAGTCTGCACCTAACACCCTAACATGAACCCCGAGTCTAAACACCCCTAACCTTACACTTATTAACCCATAATCTGCCGCCCACGCTATCGCTGACCCCTGCATATTTTTTTAACCCCTAATCTGCCGCTCCGTACACCGCCGCAACCTACATTATCCCTATGTACCCCTAATCTGCTGCCCCCAACGTCGCCGACACCTACATTATATTTATTAACCCCTAATCTGCCCCCCAACGTCGCCGCCACCTACCTACAATTATTAACCCCTAAATCTGCCGACCGGACCTCACCGCTACTATAATAAATGCATTAACCCCTAATCCGCATCTCTCCCGCCTCAAAAACCCTATAATAAATATTATTAACCCCTAATCTGCCCTCCCTAACATCGCCAACACCTAACTTCAAGTATTAACCCCAAATCTGCTGACCAGACCTCGCTGCTACTCTAATAACTGTATTAATCCCTAAAGCTAACTCTAACCCTAACCCTAACACCCCCCTAAATTAAATATAATTTAAATCTAACAAAATAAATTAAATCTTATTAAATAAATTATTCCTATTTAAAGCTAAATACTTACCTGTAAAATAAACCCTAATATAGCTACAATATAAATAATAATTATATTGTAGCTATTTTAGGATTAATATTTATTTTACAGGCAACTTTGTATTTATTTTAACCAGGTACAATAGCTATTAAATAGTTAATAACTATTTAATAGCTACCTAGTTAAAATAATTACAACCTGTAAAATAAATCCTAACCTAAGTTACAATTAAACCTAACACTACAATATCAATAAATAAATTACATACAAATACCTACAAATAAATACAATTAAATAAACTAACTAAAGTACAAAAAATAAAAAAATAATTTACAAACATTAGAAAAATATTACAACAATTTTAAGCTAATTACACCTACTATAAGCCCCCTAATAAAATAACAAAGCCCCCCAAAATAAAAAAATGCCCTACCCTATTCTAAAATTAAAATTGAAAAGCTCTTTTACCTTACCAGCCCTTAAAAGGGCCTTTTGCGGGGCATGCCCCAAAGAATTCTGCTCTTTTGCCTGTAAAAAAACATACAATACCCCCCCCAACATTACAACCCACCACCCACATACCCCTAATCTAACCCAAACCCCCCTTAAATAAACCTAATACTAAGCCCCTGAAGATCTCCCTACCTTGTCTTCACCACGCAGGGTATCACCGATCCGTCCAGGCTCCAAAGTCTTCATCCAAGCCCAAGCGGGGGCTGAAGATGTCCATGATCCGGCTGAAGTCTTGGCCCAAGCGGGGGCTGAAGATGTCCATGACCCGGCTGAAGTCTTGATCCAAGCAGAGTAGAGCATTTTTTTATTTTGGGGGGCTTTGTTATTTTATTAGGGGGCTTAGAGTAGGTGTAATTAGCTTAAAATTGTTGTAATATTTTTCTAATGTTTGTAAATTATTTTTTTATTTTTTGTAACTTAGTTCTTTTTTTATTTTCTGTACTTTAGTTAGTTTATTTAATTGTATTTATTTGTAGGTATTTTTATGTAATTAATTTATTAATAGTGTAGTGTTAGGTTTAATTGTAACTTAGGTTAGGATTTATTAAGTTTTAATTTATTTTGTTAGATTTAAATTATATTTAACTTAGGGGGGTGTTAGGGTTAGGGTTAGAGTTAGCTTTAGGGGTTAATACATTTATTATAGTAGCGGTGAGGTTGGGTCGGCAGATTAGGGGTTAATTATTGTAGGTAGGTGGCAGCGACGTTGTGGGGGGCAGAATAGGGGTTTATAAATATAAAATAGGGGTCGGCGGTGTTAGGGGCAGCAGATTAGTGGTATATAGGGATAACGTAGGTGGCGGCGGTTTGTGGTCGGAAGATTAGGGGTTAAAAAAATTTAATAGAGTGGCGGCGATGTGGGGGGACCTAAGTTTAGGGGTACATAGGTAGTTTATGGGTGTTAGTGTACTGTAGAGCACAGTAGTTAAGAGCTTTATGAACCGGCGTTAGCCCAGAAAGCTCTTAACTCCTGGCGTTTCTCTGCGTCTGGAGTTTTGTTTTTAGAGCTCTAACGCTCACTTCAGCCAAGACTCTAAATACCAGCGTTAGATAGATCCCATTGAAAAGATAGGATACGCAAATGGCATAGGGGGATCTGCAGTATGGAAAAGTCGCGGCTGGAAAGTGAGCATTAGACCCTTACCTACACGACTCTAAATACCAGCGGTAGCCCAAAACCAGAGTTAGGGCCCCCTAACGCTGGTTTTGACGGCTAACACAGAACTCTAAATCTAGCCGATTGTTCTATCCAAATCATAAAAACATGTAGGGGATTCCTGTCCCTTTAAAGGGACAGTCAACACAAAAATTGTTATTATTTAAAAAGATAGATAATGCCTTTACTACACATTCACCAACTATGCACAACCAACATTGTTATATTAATATACTTTATAACATTTAAACCTATAAATTTCTGCTTGTTTCTAAGCCACTAAAGACAGCCTCTTATCAAATGCTTTTTTATTAGCTTTTCACAATAGGGGAGTTCTGTACATTGTGCTCACAGCTGTGGGTTGTGCACAACACAGCACTAATTGGCTTAAATGCAAGTCAATACATAATAAATAAAAAGTCATGTGATCAGGGGGCTGTCAGAAGAGGCTTAGATACAAGATAATCGCAAAGATAAAAACTGTATTAATATAACCAATTAACCATGTTTCCTGTGCAAAACTGGGGAATGGGTAATAAAGGGATTATTTATCCTTTAAACAATAAACAACTTTGAGTTAACTGTCCCTTTAATAAAAAAAATAAATTTCTTTTAATGTTTCCATTCAGGTCTCTTCTGTAATTCACATTCCTATCCTTTTTTAATGTAACTGAACACAAATACTTTTCAATTTGTTTTTCCCTTTTCAAAAAAATATTTGTGGAAATTTGGTTTATTTTGGCTTTAAAAGTTGGCCTAAATGCATAACATACCAATGTCTTTTTTTTATTTTTTTTATAATTGGTTATTATAAAATGTTTTTGTTTTTAATTTTCAGCCTTACTGTCAGTTTTCCACTTCCAAGAAAAAAGATATCTATAAGCGCTAACAACACAAAAACACAAACACTAAAAGGCAACTAGAAAAAATGGGGAAGTAGGACAAATTAGGATTCAGAATTAAATAATATACATAAATATGAGTATATAAATACAAGTTCTGATCACAATAGATATATCGATAACCAAAGCACAAAGGTCACAGAAACCCTATTTTATCGATATTCTTGCCTTATTGATTCTGCTTTTGCTCAAAAGTTGTGCAGTTCTATATGGGAACATCTTTGGTATAAAATTTCCAAATACAGTCGGGTGCCGCTCTTTTAACCAGGGTTTCCTTTTACAACTGAGGATTTTCTACAGCAAAGATACAAAAAACAGAGCGCAACCTCCGACTGAAATATATTTATTCAAAACAGAATAAGTGCTTGACAATATGCACTTACTAAAAACAATGTGTTAAAAAAGCACATCCAGTAACTTGTTTATCCTCTTGAAAAAGCCCAACCAAGGATGGGGGAAACGGGTTGAGGGAAAACGCGCCCCAACTCAATCACTGTGGCGGCTGCCTGAGCTCCGGTTGTAAGGATCTGTACACTCAAACCTTGCCGGCTTTAGAAACAAAGAGACCCCAGAGACAGGCTGTTGGAGTTACTGGATGCGTTTTTTAACACTTTCGGCTAGATTTAGAGTTTGGCGTTAGCCGTCAAAACCAGCTTTAGAGGCTCCTAACGCTGGTTTTGGGCTACTGCTGGTATATAGAGTCAGTCAGGAAAGGGTCTAACGCTTACTTTGCAGCCGCAACTTTTCCATACCGCAGATCCCCTTACGTCAATTGCGTATCCTATCATTTCAATGGGATCTTTCTAACACCGGTATTTAGAGTCGTGGCTGAAGTGAGCGTTAGAAATCTAACGACAAAACTCCAGCCGCAGAAAAGTCATTAGTTAAGAGCTTTCTGGGCTAACGCCGGTTTATAAAGCTCTTAACTACTGTGCTCTAAAGTACACTAACACCCATAAACTACCTATGTACCCCTAAACCGAGGTCCCCCCACATAGCCGCCACTCTATTAAAATTTTTTAACCCCTAATCTGCCGACCGAACACCGCCGCCACCTCCCTATGTACCCCTAATCTGCTGCCCCTAATACCGCCGACACCTACATAATATTTATTAACCCCTAATCTGCCGCCCCCGCTATCGCTGACACCTGCATATTTTTTTTTAACCTCTAATCTGCCTCTCCGTACACCGCCACAACCTACATTATACCTATGTACCCCTAATCTGCTGCCCCTAACACAGCTGACCCCTATATTATATTTATTAACCCCTAATCTGCCGCCCCCAACGTCGCCTCCACCTACCTACAATTATTAACCCCTAATCTGCCGACTGGACCACACCGCAACTATAATAAATGTATTAACCCCTAAAGCTAAGTCTAACCCTAACACTAACACCCCCTAACTTAAATATAATTTAAATCTAATTAAATAAATTAACTCTTATTAAATAAATTATTCCTATTTAAAGCTAAATATTACCTGTAAAATAAGCCCTAATATAGCTACAATATAAATTATAATTATATTGTAGCTATTTTAGGATTAATATTTATTTTACAGGCAACTTTGTAATTATTTTAACCTGGTACAATAGCTATTAAATAGTTAATAACTATTTAATAGTTACCTAGTTAAAATAATTACAAAATTACCTGTAAAATAAATCCTAACTAAAGTTACAATTAAACCTAACACTACACTATAAATAAATTAATTAAATAAAATACCTACAATTATCTAAAATTAAGCCTAACACTACACTATCAATAAATTAATTAAATACAATACCTACAAATAAATACAATTAAATAAACTAACTAAAGTACAAAAAATAAAAAATAACTAAGTTACAAAAAATAAAAAAATATTTACACACATTAGAAAAATATTACAGCAATTGTAAACTAATTACACCTACTCTAAGCCCCCTAATAAAAAAACAAAGCCCCCCAAAATAAAAAAATGCCCTACCCTATTCTAAATTAAAAAAGTTCAAAGCTATTTTACCTTACCAGACCTGAAAAGGGCCATTTGCGGGGCATGCCCCAAATAATTCAGCTCTTTTGCCTGTAAAAAACACATACAATACCCCCCCCAACATTACAACCCACCATCCACATACCCCTAATCTAACCCAAACCCCCCTTAAATAAACCTAACACTAAGCCCCTGAAGATCTCCCTACCTTGTATTCACCACACCGAGTTCACTGATCGGTCCAGAAGAGCCTCCGATGTCTTCATCCAAACCCAAGTGGGGGCTGAAGAGTGACGTCCATCCTCCGGCTGAAGTCTTGATCCAAGCGGCAAATGAAGTCCATCTTCAGGAAGAAATCTTCATCCTATCGGGGCAGAAGAGGACATCCGGACCGGCAAACATCTTCATCCAAGCCGCATCTTCTATGTTGTTCCATCCGATGACGAGCGGCTGATCTTGAAGACCTCCGGCGCGGATCCATCCTCTTCGTTCGACGTCCAACTGAAGAATGAAGGTTCCTTTAAGGGACGTCATCCAAGATGGCGTCCCTCAAATTCCGATTGGCTAATAGGATTCTATCAGCCAATCGGAATTAAGGTAGGAAAATTCTGATTGGCTGATGGAATCAGCCAATCAGATTCAAGGTCAATCCGATTGGCTGATCCAATCAGCCAATCAGATTGAGCTCGCATTCTATTGGCTGTTTCGATCAGCCAATAGAATGCGAGCTCAATCTGATTGGCTGATCCAATCAGCCAAATCGGATTGAACTTGAATCTAATTGGCTGATTTCAGTAATATACATTTAATAGTTTTTGCCTGACCGGATTCCACAGAATTATGGTCAGAAAGATCGTTGCCTATTAACAAAGTTGAATGAAAGTACAAACAGTGACTAGATTAGTTTCACTTCTCATGCACTCAGTCTGAGCATAACAGGTTCGTTTTTAGAGAGTAGCTGGTCAGTTTGCAACTGAAAATACAGTATATTTGCAAGTGCTAAACATTTCAATTTGCATTGCCAACGGTACTTGCTCTCTTATTGTTACTGGAAGCTTAAAAGTGAATTATTGTAATGGTGGAAACAGACCACCTATAACTATATTATTAGCAGTATCGACTACAGTAATTTATATGCAGCTTAAGGCTTGCTTAAAAACACAGGAGCTCCTAGGACTCCTCAGCATTTCCCTATCATTCCTGACATGTTTCGCCGTGACCCGGCTTTTTCAAAGGACATTGCGCCGCGGGAAACTCTGCTTTTTATATCGTGTAGTTCACGCCCACTAGTGTTGTCATTTCTAAAAGTAGACGTTGATTGGTTCTAGGGTTGTCACACCCCTTCCAAGACGTTCTGAGACATTTCCCTAATAGTTACTAGTTCATGCCTTCCAGTTTGTGTAATTTAATATCGCATAAATTTGTAAATGCAGCAATGATGTGTAACATAGTTTTAAGTCTCCATTTATAATTTGATCTTTTCTATTTACAATCTTTTAATATAACTTTTGTGTTTACTTCTATTGTCATCGCTGCTTAGTATTATTGCATTTGGTACTTCTTCGTCTAATACTGTTAAATCTTTTAGGTAATCTAGATGTAACTTGTTGTCTAATACATTGATAATGTTAGACTTATAAGATTAATCAATATTTTCCATTTTTTACCAGTGCATAATCCAGTGTTTTTCTAACACTATCTTAATGGACTCACGTTTGTTTCTTATGCAATATTGATTTTTGTGATATGTCATATTTATAGGAAACACCCTTCTTTAGTTTTACTTTCTGTATCATAAAACACAGTACATAAACTAGAGAAAGAAAGAAAGTAAGATTCTATCTATATGGTCTATATTAGATTTTGTGAGTGGAATGGACACAGTTATCCACACGAGCCATTAGGATTCACCAATAATACAGACAGAAAAAAGTTTTCATTATATTAACTGGTTGAAATTGAAAGTAATAATTAGTGAGTTATTTGTGTCTCTGGTGTGTTCTTTTTCAAATTTAATTCAACGTGATTGTGTAAATTATGAAACATATAAAGTGATTGTTGCATAGTGTACGATTTGCATCATATTAAACATATAACTGACAGTGTCCAAAAAGTGCCAAACTTACAATGTATTTTGAATTAATCGTGCTTATAAAGTGTGAATTGTGAAATGAGTGAGTTATTAAAATAAAATTAATTGTAGTGTCTAGTAATGTGTTCGTGAACATAATAGTGAGTGTTTGCTTTATTGATAGCTAATCCTTTTGTGTGGGTTATACATTCCACTGGAATAGAACTTCCATTTTGGCTCTATATTTATTGTTCTTCTAGAGGGAATGGTTTCTCTGAAATTCTATATTATTAGACAAGATGTTATCAATAAAAATGATGTATAGGTTCCAATATTGTTGCTAAAAGATATTTTGTACAGTAATAATAATAATCATCTCCTTGAATGATTAGTTATGTGTACCAAATTGTATGAATATACATTTATGTGATACTAGTGTCTTGTAACAGACATTTATAGCTCTAAAACACCTTTTTTGTTTTTAAAAATGTTGTATCCTTAAGGCATTATAGAAAGGCAGAAAAGTTGTTTTGTTCATTAAGACCATACGGCTGCACTGTATTTAATAGGAAAATCCACCTACTTTCAGCCTGTAGGAGTTTTGTCTCAATATCTCCTCCTCTGATGCCAACATTTATTTTTTGGATACCATAACATTTTAATTCTGATTGTTTAAAATTATGTTTAGAATGAAAATGACGAGCTACTGACGTTAGTTGTTTGCCTGCGTCTAGATCTTTTGAGGCATTTTTGATATTCCTTAAATGTTCCTGCACTCTAGTGCGGATCTTTCTAGTTGTCATGCCTACATATATTAGATTACATTTAAAGATTAGTGCATAAATAACACCTTCCGTATGGCAGTTGATATACTCATTGATTTTGTGAGTTTTGTTAAAGTGATCCTGGATGTCGTGTTTTTTGAGCATGTAGCTACAAGTGCTACATGTTCCACATTTGTGTGACCCTTTGGAAATTGCTCCTATAGTTCTCTGGCCTCCAAAATGGCTTGGGCTTATCAGATCTTTAAGATTTTTGGTTCTCCTATACCCAGTTTGCCCTTTATCTCCCAATATTCGTGATAATATTGGATCTGACTTTAGAATATGCCAATTATTTTGAAGTATCTTCAAAATTTGTGTGCTTTTCGGGTTATAGGTGGAGATAAATCTTATTTCTTCCTGTTGGGGTTTAATTTTTTTCTTTAGCAATTCCTTTCTAACAGTGGATCTGGCATGATATTCTGCCTTATTTATGGATCGTTTGCTGTAGCCCCTCGCTAGGAGTCTTGCAGATAGTTCTTTGGCTCTCACTTGATAATCAGTATCCAATGTGCAGTTACGCCTCATTCAGAGAAATTCTCCTGTAGGCAGTGCCCGGATTGTATTTGGTGCATGGGCACTGGAACTATGAAGTAGGCTATTTGTTGCTGTTTCTTTCCGGTAAACGTCTGTTATTATATTACCGGTTTGTGTTTTTGTGATTTTCAAGTCTAGAAAGTGGATTTCATTAAGGTTTGTTTCATATGTCAGTTTAATATTTAAAGTGTTGGTATTGAGTATTGTTAAGAATTCTCAAGTTCTGATTTTGTGCCTTCCCATAGGAAGAACACATCGTCAATGTAGCGAATCCAGAAAGGGACTTTGTTCAGGTAATTTTTGTTGGTGTCTGAGAATACCACCAGGTGCTCCCACCACCCTAAAAAAAGGTTCGCATAGGTGGGAGCACATGCTTTACCCATTGCCGTGCCTCTCTTTTGGAGGTAGAAGCCGTTGTTAAAGGTAAAAAAGTTATGACACAACACAAACTGTAGTAGTTGAATTATGAAGTCATCATGTAACGGATCTTCTTCAGAACCCATATTTAGAAACCATTTGACAGCTGCAATGCCAAGGTCATGTGCTATGCAGGTGTACAGCGACTCAACGTCTGCAGTAACAAGCCAAGTGTCCGCAGAAAGATGTAGATTTTCCAATTGTAATAAAACATCTGTTGTGTCCTGCACGTAAGATGAAATCTGGGATAGATAGCCTCTTAGTCTATAGTCCACATTTTTGCTTGCCTTCTCGGTCAGGCTGTTAATGCCTGATACAATCAGGCGTCCTGGGGGATGTCTGCTGTTTTTGTGGATTTTTGGAATGAGATAAAAGGTGGCTATTGTTGGATTTGTTACTTTTAAAAATTTGAATTCTCTGATTGTTATTATATTATCGTATCTGGCCTTGTTTATTAGAGTTATGTATTGACTTAGGAATTCTTTTGCTGGGTTGTATCCCAATTTCTGGTAGCATTGAGTGTTTTTAAGTTGTTTTTCTGTTTCTTTTGTATACATATTCAGGGGTCAAAGAACGATGTTACCACCCTTATCTGCATTCCTGATTATTACATCTTTCCAGGATTTTAAATCCTTCAATGCCAAGTATTCTTGTTTATTTAAATTGTAATGTGAGTTTTGATCTGAAATTTCTAAAACTTGTTTACATACAATATCGGTAAATACTTGGAGTTGTGGACATTGGTTGAATTTGGGCATGAATTTCGATTTATTAATAATTTTGTTTCTCCATTGATTCTTGTTTGCTGCTTCTACTGATTGTGTACTGAGCTGTTCACTGTCTTGTAGTAGACTTTCTAAATTTTCCAAAGAGTTTAGTTCTTCACTGGTCCAGTTTTCATTAGGGGGCATATCTATTGTATTACGTTTATGATTATAGAATCTATGTAAGGCTATTTTTCTGATGAATAGATTAATATCTTTAATAATCTCAAATTTATCTAATTTCGATGCTGGACAGAAAGACATCCCTTTAGAAAGTACACTTAGATGTTCTTCTGATAGTAGTTTTTGAGATAAGTTAATTCTCATTGATTCAGTTTTATTTGGGAAAATGGACTTGGAGCTCTGGGAGGTCTCTGATAGATATTATTTTTTCCAAACATCTTCATCCAAGCCGCATCTTCTATGTTGTTCCATCCGATGACGAGCGGCTGATCTTGAAGACCTCCGGCGCGGATCCATCCTCTTCGTTCTACGTCCAACTGAAGAGTGAAGGTTCCTTTAAGGGACGTCATCCAAGATGGCGTCCCTCGAATACCGATTGGCTAATAGGATTCTATCAGCCAATCGGAATTAAGGTAGGAAAATTCTGATTGGCTGATGGAATCAGCCAATCAGATTCAAGTTCAATCCGATTGGCTGATCCAATCAGCCAATCAGATTGAGCTCGCATTCTATTGGCTGTTTCGATCAGCCAATAGAATGCGAGCTCAATCTGATTGGCTGATCCAATCAGCCAATCGGATTGAACTTGAATCTGATTGGCTGATTCCATCAGCCAATCAGAATTTTCCTACCTTAATTCCGATTGGCTGATAGAATCTTATCAGCCAATCGGAATTCGAGGGACGCCATCTTGGATGACGTCCCTTAAAGGAACCTTCATTCTTCAGTTGGACGTCGAACGAAGAGGATGGATCCGCGCCGGAGGTCTTCAAGATCAGCCGCTTGTCATCGGATGGAACAACATAGAAGATGCGGCTTGGATGAAGATGTTTGCCGGTCCAGATGTCCTCTTCTGCCCGGATAGGATGAAGATTTCTTCCCGAAGATGGACTTCTTCATTTGCCGCTTGGATCAAGACTTCAGCCGGAGGATGGACGTCACTCTTCAGCTTGGGCTTGGATGAAGACATTAGAGGCTCTTCTGGACCGATCGGTGAACCTGGTGTGGTGAATACAAGGTAGGGAGATCTTCAGGGGCTTAGTGTTAGGTTTATTTAAGGGGGGTTTGGGTTAGATTAGGGGTATGTGGGTGGTGGGTTGTAATGTTGGGGGGGTATTGTATGTGGTTTTTTTACAGGCAAAAGAGATTAATTATTTGGGGCATGCCCCGCAAATGGCCCTTTTCAGGGCTGGTAAGGTAAAAGAGCTTTGAACTTTTTAAATTTAGAATAGGGTAGGGCATTTTTTTATTTTGGGGGGCTTTGTTATTTTATTAGGGGGCTTAGAGTAGGTGTAATTAGTTTAAAATTGTTGTAATATTTTTCTAATGTTTATAAATATTTTTTTATTTTTTGTAACTTAGTTCTTTTTTATTTTTTGTACTTTAGTTAGTTTATTTATTTGTAGGTATTGTATTTAATTAATTTATTGATAGTGTAGTGTTAGGTTTAATTGTAACTTAGGTTAGGATTTATTTTACAGGTAATTTTGAAATTATTTTAACTAGGTAGCTATTAAATAGTAAATAACTATTTAATAGCTATTGTACCTGGTTAAAATAAATACAAAGTTGCCTGTAAAATAAATATTAATCCTAAAATAGCTACAATATAATTATTCGTTATATTGTAGCTATATTAGGGTTTATTTTACCGGTAAGTATTTAGCTTTAAATAGGAATAATTTATTTAATGAGTTAATTTATTTCGTTAGATTTAAATTATATTTAATTTAGGGGGGTGTTAGTGTTAGGGTTAGACTTAGCTTTAGGGGTTAATACATTTATTATAGTAGCGGTGAGTTCCGGTCGGCAGATTAGGGGTTAATAAGTGAAGTTAGGTGTCGGCGATGTTAGGGAGTACAGATTAGGGGTTAATAATATTTCTTATAGGGTTATTGAGGCGGGATTGAGGCGGATTAGGGGTTAATACATTTATTATAGTATTGGTGAGGTCCGGTCAGCAGATTAGGGGTTAATAATTGTAGGTAGGTGGAGGCGACGTTGGGGGCGGCAGATTAGGGGTTAATAAATATAATATAGGGGTCGGCGGTGTTATGGGCAGCAGATTAGGCGTTCATAGGGATAACGTAGGTTGCGGCGGTGTACGGAGCGGCAGATTAGGGGTTAAAAAAAAATATGCAGGTGTCAGCAATAGCTGGAGCGGCAGATTAGAGGTCAATAAGTGTAAGGTTAGGGGTGTTTAGACTCGGGGTACATGTTAGGGTGTTAGGTGCAGACTTAGAGAGTGTTTCCCCATAGGAAACAATGGGGCTGCGTTAGGAGCTTAACGCTGCTTTTTTGCAGGTGTTAGGTTTTTTTTTTCAGCTCAAACAGCCCCATTGTTTCCTATGGGGAAAACGTGCACGAGCACGTTTTTGAAGCTGGCCGCCTCCATAAGCAACGCTGGTATTTAGAGTTGCAGTGGTGGTAAATTATGCTCTACGCTCCCCTTTTGGAGCCTAACGCACTGAAAACGCAGCAATTCTGTGAACTCTAAATACCAGTGGTATTTAAAAGGTGCGGCCAGAAAAAAGCATGCGTGGCTAACGAACCCTTTTGGCCACAAAACTCCAAATCTAGGCCATTGTTTTTAGAAAGTGCATATTGTCATGCGCTTATTCTATTTTAAATAAATATATTTGAGTCAGAGGTTGCGTTCTAATATTTCTATCTTTGCAGTTTTTCTCTTGTATTACAATAATGTACTTCTCTCTGTATTTTTAGTGTAATGCTTGTGGGATATTTCCATATCAGACTAAACTTGACCAGTAGTCTTCTTATCCCAGCATCACATTGAAGGATAAGAAAATATCCCAGAACAAAGTGAGTGTAAAAAATGATGTAAGTAGTACTCACAGAAGCAGGGTAGTCCTTCTTGGCAATAAGATAGTAAGATAAGGCAGAGAATGTTCAGAGAGAGGCAGAGAGAGGCAACAGAAAGGCAATCCAGCAGTAAAGCAGTTAAGGGGTAAACCAATAAAGTGGTCAGGAACATGCAGAGGTCAGCAACAAAAGATAACCCAGCAGTTTAGCAGTTCAGGGGTAAACCAGGCAGAGTAGTCAGACAGGCAGAGTTCAGCAATGATAAGGCAACCCAGTAATTCAATGGTTAAACAGGCAGAATAGCCAGACAAGCAGAGTTCAGCAATATTAAGGCAATCCAGCAATTCAGGGGTTAAACAGGCAGCGTAGTCAGACAGGTAGAGTTCAGAGTTTTGGGAGCTTTCTTATTTGCTGAAACCTTTGAAACAGTCAGCTGGGTGGTTGAGAAGTCCCAGTCTGTGTATATTGCACCTGGAGGTGCATGTTCCCTGTATACACATATATTTGTACAAACTGTACTGGGCTATGTTGGCTCTATATCCTCTCCTTTAGGAACTAGGAGGACCTCACTAGTGAAAAAGTACTACAGAATTATCTCTGCATCTGTTCAGTTTGCTGGGCAACTGTGAGGTTCCAGTCTGCTTCCTTACACTTTTTGGTGCTATTCGTTTGTCAGTATTAGTCTTACATATTTTGCTTGCCCCCTGGTATTGTGTTATTAGGCCATCTGTGTTTCTTTTTTCAGACCATCTGTTATCATCAGGATTTTGACCCCCCTACGACAGAGAGCTGACCTTTGCAATCTTCTGGAGCTATTGTGACTTACAGGATATAATTTAGTTATTGGACATTTATTGTGTTTCCAGTCACAAGGTTATATATATATATTTTTTCTCTGGTATTCTGCTGTTTATTTTTAGAGTGTTGTTGTACACATTACTATTGCTCTTATTACATTGTGTTATATTTGTTTTGATTGAGAGCGCCCCTTGAGGATTGGTGTGCATCCACACACCATATCTATATATTTTCTTTGCATGTTCAGCTAGGGGTAACAACCCAGACCAATTAGTGTGCTGTGAATTGACATATGCTTTGAGATAAGCTTCCAGATCCTGATTGGTTCTCTCCACCTGCCCGTTAGTCTGGGGGTGGTAACCAGGGGACAAAGAAACAGTGGTTCCAAGCAATTTGCAAAAGCTTCTCCAAAGGTAGACATAAATTTAGGTCTTCTGTCAGAGACAAAATTTATGGGTATACCATGTAATCGTACCACGTGTAACAGAAAAAGAGTGGACAAATATTGGGCTGTAGGTAACTTCATTAAAGGTACAAAATGAGCAAGTTTGGAGAACTGATCCACCACCACCCATATGACTGAATGATGGCCAGAAGGAGAAAGGTCTACAATAAAATACATAGCTATTTGTTTCCCTGGTTGTTTAGGTATGGACAATGGTTGAAGTAGGCCATATGGTAGGGAATGGGGAATATTATTAACAGCACAAGTCTGACAAGCTTTGACATAATCCTTAGAGTCCGACTTCATGGTAAGCCACCACACATGTTGGGAAAGGATTTTAAAGGTTCTTGTCAAACCAGGATGACCTGACAGCTTGCTGTTATGAGCACAGGATAATACAGGAGAGCAACGGTTTGGAGGAACATAAAGGATCTCAGAAGTCTCAGGGGCTTCAGAAGGTTTTCTTGACTGGGCTTGTTGCAGTTTTTGAAGAAGAAAGGTGTTGAGCTGAGCACCCACACAGGTAGGGAGTATGATGTGTTCGATAGGAGCTTCAGAGGAGTCACTAGACTGAGGAAACTGATGGGAAAGGGCATCAGCCTTTTTACTCTTGGTCCCAGGTAGGTAAGAGACTATAAAGTTAAAACAAGAAATGAAAAAAGAATAGGGCCCACCTGGCCTGTCGAGGATTGAGTCGATGAGCAGTCTCTAGGTACGTCAGATTCTTATGGTCAGTGAGAATCTGAATGGCGTTGGGGGTACCCACTAACCAATGACTCCATTCAGTCAAGGCCATCTTAATGGCTAAGAGTTCAAGATTGTCCACATTATAATTCCTTTTTGCAGGAGTGAAGTGTTTGGAGAAAAAGGCTACCGGATACAACTTGGAGGTTAAAGGGTCCCTTTTTGTTAATACTGCATCAGCTCCTATCTTGGAGGCATCAACCTCTAAAGTGAACTGCAAGTCAGAATCAGGATGGTGAAGCAGAACAAAAGACTTTTTTCAAATCAGAGAAAGCATCCACAGCTACAGGATGCCAATTTTTGCAGTTTCTGTTTCATTTAGTCAGCTCAGTGAGTGGAGCAACGATTTGGGAGAAATTCTTTATGAACTTGCAAAAATAGTTGGAGAACCCCAAGAATCTCTGTAGTTCCTTTAAAGAGGAGTGTTGAGGCCATTCCAGAACTGTGGTTAAGATTCATGGCAAAACCTTCCTTCAAGATGACATAGCAAAGAAACTGGATCTGAACTTGATCAAACTCACATTTCTTCAGTTTGGCTACCTGAGGATTGTTTCTGAGGCGAAGAAGTACCTGTTTGACATGCTCATGATGCTCTTCATGTGTGGAGGAGAATATGAGGATATCATCCAAATAGACAATGACAGTGCAATTAAGGAGGTCACGGAAGACAAATACTTTTAAGACAGCAGGGGCATTACACAGCCCAAATGGCATTACGAGGTATTTCTAATGCCCTGATCTCATGTTGAAGGCAGTCTTCCATTCATGTCCCGGGAAGATACGAACAAGATTGTACACTCCACGTAGGTTCAACTTTGTAAAGTAGTGGGCATTTTGGAGGGAATCATATAGTTCAGTGAGCCAAGGAATAGGATAACGGTTATTGATAGTAATGTTGTTTAAGGCTCTGTAATCAATTCAGGGTATGAGACCACCATCTTTTTTACTGATAAAAAAGCCAGCAGGTGAGGAGGAAGGATGAATAAAACCTTTAGCTAGGATTATTGGATGTATTCCTCCATGGTCTTGGTTTCAGCTTTGGAGAGTGGATAAGTCCTCCCTTTAGGAAGCAGGGCTCCAGAAAAAAAGGTCAACTTTGCAGTCCTAAGGACAGTGAGGTGGCAACACATCAGCTGCTTTCTATTCACAAACATCAGTAAATTCTGCATATACTGATGGAAGATTAGAAGGGTTTTGAAGGCTAGCTATAGGGACATGATGCAGCAGAGTAAACTTAGCCAGGCAGGAGTTAAAACAGGATTTACCCCAGGAGGCCAACTGTCCCTCAGTCCAGTCTGAGGATTGTGAATATGTAACCAAGGAATACCAAGAATAACTGGTTGTGCAGGAGAATGAATGACATACATGGTATGTAGGACTCCCACAGTTAAGGTTAGTGGTGCTGATTCGAAATGGATTAAACCTGATCCAAGGGAAATGCCATTTGAGTAGTTATTTAAGACATTGTTTTTTCTGAAGTAGAGGTAACCCTGCATGAATCATGAAACGGTGATCCAGAAAATGTCCAGCTGCCCCTGAATCAATAAAGGCTTGAGCGTGGACAGAATTCTGAAGAAATGTAAGGGTAACAGGTACCTGGATCCCAGAAGAATAAGGGGATTTAGTAGTGGCTACACTTAGAGGTACCCCACATTTATACTCTAAGCATTGGCTTCTCCCGGCAGTATATCACAGTTCTTGGTGGGAATCAGAACCACAATAGAAACACAGTCTCAACCTCCTTCTTCTCTGTCTTTCAGATTCAGAGAGCTTAAGGGAAGAGAGATCCATGGGTTCCTCTTCAGAGGTAACTGGAGGTGCTGAAGGGGTAGAGGATAGTCTAGAGACTGGATGAGAAGGAGGACAAGAGGGAAGGATTCTGCAAGCTCTTTCTCTCTCAGCTTGTCTCTCCTGAAAGCGAGAATCCAGACTGCTACAAAGTGTTATGAAGTCATCCAAAGAAGATGGAACATCACAATAAGTGAGCTTGTCCTTGATATGCTCATAGAGGCCCCTCCTGAAGGCCGCTTTGAGAGCACTGCCATCCCAACTGGTCTCATGTGCCAAGGTGCGAAACTCGATGTTGTATTGTGCCACAGATCTATTGCTCTTATGGAAATCCAAGAGAGAGTACTCTGCAGCAGCAGTGTGGCCAGAGATGCCAAATACAGAAGATAATGCAGAAATGAAGACATCAGCATCGTTAAGTAGTTGAGTACTCTGTTCCAAAAGGGGAAAGACCAAGGCTAGGGCCTTATCTTTCAATAAAGAAATGATAAAAGTGACTTTTACTGGAAGACTGGAAGGTGAAAACTCCTACAAACGGTAGTACCATCGTACTTGTCAGGCAACGGTATCCAGGGTATACTTCCAATAACAGGGGGGGGGGTTGTAGCACTAGCAGCAGGGGCCGGCTGTGTAACAACAGGAACAGCGTACTTTTCTGCAACCAGTGAGGAGAGCATAGCTGATATAGCCTCAAGTTTGAATCCACATTCTGCAAGTGTATAGCGTGGGTTCCTAGGGTCTGTCCCTGAAGAGAGACTGCTCTTACAACCTCGTTTGGGTCCATGGCCCAAGTATAATGTAATGTGTGTGGCCAGTAGTCTTCTTATCCTGGCATCAAGTGGAAGGATAAGGAAATATCCCAGAACAAAGTGAGTGTAAGAAATGAGGTAAGCGCGAGGACTTCCGGCTGAGGGGAGGAGCAAGCA
Organism: Bombina bombina; assembly: GCF_027579735.1. Taxonomy (NCBI): domain Eukaryota; kingdom Metazoa; phylum Chordata; class Amphibia; order Anura; family Bombinatoridae; genus Bombina; species Bombina bombina. The sequence goes on along the minus strand of NC_069504.1, from coordinate 539,238,189 downwards.
AGGTGCTGCACGCTGTGCTGCTGGTTTGTGTTCTAACCAACAACCCTCACCTCCACGCGTCCCTTGACCAAGGATGACACTGGTCTGGGACTAGGATCATTTGGTCCCTGGAGGGGAAGTCTATACTAGGCATCTTTTGGCTTCGTGGCTGAAGCAATTTGTTACAATCTCTTCTAAGAATTCCCATGATAAAATGTAACAAATTCGCTGGAAGTGTTACAATTAACAGTTCATGCAACACCAAGGAAGGTGTTTCCTACAGACATTCAAAGAGCGAGCGCAAAGGCTGCAGAAAGCAGGCTTCTACTGTATTTGCACCGCTGCTTTCTCTGATTCAGGCTGAACGATCAGTGGCATAGGAGTGTGAAGAATTGCTGCCTCCTGCCTAAACACGACTCTTCTAAGAAGGAAGTTAAAAAGCATGGTCACTCTAACACCCAATTTCTAAAAAAAAAAAAAAAAACGTATGGGACATGGCTTTATCTTATTTCTCAAGTACCTGGTTGCTCCCTGGTGTGCTCCTTGGTTAATGAACAGAAAACATACCTGTATTGTAGCGGGATATGGAAATCCTGAGTGCTCCCTGGTGAGCATATTTTTGCTGGCTTGCAGCTTTACTGAATCCTGGTGACGAACACGCCTGCAGCGGACCAAGCCTGAGGCTGAGCGGTGTGCTCATTGTGGCATCCGGAAACAAGGGCAGGATCGGCTGCGGAGTTACTTGTTGCCCGGCGGACAAGGGATGACCCGGAGGCGGAAGCTTCAAACCCGGGAAGCCCATTGCACGTAGGCCACGTACAGAAGCGCTCTGATGGGTATTAGCGGAGTATACAGCAACACTTCTGTATGGTGTGGAGTGGCATCAGAAGCTTTTTCTTGTTTTGTTCTCCTGGAATAAGCTTGTCTCGAGGTGGGAATACAGTTTTGTCCAAATCGATTGCAGGAGGAAGGGAATTTTCCAAGACGGGACCCTCTATCAGAAGTTAATAATAGAGGAGGCTGAGGCGCTGAAGACGGCTCCAAGATAAAGTATAGTATTGGCGTCTCACCTGCCTCCATTTTCTTCTATACTGCCTATAGATATAAGTAAAGACTTAGAGTGTTTTTTTTCCTACAAACATTTTCTATAAACACTCTTATATATAGACATTGGGCCATTTAAAAACTTGATCTGTCACATTGATTCATTTGTCAATATAGTATCTCTTATTTAGGGAGCTAAGTGGTGGATACAGCATTTTATTATTCAAAATTTGAGGATAATATTGTTGCCGCTTATTTTTTCTTGTTTAGTTCTGTTTCCAAGGGTATTGTCTGCTTTTTGGATACCTGCTGGGGGTCTCTCTGTGTCTCTACAGTTTTGGTATCTCTCTCTCTTGCTTTGTAATACCGATATAAAATATTCTTGAAAAGAATTAAGATATGAGCGTATATATCCATCAAGTAGGCTTATTGATTGTTATTATTTTGTTTTCCCTAAATCTTGGAGTGAACCTAAATGATCAAAGTTATTCCAAACATCTTTACATATTAGAATTATACTGATTATAAGTATTAACTAAGAGGAACAAGGGTTGATATAGACAGGGAAACTGGTATCTGCATTGGCCAGATAATATAATTGTAAAAATTTCTAGGGTTCTCAAATAATTCAAGGGGCATGCCTAACTGTTCTTTAATTCAAAAATCCACTTGAATTTCTACATAGAATCTTCCTTCTACAAATTCCTGCTATTTAGGCCGCTCCTAATTTTCTTTCTTTTTTTCACTCTTTCCTTCACTTTTACTCTTCCTTCTCCCCTTTTTTCTCTTTTTTTTTTCTCTCTCTTCCCTCACCTCTCACTACATGTCGAGCTCTCTAGAGCTCATCTCACATAATCACTATCACGTGACACTGTTCCGCTGCACTTTTTTCTGTTGTTGCTGTTCTCATCATTTTTTGAGATCTTTGTCAATTTTTTGTCCCACCTCTGTGGGGACCATACTTAGTTTCACTCAATTCACGTATTTAATACACACAATTTTTGATCACAATACACCAGTGGCCATATAGCAGGGCTTATAGGAATTCAAGTATATGGATAAATTTATATTATCAGCCAAGAATTCTCCCTCTAATATGCTTGTTAAGCAGAAAGAGAAAAAAATGGCGAAACAGATATTAGAAACATCACAATCACAAGCTGAGACGCACTTTGATATGCAGGAACTCTTATGTCAGATTACCAAGACAATTACTCCACAGTTGAATGACATGAAAATGGAAATTAAGCAAGACATAAATAGTCTCACATCCGAAGTTAGACAATTTTCTACAAGACTTTTGGAGGTAGAAACTAGAATCTCAGACATTGAAGACAAAATTAACATAATTGAACCTTCTAACCTTGAATATAATAAGAGATTAGACAAATTACAAAGCAGGGTGGAAGAGCTGGAAGACCGATCTAGGCGCAATAACTTGAGAATTATTGGTCTTCCAGATGATAGTAATTATATGGACCTGATGCATTTTGTCACGGTCACTCTTCCACTGAGCCTTGGAATTAATATTGACACACCAATCCATATAGAAAGGGTGCACAGAACAGGTGTAGCTCGTCAAGCGAGAAAAGATAATTTTCCTACCAGACCTATAATTGTCAAGTTCCTAAAATTCCAAGATAAGGTACATTTTCTTAGGCAATATAGGGAAGTCTACCCTCTCATGATAGAGCAAGCTAAAGTCTTGATTTTTCAGGACTTTTCCAGTGAGACAGTGGCAAAACGTAAAGAGATGTCGCCTTTTTGTTCTAAATTATTAAAAGTAGATTACAATGTGAGGATGATATACCCGGCTAAGCTAATAATAAGAATGGATGGTACGCAGGTGGTACTCAATAATACCAGCGAGGCGCAGGCTTTCTGCAAAGAGCAGGGCATACAATGAACGAAGAATTATAAATATGGTGTAAAAATATCCCAAATTAGTATATATGGATTTTCAGGAAATGAATGGATGTGTGTGTAGGATGGATGGATGTAAGTTTAGGGGGTTCATCCCCCCTTTCCCCCTTTTTTTTTTTTTGGCTCTTCTTCCTCTCTCTCCCTCTGTGCTTCTCCCCTGTCCTCCCCCGACTATGGGTATTAGACCCCTGAGGTTTCGTCTTATTTCTGTCAAGAGTCTAGTATGAAAGCGTTAACTCTTCTGTCATGGAATGTTGGCGGGATAACCTCGCCAAGAAAGAGAAAAGCTATTATCAAGCAATTAGGCCTATATAAACCTGACCTGGCAATGCTCCAAGAAATTCACCTAAAAAACTCAGAGATAATGAAATTAAAAATGAAATGGGTGGGAGAAGTTGTCGCTATCCCTGGGGAAGATAGGTAGAAAGGATTAGCAATTCTGATTAGTAAACATTTGGATTATGAGATCACGGGCTTAGAAGAGGACAAGGGCAGGAGATTTCAAATTTTTAAATTAAAAATTAATCTCATTCCCTACATAATCTGTAATGTATATGGGCCCAATATAGTAGATGGTCAATTTTGGAACAGATTTACTGAGAAGTTATTAGAGTATGCTGGACTAAACTTAATAATAGCTGGGGATTTAAATCTTACTCCCTCTCCCAATTTAGACAGAGTTGGAAGGAAGGATACATACAGAAGGGATAGGAAGACACGAATATTTCAAACATTTTGTTCCCAATTAGGGGTAAGAGATATTTGGAGGGTCCAGCACCCTGATACTAGGGGATACACTTGTATGTCTTCAAGTCACCAGTGTCTTTCTAGGATAGATTTATTTCTGATTTCAGAGGCCCTAATGGGATTGGAATGTAAAACTGATATTAAAGATATTCTTTTTTCAGACCACGCAATTATTTAACTTGAATTTGGCCCTAATGCATTTAAAAAAGGAGATAACAATAGAATATTTTTTCCTAAGTATCTAGCTTCAGATAGTCAGTTCCAAAATGTTTTAAAGCATAAATGGACAGAATATCACAACTTTAATAGAGGTTATATAGATAAAACTGAAACATATTGGTAAGCTGCTAAAGCTGTACTTAGAGGACACATTAAAGCTTATTTATGTAGACTTAAAAAAAAACTAAGCAAAAAGAAATACAACTTTCCAACACAGTCAGAAATAAGTACAACGCTTATATTTCTTTTAGATCTAAGGGGAATTGGATCAAATACAGTAATGCGAAAACTCAATGGGATATTTTTTTAAAACAAAAAGCCATGCAAGAAGGATTAAAGCAAAAAGCTCTATATAGAGGGTTTACAGGAAGAGCGGCTAAATACCTAGCTAGAATCTCTAAACCGAAAGATAGCTACTTAATCGCTGCTATTAGACAGAATGGGAATAGACATATCCAGACAGAAGAAATTAAAAAAGCTTTTCATAATTATTTTCAGGGTATTTATAAAGCAGAACCCTGTCATGACTTGGACAGAGAGGCACTTTGGTCTAAATTAATTTTACCTAGGATCTCACAGGAAGATCTTCAAAGTTTGAATGCAGTAATCACAGAACAAGAAATAAATCTGGCTATTCAACAAGCCAGACTCAATAAGGCTCCCGGACCAGACTGTCTCCCTGTCGAGTTCTATAGAATCTTACAGGAGGAGGTGACTCCAACATTGTGTAGTCTATTTAATAAATATTATAGTGCAGAAATAGGATGCTCTAAATATTTTACTGCATCTAATGTTGTGCTTATTCTTAAGAGAAAAAAAGGATCCAGAATTGGTAGATTCGTATAGACCTATATCGCTTCTTAACTCCGATTACAAATTCCTCACATCAATTGTAGCTAATAGATTACAGCCTATTCTAAAAAGTATTATACATGAGAACCAGGTGGGGTTCATGCAAGGGAGAAGTCCAATCAAGAATTTAAGTAAAACAATGATTATTCTGGATTACTTCTGGAATAAGTCACAAGGGACATCTAGGAAAGGGTCTGATGCTGCTATAATAGCGCTGGACGCAGAGAAAGCGTTTGACTACATAAGTTGGAGTCACCTATTCACGACACTAGGGAAGTTCGGTTTCAGAGGACATTTCAGCAATTTTATTCAGTCAATATATAGTAATCCAGTTTCTGCTCTAGTTATAAATAATGTAGCTACAGCCCCATTCTCGTTACATAGAGGAACAAGGCAAGGATGCCCATTATCTCCTCTACTTTTTAATATTTCACTCGAGCCACTGGCTATTATGCTACAGGATCAACTAGAGGGCATCAATATAGGGGAATATAAATTCATTCTTTCATTATATGCAGACAACTTACTAGTGTTTCTGAATAATCTAGAAGTTAATTTGCCGAAATTTACTGCTATCATGAAACTTTTCAGTACTGTATCTGGTTATAAAATTAATTTTACCAAATCTGAATTACTATGGATATCAAAACCAGTTAAAAACAGAATCAGACATCCTTTCAAAGAAACTAAATACTTGAACTATCTAGGCATAGTTCTAAGTAAGAACCCATCGGAATGGTATGATATAAATATAACAAGCTGTCTTAAGACAATGCAAAATCAAGTAGAAAGTTGAATTAATCTACCAATATCATTAATACCTCGTATTATGCTAATTAAAACAATAGTATTTCCCAAATTGTTGTATCTTATACAGAACATTCCTCTTAGGCTTAAAAATAAGGACATTTCGAAATTTAACCAAATAGCATCTAAGTTTATATGGAAAGGGGCAAAACCACGAATTGCCCTGACAAGATTAATGAATGATAAAATGGCAGGAGGTTTAGCATTCCCCAATATTCAATACTATAACTGGGTTTCTCTACTTAAATATGCCATTGATTGGATCTCTGAGAAACAATACTTCACTTTTTATCAGTGCAAGTCAAGCATTACTGCTCCATTTAATTTGAAGGCCTTACTACATTGTCCAATCAAAAAGTTGCCCAGTAATGTAGATAATCTTTTGACATTTAGGAATGTAATTTGGGCATGGCAAAAATACTGCTTTGAAATCCAGGTGAATCCAAATGCTACTGAATTTTTACCAATCCAAGGGAACCCTGAGTTCCAACCAGGATATGACTCTTGAGTCTTCCAGAGATGGGCGGAGAAAGGGCTAAGTTATGTCAAACAGTTGCTGTTATCAGATGGTACAATTGATTCATTTGGCTCCATTTGTTCTAAGTATGACATACAAAGCAAGGCTTTTTTTGCGTATTTACAGATTCGACATTATTTAGTAAATCTTCAAAAAGAATTTAAACCAGACTGGTCAATGGGTCCACTAGTAAGTGGTGTGAAAATATATCAAGCGGGTAGATTTTCCATCTCTACTTTCTATAAAATCTTGAATTTTAATAATAAAGCAACACAAATCAGGTATATACGGTTAATATGGCTAAATATTTTTGCAGATTTAGATGCACTGGATATACAGGGAAGCCTTCAAATAATTAATGACTCCTGGGTACCTACAGCTTGGCGCGAGTCACACTTAAAAATTTTATATAATGTATATATCACTCCTAGCAAAATATCTATCTGGTCTAAGAACGCCCAGTTATGTTTAAGATGCAGTAAGGAGAACGCAGATATCCTGCATTGTTTATGGTTATGTCCCAAGATATCCCAATTCTGGAGCAAAATATCTTTTTGGATTAAACAGACAGTCAATTCTACATTTACCATAACTTGTAGAGATATTCTTTTTCTGGTTAGATATTTAACGAGATCTAAGGATTATAAATTACTTAATACCATACTGATGGTACTAGCTCGAAACCTAATTCTCAGGCACTGGAAAGTGACACAGGCGCCCAAATTCAGTGAATTTAAGAAAGCAGTAAACATGCAAATAATCTTGGAACAATATAATATCTCAATTACAAATAATGATCAGGTGCAGGCATTCTTTTCCAAATGGGAGGGAGCAATTAAATCACTCCCGAATAAAACCCAAATTCAAATAGTCAAGCCAATAAGTAGCTCTACCTTTATTCTTCAAAACATCTTAGCAGGTCACTATCCTGGGTGGTGGTGGTTGACCGGCATGGCAGAAGCAGTGACATCGGGGGAAGGGGGGGGAGGGGTAGGGGAGTGGAGGGGTGGGTGAGCCTGGTTGTTATTCCCCTTTTTTTTTTTTTTTTTTGGTTATTTATTTACTTTGCATAATTGATGCGGAGGCGGTGTCTTTAGAATGATGAATGAATGTGTTGAATCCCAGACATATCTCATCTATTTTTTATTAATGTAGAAGGTATGATAATTCGAATAATGGGTCAGGTCACTGGGAGAATTCTTGAGCTGATAGTTAAAGGGAAAATGCTTCTCTTTATTAAGCGCTGTATTATTATATTGAGTGTATTATTTTTTCATGTTTATTTATGTGAGTTAATTGAGATATGGCGTTGTTTTTTCTTTTTTCTGTATATATATGACCTCTGTAAGGACCTAGTATGCTGTCATGAGGTAATCTATAACTAGATAGATATTTATCTTGTGTTTTCTCGAATTATCAGAAGATATGTTACATTTATTACAAATCCTGTAAGATGTATTGTTGAATTGGTTTTTGCATGTGAAATTAATAAAAATAATATTTAATAAAAAAAAAGAAAAAAAAAAGAAATGAGATAAGCAGTACTCACGGTAGAAAGGGTAGTCCTTCATGGCAATAATATAAGGCAGAGAATGGTCATAGACAGGCAGAGTTTTGCAACAGAAAGGCAAGCCAGCAGTAAAGCAATTCACGTAATAAAGTACCTAGGAGCACACACTGTAACACCTATACTTGAGCAGTGAATGTAAGCTATGCAGGCACCGATTCCTGCCAAGGAGTTCAAAGGATCCGGCTTTAGAGGGGAATAGACGTGCAGCGATGACGTCATAGCCGCACGCTCACAACAACCTTTGCGTCCAGCGTCCCTGGCAACAGCCAAAGCGGCGCAAGGGAGCGGCGTAACATCTACCTTTTAATATGCTAATTCAATTTTCTCAGAATATCTTCTCTCTTCATTTAAACAAAATATATTGCAAATCTATAGAAGAGCAGTGTAAAATGTTTCATACAGGTTTTCTTGTATTTTTTTTTCATTCAAGACTATTACAATCTATTATAAAACCAATTTATCATTTTTAGATATCCTATAGAAGAGTAGAGAAGGTGCCACATAGCATAATACTGTGAGGGTACAACAATTGCAATGCAGGAGTAAATGCACTCACATGTGATGAAGCACTCAAAACAGTGCAATTCAAGCAGACCGGATCCTCAGTGTTGCCTGGCTAACTCGCCTCTTGTCACAGAGTAGGGGACCTTGTCTGTCCACAGTTCCACCACTGCTAGCCAGTCAGCATACCGATAGCCAAAATTGGTCAATATGGTGTTTCAATAAAACAAACTACTCAAGAGAAGCTTCTCAGAAAATGAGCAAGTAGTATAAAATCAAGTGTTTATTAAAACACGCTTTAACATTTTAATTTTGGCTATCGACATGCTGACTCGCTATCGGTGGCGGAACTGTGGACAGACAAGGTCCCCTGCTCTGTGACAAAAGGCGAGTTAGTGGGACAACACTGAGGATCCGGTCTGCTTGAATTGCACTGTTTCAAATGCTTCATCACATGTGAGTGCATTTACTCCTGCATTGCAATTGTTTTACCCCTACAGTTGTGATACACCTTTAAGGTGCATCCCGCCCTCAATGAGAACTTCCCTTTAAAAGGGGTTGGGTGCTGATCATCAGTGCCTGAAAATTTTGTTGCTTACTTGTGAAGCACATTCTAAAGCTAAGTTCTTTCTGTCATTGAATTCTACTAATTCTTCGTTGTTACCTTGTGTATTATCCTCCTAGGACTTCCACCTTGTTCTATCTCCTAAGAACTGTGGTTAGGAGTTCTGTATTACTCTCCGTTGAGAGTCTATCCGGATTGCTACACTTCCCGGTTTAGGACCGGCCGGAACTACTTTCCTTACCGCGACCGGAAGTCGCACTCGCACCGAAGCCTCTCAAACACCAGGTACGCTACATCCTAGCTCAGCTCCGCTTCTAGTAATTTGCTTATCTTGCATCCTATGTGAAGAGTTACTCTACTCTTTTGTGACCTCTTGTGCTACCTGTCACCACCCTGACTTTTAACACCGTTCGTGTGTTTTCTGACTGCTACATATGCATGAATGACTTGTAAATATTTTAGAGCTGTTTGTGTGTGAGTGCGTGAAAACTAAAGAGGACATCATCCTGTGATATTGCAACAAATGTTTAAAGAGCTGTTTCATTATACTATATTAAGTTTCTATATTATTCCTTTTGGCAATTCAGTGTAATCCCAGTCTGTTTACATTGATATGCACATTCATATTCATCATAAATAAACTGACTCACTATTGGAATTAAACAGGCTTTTACAAGAATTAATCTCCTGTTCAGTTTCCTAAAGAGTTACAATTCCAACAATTAACACACTTCTACATCAAACCATCACATAATTTTCAGGCCGTTAAAAGTGTTAATTGGAATTGTAACTAAAAATGACTCCTGAGGAAATAGAAACCCAATTTAACAGCATAGAACAAAAACTTGATTATTTGGCACATGCTTTAACTGAGGTGCAAGCAGAAAATATAGCCATTAAGATTGCATGGCTGCAAAGAGCAGTGAGGTACCTGAACCACACATACAGTATCCCCAACCATTCTCTGGTAAGAGACAAGAGTTTAGGGATTTTAAGACAGCCTGTGACTTGCTTTTTTCTCTGCGCCCACGTAAATACCACTCAAACTGTATAAAGGTTTGCACTACCATATCTTTTTTACAAGGAGAGCCTAGGACATGGGCAAACAGGTATTACGAGAATAATGATCCCATACTAGATTCCTTACAAGATTTTTTCCAGGCTATGGCTAATCTGTATGAGGACCCAGACACCCAAATCCTAGCAGAAACAAAGCTGCGCTCCCTAAAACAAGGGAAGCGGACAGTGGAGGAGTATACTACTGACTTACAAATGTGGGCAGTAGACTCCCAATGGAACCAGATCAGTTTAAAAAATCAGTTTAGGCTGGGCCTGTCTGAGACTCTGAAAGATGAGCTCTCCAGACAGGAACTACCAGATAGTCTCTCAGGTCTTATAAAACTGAGTACTGCAATTGATAGAAGGATCAGGGAGAGGCGTGCGGAGAAGGCCTCATATGATTACACACCAAAAAGATCTATCACTTATACCACCCACACAGAGAGATCCACCACCAGCCCCGTGCCCATGGAGATCGGAGTTATAAAAGGCCCTCTTTCAGAGGAAGAAAAAACAAGGAGAAGACTGGAAAACTTTTGTCTATATTGTGGAAAAAAGGAGCATAATGTATCTAATTGTCCACTTCTTCAAAGGCAAAGGAAGGGTAAGCAAAATAAACCTTTTAACATATATCACATAACAGAAACTGTACAATTGACTTTGATTCTCTCGTTACAGTGGGATCAGGAAAATACCCAATGCAGGGCGTTGATTGATTCTGGTGCTTCCGGAAATTATATTGATTCGTTATATGTTGTAAATAATAAAATACCCCTTGTGTGTAAGCAAAACCCTGTCTATGTCAAATCTATTGATGGAACCTTAATCAAAAAGGGTCCAATCACACATCAAACCATACCACTATTAACCACATTAAAGGAAGGTCACACTGAGTATGTTAGTTATGACGTCATACCCATTGCCCTTCATACTATCATTTTAGGTTATTCTTGGCTGCAAAAACACAATCCAGACATAGATTGGGAACATTCGCAACTTAAGTTAAAATCTAACTATTGTTTGGCTACATGCTTTCCCCAAAGTCTGAGATCCATCTCTGCTGTGATGGGGGTTGTCCCAGAACACTATCAGGATTTGGCAGAGGTATTCAATCTCGTGGAGGCAGAAAATCTGCCTCCACATAGGACCTTTGACTGCCCTATAGATCTCATTCCAGGAGCGGTTATACCCCATGGGAAAATTTACCCTTTATCCCAAAGTGAACTAACATTTTTAAGAGCTTATCTGGATGATAATCTGAGAAAAGGGTTTATCTCCCATTCTACATCCCCTGCAGCTGCAGGGATGTTTTTGGTAAAAAATAAAGATGGCACTTTGAGACCAATAATTGATTATAGAGCTCTGAATGCTGTTACTGTCAAAAATAGGTACCCACTCCCATTAATACCCGAATTGATAGAACGTCTAAAGGGTGCCACTGTATACACAAAATTAGACCTCAAAGGAGCATATAATCTCATACGTATAAAGGAGGGAGACGAATGGAAGACCGCTTTTCGCACTAGGTATGGGCTCTTCCAGTATAACGTCATGCCATTTGGTCTCAGTAACGCCCCGGCGACGTTTCAGCATTTTATAAATGAAATTTTTCACGATCTAATGGATACATGCGTTATTATCTATTTAGATGATATATTGATTTACTCTAAGACACAGCTGGAACACGAAAAACATGTAAGATGGGTCTTAACACGGTTGAAAGAACATAAATTGTACGCTAAAAAAGAAAAATGTCTATTCCATGTTAAAAGAATTAAATTTTTAGGGTATATTATTACCCCTGATCAGATACAAATGGATCCTGAAAAAATCTCGGCAGTACTGCAATGGCCAATACCCTCTACCACACGTGCACTTCAAAGATTCATAGGATTTGCTAACTATTATCGTAAGTTCATTAATAATTTTTCAGATATAGTTAAACCATTAACCCAACTTACGAATAAAAAGCAACGATATAAATGGACTGAAGAAGCCCAGAGAGCATTTGATGTTTTAAAACAAAACTTCAGCTCAGCCCCTTTATTGCATATGCCAGATCCACAGTTACAATATATTGTGGAGGTGGATGCCTCAACTTCAGGGATTGGGGCTGTTCTGTCCCAATACAACAAGGAAAAAACAGTGATATCTCCTATTGCTTATTACTCTAGAAGGTTCACCTCTGCAGAGAATAACTACGGTATAGGTGATAAAGAATTGCTGGCTATAAAGGTATCACTAGAACAGTGGAGACATTTATTGGAAGGCACTAACGAGCCATTTTTAATTCATACCGACCACAAGAACCTCCAATATCTCCAGCAAAGTAAAACTTTATCAGCAAGACAAATGAGATGGTCATTGTTTTTAGACAGGTTTAATTTTTTGATAACCTACAGACCTGGGGTACTAAACACTAAAGCTGATGCTCTCTCCAGATTTCACGAACAAACTCCTGTAGATGCGCTAAATCCTATTATTCCTCTTGAAAAATTTATAGGTATCTTAACACCTATTGAGATAAGAATCAAGCAAGCCTTAAAGAAAGAACCTATTCCACCCAAGTCCTGTATGAAAGATACTAAGACTGGATTATTTTATCATAACACCAAACTGTACGTACCTACCGCATTAAGGAAACAAATTCTTCATCACACCCACGATATACCTTTGGCAGGTCATAGTGGTATACAAAAAACCATAGAAAGAACTAGAAGAACATTTTGGTGGCCACAAATGAATCAGTCCATACATAAGTATGTTCAGTCTTGTGACACTTGCGCAAGAAATAAAATAGACCATAGAGGTCTGATAGGTCTCCTATCTCCTCTGCCTGTTCCTGATAGACCCTGGGAAACTATATCTATGGATTTCATAGTAGACTTACCCAAATCCCAAAATTACAACACCATTTTAGTAGTAGTGGACCACTTGACTATGTTAGGACACTTTATACCGTTAAAAGGATTACCATCAGCCTATACTACTGCTAACACTTTTATAACTCATATAGTGAAATTACACGGGTTACCAAAAAATATAATAACCGATAGGGGTACACAGTTCACTTCATCTTTTTGGAGGTCTTTATGTAAAAGATTACACATAAACCCTAAGTTTTCTACTGCTTTCCACCCCCAAACTAACGGGTTAACTGAAAGATTGAATCAAACCTTGGAGCAGTATTTGCGCTGCTACATCGCTCACCAACAAGATGATTGGGTGACGTATCTCTCCATGGCAAAATTCGCTTATAACAATTCTGTTTCTTCCACCACCAAGGTATCACCTTTCTATGCAACATATGGTTTCCATCCCACAACCATACCATTATCCGATATCGAAGTGAATTCCCCTGCAGCTATTGAATATTCCACTCAATTACAAGAACGATTAGATGCAGAGAAGTTACATCTCTCTGAAGCTAAGACCTCACAAAGACATTATTATGATCTACATCATAGATCTGCCCCTAAGTGTCAGGTAGGGGACAAAGTGTTATTATCCACGAAACATCTTAGGTTACGTGTACCTACAAAGAAACTGGCTAACCAGTTTTTAGGTCCTTTTGTCATTGACAAAATATTGAATCCTTCAACTGTACACCTGAAGTTACCTGCACATTACAAGTTTCATCCAACATTTCATGTGTCACTTGTAAAACCATATCAGGCATCTAATGTCTCAACTACACAAGATACTAACCCTATCCTGGTAGATAGCCAAGAGGAATTTGAGATTGAAAAGATACTGGATTCCAGATTGAGGGGTGGTCGGTTGGAATATTTCCTAAAGTGGAAGGGTTTTGGTCCTGAAGAGAATACGTGGATAAGGGACACTGAGGTACACGCTCCTCGTCTTATCCATGCTTTCCATCGTCGTTATCCTCTTAAAGCTTCTGCTGTTGGTTAAGGGGGCTTTGAGGAGGGGAGTGTGTGATACACCTTTAAGGTGCATCCCGCCCTCAATGAGAACTTCCCTTTAAAAGGGGTTGGGTGCTGATCATCAGTGCCTGAAAATTTTGTTGCTTACTTGTGAAGCACATTCTAAAGCTAAGTTCTTTCTGTCATTGAAATCTACTAATTCTTCGTTGTTACCTTGTGTATTATCCTCCTAGGACTTCCACCTTGTTCTATCTCCTAAGAACTGTGGTTAGGAGTTCTGTATTACTCTCCGTTGAGAGTCTATCCGGATTGCTACACTTCCCGGTTTAGGACCGGCCGGAACTACTTTCCTTACCGCGACCGGAAGTCGCACTCGCACCGAAGCCTCTCAAACACCAGGTACGCTACATCCTAGCTCAGCTCCGCTTCTAGTAAATCGCTTATCTTGCATCCTATGTGAAGAGTTACTCTACTCTTTTGTGACCTCTTGTGCTACCTGTCACCACCCTGACTTTTAACACCGTTCGTGTGTTTTCTGACTGCTACATATGCATGAATGACTTGTAAATATTTTAGAGCTGTTTGTGTGTGAGTGTGTGAAAACTAAAGAGGACATCATCCTGTGATATTGCAACAAATGTTTAAAGAGCTGTTTCATTATACTATATTAAGTTTCTATATTATTCCTTTTGGCAATTCAGTGTAATCCCAGTCTGTTTACATTGATATGCACATTCATATTCATCATAAATAAACTGACTCACTATTGGAATTAAACAGGCTTTTACAAGAATTAATCTCCTGTTCAGTTTCCTAAAGAGTTACAATTCCAACAATTAACACACTTCTACATCAAACCATCACAACAGTATTATGCTACGTGGCTCCTTCTGTACTCTTCTATAGGATTTCTTTGATGTGGATGGCCATACACTTGAGGAGAGCAGCCAGATTGATTCCTTCCTGATCATTTTCGTCTATATCTGACTGAATAGACTTTCGTGTTATTTTTATACACCTTTTTACTGCATATTTGTATACCTTTTTATGTACATTGGAACCTTTTTATTCATTTAAATTGTTCTATTTGTGGTGAGCACCCCTATTAACACATGCAATCCACCAATACTTTGACCTGGTAGAATTTGGTAACAATATTCTAGAGAATCAGAAACGTTTTCAAGAAGTTTTATTTTTTCACAAAACTGACCATGTGAAAACCATTTGGCACTTTTTAAAAAAAAGTTATATTTTGACATTTACATTTATATGGTTTTGCACATGAACAACTATTTTTTTATTTTTTTATTATTCAGGTAATTGACATTAAAGAACAAAAAGAAAAATATCAGTATGAACAGGTATATAAGTAAAAGCTTTAAACAATATAACATTTCCAATATACCACATGGGACAAGATATATACGCACACTGGAAGGTTTGCTCAGAGACGGTACTTAGTCCATAGGTAGGTAGAATCGCCCAAAGCTACCCAAAAAGGGTTAACGAGAAGCTATCAAGGAGGATAACCTGAGTACTGCTGTCTAGCTCTCTAAACGGACCAATAGTTTACATATATTGCAAGGGGGATACCATTATTGTTCTTACTAGCATAGATGGTCAACCATTGTTTGCTCAAATGTAAAGTAAGGTATTCAGAACCTCGCTGAGAAGCGGAAGAGACAACAAAAACAAAAACAAAACAAAAAAGCCAAAAAAATACAAAAAGGGGAGAGGGGTATTGAGGGGAGGAAGGAAAAAAGGATCACAGTCTAAGAGGGATAGGAGGGGATAGAAAGGGAGTTAAATGTGGTTACCTTAGTGTCATAAAGTGATGAGGTGTAAGGCCAGAATGTATAGTATGGGATAAAAGTAAACTCAGACCGAGGGTTTCACTAAGGGCCATATGCCCAGGTCAGAATCTGAAGGTCCTCCAAACCATGAATATGGGAAACATATGATTCCATTGCCTTTACAAATTTCAAGATACTCACAACCTGTTCCGAGGAAGGCGAGGCCTGTTGGAGCCACATTCTAGCTATGGCTAGTTTGATTGCCAGAAATAGATAGATACAGAACATCTTCTGTGATAGTGCCCAATGTACGGGTAAGATATGGAATAAACTCATGCTCGGAGATGAAGTCATTTGGATACCCTTTGTGATACAGTATTGAGTAGCATTTTGCCAGAGGGGTTGAATCTGTGGACAGGACCACCAAATGTGTAGCGAGATTTTAAATAAACGGATAAGCGTCATGTGCCATTGTAATAGAATTTTAAGAAACAGCTCATATAGGGTTGTACAATGAACCGCTTTCTTGGTCAGTTGAACAGCAGTCTTCCATAGTTGTGGCTCATTCGTAAGAGCAAGGGATGTTTCCCAGTGTCTTATGGGAGGAGATTTTTAAAAAAGTGGAGGACTTAGGATATCTAGGTATGAGAGGGAGAGTAGTCTCTTCGAAGGCGGGACCGAATCCCATCTCATTTCCCATTTGGTCTTGGCTCTCAAGGGGCCTTTGTCAAATCCCCATGACTTAAGAAAGCTGCGTAGCCTCCAAAATTCAAAATGTAAGAGGGGAGGTGGATTATACTTCCAAATGAAGGCTTGGAAGGTAAGGTGTTTTTTACCTTCGTAAAGGTCCGTAAAATTGGTCAAACCTAGATTGGACCAGAAATTCAGGTGGGTATCAGGTAAGGTTAGCAGTAGCCCTCTACGCATGTGGGAAGGAGATGGGTGGGGTGCAATATTAGCCATATTGTGAATTTTGTCCCAAAATTTCAGATTCAACATTACAATAGGGTTAAGAAGAAGGGTGGGTGGTCTAGTGTGTTTAGGGAGCCATATTAGGTCCCTTAAGGTGAATCCCTGTGGAATAGAAGCTTGTTCATTTTCAGCCCATTTACTCTGCGGGGACAAGCCCCATTGAGTCACTTGTGCATGTCTAGCCTCTTCATGATACCGTAGGATATTAGGAGATGCGCCCCCCCCCCCACCAAAATAGGCTGTTGCAGGGTGTTAGTAGCTATTCTAGGAGCTTTATTGTGCCAAATGAATCTATTACAATGCCGCTGAAACTTAAGGATCATAACTCTAGGAATTGGAATGGGCAAGGACCGAAAAAGATAAGTCAATTTGGGGAGGAGACTCATTTTAAAAGCTGCTATTCATCCCAGCCAGGATAGGGATGGGACATTCCACGTCTCAACAGCGGTTGCGATCTTGGAGAGTAAGGGAGAGAATTTTAGATCAATCATGGTCGGTATATTACACGATAAATATAACCCAAGATGTTTAATGTGTGACGTGGACCACTGAAATTTAAACTTATTCTTGAGTGTATGAAGAGCATCTTCCGAGATGTTTATAGTATATGCTTTGGTTTTTTGTACGTTAAGTTTGTAGTAGCTGACTAGGGCAAATCTTTCTAACAGAGAAAACAGGTGAGGCAGCGCTGTGAGGGGATCGGAAACAAGTATAGTCAGGTCGTCTGCGAAAAGTGCCATTTTGTGTTCTATATGATGTATTTCCATGCCTCTAATCAGTGGGCAGGAATGAATGGCTGTGGCCAGCGGTTCCATTATAAGGGTGAATATAAGAGGTGATAGCGGACACCCTTGTCTCATGCCATTAGTTATTACAAAGGGCTCGGAGCAGAAACCCAGTTCCCTAACTATAGTGGATGGGTTAGAATATAGCGCCGCTATGGATGTTATGAAGGGAGTTGGAAAGCCAAACTTCCGCAGCACTGCAAACATATAGTCCCAGCACACCCTGTCAAAGGCCTTCTCAGCATCGAATAACAGGATGGCACAGGGCAAACATAGTCTATTAGCCTCAAAATAGATGTTCAAGATCCATCTAGTGTTATCCAGTCATTGACGACGCAGAACAAAACCCACTTGATCAGGGTCAATTAATGTGGGCAATAGAGCGTTGAGGCGTGAAGCTAATATTTTGGCATATAGCTTGATGTCCAGGTTTAGCAACAAAATGGGCCTGTAGCTCTCACATATTGTGAGATCTCTGCCTTGTTTTGGGAGTGTAATGATAACAGCCTGTAGGAATTCAGCTGGAAATGTGCCTTGAGAGCTTGCTAGGGTAAAGAAGCGTACTAGAATAGGTATTAGCTGAATTTGAATTTTTTTATAGAATAAGTCTGTAAAACCATCTGGTCCCAGTAATTTGAAGGCTTTAAGAGATTTAATGGCAGTCTTAATCTCCGAAGCGGAGATAGGATTTTGAAAAAGGGCCATTTGGTCTTGAGGTACCAGGGGAAGGCTCAAGGTAGAAAGAAAGGCGTTGATCATGTTAGGAGTCGGGGAAGGAAGCAAGTCATCTTGCTTTAAGTTATAAAGAGAGGCATAATACTCTGCAAAGGTTGTACCGATATCTTTGGGTTTAGTGATATATATCGTCCCCCTACTTTTAGTGCTGGTATACGTGCTGCCGCCATCCTTTGTCTCAACCTGTTAGCAAGCAATCTGTCAGCCATATTGCCCTTGTGGTAATATATTTCTTTAAGCCTAAGGAGCTTATCCGCCAATCTATCATGTTCCAAGTGCTGTGCTTTGAGGTCTGCTAGCTTTTTGGATAGCTGAGCATATGACTAGCCTTGTGTTCATTTGATTTTTTACGTAAGTTTGTCAAGAGCTGTGCCAGTGTTTCCCCTTTGCGTTTTTTCAATGCTGCCGCTATTTTTATAAATGAACCACACACATACGCTTTCAACATGCCCATAAAGGGAAGTCATCTACCTCGCGATTATCATTCATTGCTAGGAACTCTGTAAGGTCTTTAATAATGGAAGCTCTAGTCTCAGGAGATGATAATACATAGGGGGACAAATGCCAGGTCTGAGATCTCTGCAACTCCACTGGAGAATGTAGAAGTATGTGAACTGGGTTATGGTCTGACCATGGGCATTGAGGGATCCAAGATCGAATCACATTGTCTAGGAGATTCGGGTCACAGAAGAAGTAATCTATCCGCGAATACGAATGATGTACTGAGGAGAAATAAGTATAATCCTGTGCAGATGTATTTAGGGCACACCAGATATCAAACAGATTGAACTGATACATTAGATTCCGAAACTTATGTGAGAGTTCAAGTGCTGATTGGACTGGTTTACGGGCTGTATCTGACTTCCTATCTAAGGTAGGATCCCAAACTATGTTGAAATTGTCGGCAATTAGTAGGAGTCCCTGGTGAATAGACTCTAATTTCTGTAGAAATTTATGCAACATTCGAATATGTTGCTTGCTAGGACCATAATATGAGGCTAAAGTGTACATGACACCATCAAGCTTGCAAACAATGATTAAGTATCTACCCTGGGGGTCGGATTCAATGAGGATACTCTCATAAGAGACATCTTTATGGATAAGGATAGCCATCCCTCTAGATTTCTGTGAAAAGCTAGCAGCTTCGACCACTGGGAACAGCTTGGATTGAATAGGGATTTTCATGTCCTTTACCTAGTGGGTTTCCTGGATAAAAACCAGCTGGGCTCTGGTCTTGGCCAGGGATCGGAGGAATAGACTATGTTTTGTTGGGGAGTTAAGCCCTTGCACATTTTGGGTGACACAAATATATGGCATATTTATTTTGTGTTGCCTTCTTTTGTCTCAAATTGGAGAGGGTGGGAATCAATTGGAAAAAGGGTGAGGGAAAAGAGAGGGGAACAAAAAAAAAAACCCAAAAAAACCTACTCAGCTAAGTTCTTGAAACAGTGGTATGCGTATGAAGGTTAAATAGGAGATGCGGTATTTGGGCACGGTATAACATGGTGGTAAGATCTTGAGCAAAAAACATTGTTCAAACAGCAACGTGCAGTTGTATCATAACACTTAAAGTTATAAACATTCTAGCTTATCGAACATATTTAAAACAGGTACAACCAGTTATAAAGCAATATAATGAAAAACATTATTCAAACAGTAATGTGCAATTGTATCTTAACACTCTAAATAAAATAAACCCTGACTTATGAGCGCAGGTGGGGAAGGAAGTCTTGTAAGAGCACAATAGATATGGAATATATAGTGCAGTAGGTACCATGATGAGTTGCATCGACGCTAGATCTATGTAACATGACATAATAAGCTAAACTACAAATGTATGGCTACATAAAAAATTAAATGGTAGGAGCATACCTACTAAGGGGACGCATTAGCAGATCTCAGATACAAAAAGTCCATGTTCAAATCTTGGTGTGGAGGCAGAACATGATTAACACAAGACTAGAGACATAACACAAGGCCCAAAAAGACAAAGGGGACAAACAGACATACTAAAACAAGACAGGACAAACATAATAAATAAAAAAAACTTAAAAAAAAACACAACACAGTAATGCGGGATAAACAAAACATACTGGACCAAGACAAGACAAACATAAAAAAAAAAAAAAAAAAAAAGGGGGAAGGGGGGGGGGGGGCGGAAAGGGATGACGAATATTGACACATCTTATCAATACCAGTAAGGGCAGAGAACACCAAACTCTACTGATGTAGAGTATCTTACAGTCTGTAGAAGAAATTAGGCATTGATACATATTACCCCTTATATTATCCTTATTTAGTCATCTTCTTCAACTGAGGCTTGGCCTAGAGCTGCAGCTTTGCTGGAGTGTCTCTGCGGGAGTGGGTCCCATTGTGGAACCAGTGGATCTAGTACACTTTGTGACAGGTCAAGATTTGCTGGCTCAGAACTCCACATTTTAAGCAGGTGTTGGCTCTGTTCCAATGTGGTGACAATGTAGTGTTGGTTATTCTTAAGAACAAAAAGTCTGGTCGGATGACCCCATCTATATTTGATGTCATAGGATTTGAGGAATTTAGTGAATTCTCCAAATGATTTCCGCTGCTGAAGAGTGTGAAAAGACAAATCTGCAAATATGTTGATATCCTTAAACTGGTTAGGCAGGGTTGGTTTGGTTAAGGAGGCTCTCAATAGCCTTTCTTTATATGTGTAAAAGTGTAATCTCACAATAATGTCTCTTGGTTTATCCGAGGCTAAGCTCCTGGGGCGTAGGGTCCTATGTGCTCTGTCGATGAGACCTTCAGTTGAAGTAGAGGGTGGTGCTAGGTAGCCAAAGAACTCAGACAAAAAGGTGAGCAGATCACCTGGGGCTATGCTCTCTGGGATTCCCTGGAGGCGCAGATTATTGCAGTGAGAGTGGTCCTCCATGTCCGCCATTTTGCTTTCTAGAGTAGCGAGTTGCTCCGCCAAATTTTGTGCATAGGAAAGAACATTGGTTTGATCTACAACCATGTCCTCTTGCTTCCTCTCCACCGTGTCAAGCCTCTCTTTTTTATTATTATTATTATTATCGGTTATTTGTAGAGCGCCAACAGATTCCACAGCGCTATAAACAAAGGGGAAGTACAACAAAACAATTATAGGGCAGAGGGCCCTGCCAAGAGTTGCACTGTTGTAGTCAGCTCTTAAGAAGGTGATCTACAAACAGCTGGAATTTTAGGCTTACATGCTAAGGGGGTTCAGGGGATTGCAGTGGAGGAGAGGAACTGGTATTAGGAAAGGTTAGCGTAGGTTGTATGCGTTCCTGAACAGTAGAGTCTTTAGGGAGCACTTGAAGCTTTTAAAACTAGAAGAGAGTCTTGTGGAGCGAGGCAGAGAGTTCCACAAGATGGGAGCCAGTCTGGAGAAGTCCTGTAAACGAGTGTGTGATGAGGTGACAAGAGAGGAGGAGAGTAGGAGGTCATGAGTAGAGCAAAGGGGATGGGGGTAGAGTATCTGGAGACAAGGTCTGAGATGTAGGGGGGAGCAGAGCAGTTGAGGGCTTTGTATGTAAGAGTGAGAGTTTTGTGTTTGATCCTAGAGGCAAGAGGAAGACAGTGAAGGGATTGGCACAGAGGCGCAGAGGAAGTGCGACGTGTAAGGAAGATGAGTCTGTCAGAGGCATTCATTATGGATTGTAAAGGAGCTAGGCGGCAGGTGGGGAGACCAGAGAGGACAGAGTTGCAGTAATCAAGGCGGGAAAGATTGAGAGAGTGGATTAAAATCTTAGTTGTGTCTTGTGTAAGGAAGTGTCTAATTTTAGAGATGTTTTTATGGTGGAAGCGGCAGGCTGTAGCCAAGGACTGAATGTGAGGAGTGAAGGAAAGATCTTAGTCAAATGTGACCCATAGACATCGGACCTGCGAGGTAGGGGTAATGATAGAGTTGTTGACAGTTATAGAGATATTGGGGGTGGAGATTTTGGAAGAAGGGGGGAAAATCAGGAGCTCAGTTTTGGAGAGATTTAGCTTGAGGTAGTGAGAGGACATCCAGGAAGAGATGTGAGAAAGACAGTTAGTGAAACAGGTTAGCAAGGAAGGAGATAGGTCTGGTGCAGAGAAGTAGATTTGGGTGTCATCGGCATACAAATGATATTGGAAACCGTGGGACTTAATTAGGAAACCTAGTGATGATGTATAGATTGAGAAGAGAAGGGAACCGAGGATAGAGCCTTGCGGTACTCCGACAGAAAGTGGTGACGGGGAAGAGGAGGCCCCAGAGAAGGCTACACTGAAGGTACGGTTTGATAGGTAGGAAGAGAGCCATGAAAGGGCTGTGTTACAGATGCCGAAGGATTGGAGGGTTTGGAGCAAAAGAGGGTGGTTGACAGTGTCAAAGGCTGCGGACAGATCAAGGAGGATAAGCAGAGAGAAGTGGCCTTTTGATTTAGCTGTAATTAGGTCGTTGGTGACCTTAACAATAGCTGTCTCTGTGGACTGATAGGGATGAAATCCAGATTGCAGAGGGTCAAGAAGGGAGTTTAACGTAAGGAAATGGGATAGGCGTGCATATACTAGTTTTTCGAGAAGCTTTGAAGCAAGAGGGAGGAGGGAAATAGGGCGGTAGTTGGATGGGGAGGTAGGATAAAGGGAAGGTTTTTTTGAGGATAGGTGTGACCAGTGCATGTTTCATCAATGAGGGAAATGTACCAGTGCTGAGGGAGAGGTTGAAAATGTGTGTTAGTATAGGGGTAAGGGTAGCAGAGAGAGAGAGGGGAGCAGCTGTGAGGGGATAGGGTCAAGGGGACGGGTAGTGAGGTGAGAACGCAGTATAAGTGCTGAAACTTCTTCCTCAGTAACAGGGGAGAATGAACAAAGTTTCAGGTTATGAGAGTTGTGGTAGAGTGAGAGTATTTGAGGGGGCGAGAGAATGGAATTATGTTGAGAGCTGATTTCATGTCTGATGGAGTCAATTTTGTTAATGAAGTGACTGGCAAAGTCTTGAGCTGACAGAGAAGTTGTTTATTAGGAAGTGGGGGAGGGCGGAGGAGAGTATTGAAAATGGAGAACAGACGTTTTGGGTTTGAAGAAAGATTAGAGATAAGAGTAGAAGTAGTGTTGCTGGTGGAGATTAAGGGCAGAGTATTAGGAGTTCAAGATTAATTTGTAATGTAGAAAATCAGCTGAACTCTGTGATTTTCTCCAATGCCGTTCAGCAGTACGGGAACATCTGCATAGGTATCGTGTCAGAGGAGTATGCAAGGGCTGGGGATCAGTGTGTGATTTCCGAGCAGTGGTAAGAGGGGCGAGATTGTCAAGGACGGATATAAGGGTGGAATTATAGTGGCAGATAGATTGTTCAGGGCAGGAAAAGGAGGAGAAGGATGAGAGGAGCGGTTTAAGGGAATTAGCAAGTTGTTGCTGATCTAAAGACATAATGCTTCTGTGAAGTTTGGTGTGAGGAGTAGAAGGTGGGAGAGTTGTAGGAAGGAATGATATGTAGCAGGTAAGGAGATGGTGGTCAGAAAGAGGAAAAGGGGAGTTTGGGAAGTTTGAGAGAGTGCATCGATAGCTAAAGATCAGGTCAAGAGAGTGACCGTCTTTGTGAGTGGAAGAATCAGTCCATTGTGATAGACCGAAAGAGGAAGTGAGTTGCAGAAGTTGTTTAGCAGATGAGGCAATGGGATTGTTAAGGGGGATGCTGAAGTCGCCAAGAATGAGGGCAGGGGTGTCTGAGGAAAGGAAATAGGGTAGCAAGGCAGCCAAGTGATCTAGAAATTGAGTTGAGGTGCCAGGGGGTCGGTATATGACTGCAACACGTACAGAGAGAGGGGAGAATAAGCCAATCATGTGGGTTTCGAATGAGGGAAAAGTGAGGGAAGAGATAGGATGTATTTCTTGAAAGGTGCAACGAGAGGAAAGTAAAATACCTACACCACCTCCTTGTCTATTACCAGACCTAGGAGTGTGGCTGAAGTGGGACCCCATGTGTCAGAGCAGCAGTGGATGCTGTGTCTAGGGGAGAGAGCCAGGTTTCTGTTAGGGCCAGAAGGTTGAGGGAGCGGGAGATGAAGAGGTCATGTATAGAAGTGAGCTTTTTGCAAACAGAGCGAGAGTTCTAGAGTGCACAAGTGAAAGGGGTAGTGGCTTTAGATGCAAGAGGAATGTGAGTAAGGTGTGCAGAGTTTTGTTTTCTAATGCCTAGATTTAGAGTTTTGTCGGTAACGACCCGCGTAGCTAACGCTGGCTTTTTTTTCCCCGCACCTTTTAAATACCGCTGGTATTTAGAGTTCACAGAAGGGCTACGTTAGGCTCCAAAAAGGGAGCGTACAGACATATTGAACGCCACTGCAACTATCAATACCAGCGGTGCTTATGGACGCGGCCAGCTTCAAAAACGTGCTCGTGCACGATTCCCCCATAGAAAACAATGGGGCATTTTGAGCTGAAAAAAAACCTAACACCTGCAAAAAATCAGCGTTCAGCTCCTAACGCAGCCCCATTGTTTCCTATGGGGAAACACTTCCTATGTCTGCACCTAACACCCTAACATGTACCCCGAGTCTAAACACCCCTAACCTTACACTTATTAACCCCTAATCTGCCGCCCCCGCTATCGCTGACCCCTGCATATTATTATTAATCCCTAATCTGCTGATCCGTACACCGCTGCAACCTACATTATACCTATGTACCCCTAATCTGCTGCCCATAACACCGCCGACCCCTATATTATATTTATTAACCCCTAATCTGCCCCCCACAACGTCGCCTCCACCTACCTACAATTATTAACCCCTAATCTGCCGACCGGACCTCACCGCTACTATAATAAATGTATTAACCCCTAATCCGCCTCACTCCCGCCTCAATAATCCTATAATAAATAGTATTAACCCCTAATCTGCCCTCCCTAACATCGCCGACACCTAACTTCAAGTATTAACCCCTAATCTGCCGACCAGACCTCACCGCTACTCTAATAAATTTTTTAACCCCTAAAGCTAAGTCTAACCCTAACCCTAACACCCCCCTAAGTTAAATATAATTTAAATCTAAGGAAATAAATTATTTCTTATTATATAAAGTATTCCTATTTAAAGCTAAATACTTACCTGTAAAATAAACCCTAATATAGCTACAATATAAATTATAATTATATTGTAGCTATTTTAGGATTAATATTTATTTTACAGGCAACTTTGTAATTATTTTAACCAGGTACAATAGCTATTAAATAGTTAATAACTATTTAATGGCTACCTAGTTAAAATAATTACAAAATTACCTGTAAAATAAATCCTAACCTAAGTTACAATTAAACCTAACACTACACTATCAATAAATTAATTAAATAAAATACCTACAATTATCTACAATTAAACCTAACACTACACTATCAATAAATTAATTACATACACATACCTACAAATAAATACAATTAAATAAACTAACTAAAGTACAAAAAATAAAAAAGAACTAAGTTACAAAAAATAAAAAAATATTTACAAACATTAGAAAAATATTACAACAATTTTAAACTAATTACACCTACTCTAAGCCCCCTAATAAAATAACAAAGCCCCCCAAAATAAAAAAATGCCCTACCCTATTCTAAAATTAAAATAGAAAAGCTCTTTTACCTTACCAGCCCTTAAAAGGGCCCTTTGCGGGGCATGCCCCAAATAATTCAGCTCTTTTGCCTGTAAAAAAAAAACATACAATACCCCCCCCAACATTACAACCCACCACCCACATACCCCTAATCTAACCCAAACCCCCCTTAAATAAACCTAACACTAAGCCCCTGAAGATCTCCCTACATTGTCTTCACCACACCGGGTCCCGATCGGTCCAGAAGAGCCCAAGCGGGGCTGAAGAGTGACGTCCATCCTCCGGCTGAAGTCTTGATCCAAGCGGCGGCTAAATAATTCCATCTTCGGGTAGAAGTCTTCATCCTATCCGGGCAGAAGAGTAGATCCAGACCGGCAAACATCTTCATCCAAGCCGCATCTTCTATGTTCTTCCAACCGATGACGAGCGGCTCCATCTTGAAGACCTCCAGCGCGGATCCATCCTCTTCTTCCGACGACTAGACGATGAATGAAGGTTCCTTTAAGGGACGTCATCCAAGATGGCGTCCCTCGGATTCCGATTGGCTGATAGGATTCTATCAGCCAATCGGAATTAAGGCAGGAAAATTCTGATTGGCTGATGGAATCAGCCAATCAGATTCAAGTTCAATCCGATTGGCTGATCCAATCAGCCAATCAGATTGAGCTTGCATTCTATTGGCTGTTCCGATCAGCCAATAGAATGTGAGCTCAATCTGATTGGCTGATCGGATCAGTAATGTTGGGGGGGTATTGTATGTTTTTTTTTTACAGGCAAAAGAGCTGAACCGGCGTTAGCCCAGAAAGCTCTTAACACCTGACTTTTTTTCTGCGGCTGGAGTCTTGTCGTTAGAGTTCTAACGCTCACTTCAGCCAAGACTCTCAATACCGGCGTTAGAAAGATCCCATTGAAAAGATAGGATACGCAAATGGCGTAGGGGGATCTGCGGTATGGAAAAATTGCGGCTGCAAAGTGAGCGTTAGACCCTTTCATGACTGACTCTAAATAGCAGCGGTAGCCCAAAACCAGCATTAGGAGCCTCTAACGCTGGTTTTGACGGCTAACGCCAAACTCTAAATCTAGCCGTGAGTCTATGGGATGGTACACAGGGATGTGCACAGTTTGTCAGTGGTTGGGGACCAGGATTAGGGGAGATGTCATCAGCAGTAAGTAGAAGCAAGAGGGAGAGTGACATGAGATGAGATACAGATTTGCAGTAGTGAGACTGCTTTTGAGATGAGTTGCAGGGGAGAGAGACAGTGTTTAGGAATAAGTAAAGTTCATGAGTACAAAAGTAAGGTGAGTTTAAGAGAGATGGGCTAATGAACAGTGCAGATGGAGAGGGAGAAGGAGTAATTGAATAGTGTCATTTGTTATAGAGACAAAGGGTAGCAAGGAATATGAATATTTTTAGCATTTTTACAGAATTGGGAACCAGTTAAAAACATAAGACACTTAATTAATGTAACAATTGCATAAGGGAACAAAAAGGTATATGAAACATAATATTACAAAAATACTGTGTATTCTATAGGGTTAAGGGAATGGAAGGATGTGCTGGTCAGTGTTTGCACCTGTCATTTCAGGATAGTGAAAGTTGTGTGGGAGACTATCTATAAATGAGGAAATGAGCTTGGGGTAGGGTGGGAGGGAAGCTGTTTGCCAGAAGGCTACCTGTAGTAAGTTAGAGGGCAATTGAAGCAGTTGAGTGTAAAAGTCTGTGTTTTTTCTCTGTGTTCTGAGAGAGAATGTGTCTGAAATCAAGCTGAAGGAGAGAGATATATTGGTTAATGATGGCCCAGCGAAAGTGTGTTAAAATGAGTGGGAGGGTACATTTATGGAAATTTTAAGCTAAGGGTCAATCATGCAGAAACAAAAAAAAAACACATCAAAAAACAAAATATTACAGAGATAAGACAGACATACAAGGGGTGAAATAAAACCATTAAAACAAATAGACAGATAAATGGACAAGAGCTGCTTAAACTAACTTAACATAATGGCAGACAAAGTTGATAAGATGTGCAATGAGCTAGAGGTATGCAAGATCTTACCTCTCTGTGGTAGAGGTAAGATCTTGCCGCAGATCTGCCAATGAGGCGGTAATTTGAGATTGAAAGGAGGAATGATGTGCCTCTAGTAAGGATTGTAGAGATGCTAGTATAAAAGAGGGTGTCACAGTTGTTGGTGCAGTATTTTGTAAGGCACGGAGAGTAGTGGCGACAGTATCAGACATGGGTGCTGATATAGGTAAACTGTCTTGTGAGTCCTCCTGTGCAGATGGTGACATGGGATTAGATCTGCTACTGTTCTCTTGGGGCCAGTTACCGGCTTAGGCTTTCTTTTATTAGGCTGTGCCATGAATGCATGGTCTAAGAATAACTAGCATGACCAAAAAGGTTGTTGGTTAAATAAGCAGGGGTTAACCAAGCTTGATAGATGGGTCAGTGCAATAGAGTGAGGTCCAGGGACCTATGAACTCCCCCCTCCCTGCAGGTTATGGGTTCATCTCATCTTGTATTACATTTGGCAATAGTCAGCAGGGGTGTCAAACATTTAGGAAGTAAGTGTTCCCTTTCCCAATCTCTTCTCTATGAGCAATTCTCTAGTTGAGGAGGAAATTCAGTGTAAAGCCAAGCTGTATAATGCAGGATGTTAGGAGCTGCAGAAATTATGGAATAAAACACCTAGTAAACGTGCAACATCCAGATCTGTAATAACCAGGAAATAAGTTCAGTTCAATTTCTGTGTGTTGATGGGAAAATGGTTGCCTTTCGCGCCACTCTGTGCTCCAAGTGTCAAATAAAAAAGTAGGAACCCAGTGGGCTTTATTTCTATTTTTATAGGAAATGGGGTATATAGATTGCGGATATTACTGTGAGCAAAAGCTATCATTTTATTGGGTGGCTGCCCCTGGTGTAATTATGTAATGAATGGTACTCACAGTCTCAGTCTAAGGCCCGTCCGTCTGGGGACAATTCTGTGGTCTGTTGCTGTAGATTTGGCCTGTGATTTGGCCTATGTTAGATTCCAGCACCTCTGTACAGCTATCTGAAGATTTCTGCTGCTGTTAAGGATCTGGCCGCTGCAGCTTGCAACCTCAGTTGTAGGCTGCAGCTGCGGTCTTTCCTGAAGGTTCCGGTTCTCCTGTGACGCAACTACGACTTTGTTTCCCAAAATCAGATATTGAGGAGTCCCAAGGATGGCACAACAGCTACCCCAACGAATATGTAGAGATTTTAGCTTTTTTAAAGGTAGAAATAACTTGCTAACAACTTATATCAGGCAGAGCTCCTTCTCTGCACGTCTGCTCCGCTCAGCTGCAAACTCCGCCCCCAACAATTATCATTTTAATAAACACAACCATATTCCAACTTTATTTGAATTTCAAAATATAGATCAAATCATAGGTAAAATACAATTAGCAGAATAATTGAAATAATTGCTTGTACATTTTAAAAAAGGTATAATTACACAATAATAATTTACAAAAATGTCAATTGCACTTTATCAACTTATACTAATGGTTTGTTTATGTGGTCTTTCCAAATACAATTTTGTATGCAAAGGCTTTAAAACAATTTTTAGATAACCTTTGCATACAATTAAAGTGAATATTATTTAAAAGGATAGTAAGCGCCAAAAATGATATTGTTTAAAAAGATAGATAGTCCCTTTATTTACTATTCCCCAGTTTTGCATAACCAACACTGTTATAGAAATATACTTTTTACCTCTGTAATTACCTTGTATCTAAGCTTCTGCAGACTGCCTCTTTATCTTAAATCTTTTGAAATACTTGCATTTCAGGCAATTAGTGCTGATTTAAATAACTCCACATGTATGAGCACAATGTTATTTATATGAAACACATGAACTAACACCCTCTAACTGTCAAAAACTGTCAAATGTACTCAGGTAAGAGGAGGCCTTCAAGGGCTTAGAAATTATCATATGAGTCTACCTAGGTTTAGCTTTCAACTATGAATACCAAGAGAACAAACCAAATTTGATAATAAAAGTAAAATAAACAGTTGTTTAAAATGACATGCCCTATCTTACTGTCCCTTTAATTTAGGATATTATATAATGAATTTTCAATTTAAGATGATATAAAAAGGAAATTAAGCAGTATAAATATATTATGTTTTTTATTTTTTATTATGCTTTTTTATTTTTTAAAGGGCTACTAAACCCAAAATATTTCTTTCATGATTCAGATAGAACATACAAATTTAAACAACATTGCAATTTACTTCTATTATTTATTTTGCTTCATTTTTGAGATATTCTTATTTGAAGGAAAAGCAATGCACATGGGTGAGCCAATCACATGAGACTTCTATGTGCAGCAACCAATCAGCAGCTACTGAGCATATCTAGATATGCTTTTCAGCAAAGAATATCAAGAGAATAAAACAAATTAGATAATAGAAGTAAATTAGAAAGATGATTAAAAATGCATTCTCTTTATAAATCATAAAAGAAAAAATGTGGGTATCATGCCTCTTTAAGTTTTGAATTGTTAAGACTTTAAAGTAAGAATTTTATTTAGAACTATGTGGATGGCATAGCAGTAATACTGCCTTTAAAAAGTTCCTCCTTAAATATTTAATAAGATGAAGTTGATGTTTTGAACAGACATTATAAAACAAGACCACATGAGAGATGAATTTCCTTTTCAGAAAGCTTTCAGGAAGCAGATGAAACGCATAGAGGGATTAGCTACTGAATTCCCTGAAGCTTTATGCCATTTGGAGGGCCAACTGGGGAACACATAGAAACTGCTGTTTTGTAAAACAAGAACTGAAATTGCCTGCAAATAAACATGGGGGATGTAGTTTAAAAGTATATATTACTTTTTTAAAACAATTTTTAAATTAGCAGATTGAGGTTTTAGAGCAAGCAGCTCCAAAGTATGTTGTATTTGATAACATATTCAAACTGAATCGCAGTTCAAGCAGTGAATAATCTGCTGAATATTTGAAACCACCATTTTTTCAGTTTCAAAGCAAGTTCTTGTCATTTTTTTACAGAGGAAATAGCGGTATGAACATTAATCTTAGATTTTTTTCCCCTAATACCTTTTTAGTTTTTATGATTCTATTGTTTAAATTAAAAACCTATATTGAAGCACAACAATATTCAATCAAGCCATGATATTTTACTTTTGCATTTACCACTTATATGTAAAACCTGATGAAAACCTATTTATGTAAAACCTATTCAGCTTATTCATGGCTAGCTCAAACTTTTTTTAAAAAATATTCTTTTATTAAGGTTTAAATAACAGCATAAAAGATCATCAAGGTCAAGGCACAAAAACATCATAGCATTTGGGTCTGACATAGACAAACAATAAATAAGGTGCTGACAATAGTAAAGGTAGTTAGATTATCCAATCATATGCATTAATAAAAGAAAAAAACACACTACCCATGGGTGATATTGAATATATAGAGGCCCATTTATCAAGCTCCAAGTGGAGTTTGAAGGGCCATGTTTCTGGCGAGTATTCAGACTCGCCACAGCAGTTATGAAGCACCAGTTACTTGCAAAAGCCACTCTTGGGATACAGAGCCGGCTCCTTGTCCTCACGGTTCCCCCCCCCAGGGAATACCACCTGGTTTAGCCTTGCAACGTCACGGGTGATGCGCTAAGGAAACGTCTCCACGCCGGATCTCTCTGAGGCACGCCGAGAAGGGAAACACAGACTGCACCCCCTAGGAAGGGTTTCATCGACCTATTCAAGGAGAAGTACGGAAGTGTTCCCAGGCACCCCACCAACTTAGTGGAGGGTAAGAGTTGATCACAGACATAATATTGTGAACTGGCATTTCCACCCGTGACTACTAGGCTCTGGGACACACTTTGACACTCTGAATTTTGGGGATTTTACTCTCTCCATGGGACAATGGACTCTGTTTCAACCTGAGTGACTTTCTATACTGACCGGGGTCAAAAATTGATACACTGATTATTGGGACCTGAATTCCCCATTATTGTGTGCTTCGATATATACGTTTTGAGCACTCGGAGATTATTTAGTTCTGAACACATTCTCGCTTTGATGATTATTTGAAGCAGCAGTCACAAAGATCGCTGCTCCATAACCCGGTCCGCCTGCTCTGATAAGACGGACAGGAATCACCAGAATTCAACCCGATCGAGTACAATCGGGTTAATTGACACCCCCCTGCTGGCGGCCGCGAGTCAGCAGGGGTCGGAGTCAGCAGGAGTCGAAGTTGCTCTTGTGAGCTTCTGGTGCAATGCTGAATACGGAGAGCGCATTGCTCTCCGGATTCAGCAAGGTCTTACGTACTGATCCGCACTGTCGGATCAGATCCACAAGACCTATGATAAATAGGCCTCGTAGCATGTACCACATAGTCTAAAACATTATTTTTTTTAAATGTTTTACTTATTTGCTGGACCTTTAACAGTTTGTTGCTTGCATTGACCTACTCTAACATTTGTCTCTGTCTTCCCCTCTGGACTTTTTACTTTAGATTTTCTCAGACATTTTGTGGCTTCTGTTTAGTCAAAAACTTTTATTATTTATTATTATTTATCTATTTATCTTATTGCTGTTTCTTCTAGACTCTTTACATCCCAGTCCTGCTCTTCAGACTACAGTCTCTGCTTGCTGTTTGTCAACTCTTGCATTCCTCTGGTCTGCACAAGCCCATTATTCTGCTTCCATTTTTTATTTGATTGATACTCAAGATCTTGTATTGCTGCATCTCAATACTTCTGGTTCCTCTTTTTTTATCAAAACATATGTAAAACAGCTCCTGGTTTCAGTTTCATATATAAGAAATCTCAAGAAGAAACAATACCAATGAGCACACAGGAAAAGATATTTGACATTTATGGTGCTCTTCTGGGCTCTAGTTTAATAATTATCTTCACATTGCATTTTGGCTGCTTTTATACTTATCTGAGGTGTGACACAGTGACTGGAATACACACCTCTGTGAAACGCAGCCATGAGCTTCCTTTACATGTCTGGATCCATTTACTCTTCTTAACCCCTTAAGGACTGGGCATTTTAGTCTAAAACTTGCCCAAAAGACAAAATAATTTTTAGATTTTGCTATCACTCCATTTAAACAGAAATAGAGCCTTGCTTTTTTTTACCTTTCAAAATGATATATTATTTTTTAGTAGACACCCCAAGGTATTGATCTAGGCCCATTTTGGTATTTCATGCCATTGTTTCACTGCAAAATGCGTTCAAATTTTTATTTTTTTACTTTTTCACAAACTGTTGGGTTCTCACTGAAATTATTTATAAACCCGTTGTGCAGTCATAACAAAAATGGATGTAAAAGCTTCTCTGTGATCCCCTTTGTTCAGAAATAGCAAACATGCATAGCTTTGCCATTGCTTTTTGGTAATTAGAAGGACGCTAATTGCAGCAATGCACCACACATTTTAAATTCATGGCAGTTAAGAGGTTAATCAGCTAGCTTCTAAGGTTAAGTTTAGATGTAGCGTAGAGATTACCCTCTCACCTAATCCCTCCCAACCCCTGATCCCTACCTGATCTTTCCTAGATCTTCCCTACCTCAGTCCCACTGGTCACCACCATCTTAGGTGCTGGCAAACAGTCTGCCAATGTGAAGTTTTAACCCTTTTTTTAAATCATTTTGTTAATATTATTGTTTTCTACAGTGTAGGATTACCCCCTTACATTCCCACCTCCCTGATCCCTCCCAAAAATCTATCTAACCCTCCCCCCTCTAACTAGTGTCCCCCATCTTAGGTACTGGCAGCTTTCTGTCACTGTCATGCCGCGCCGCTCTAGCTGTTGCTAGGGACATGGTGTCTACTTCCTGCTCGTTGTCAGGGGTTGTGTCGGGTCTGGATGCGTGTGGCGCTAGCAGCATCGCCACACACTCCTCTCTCTGATGCCGGTCCAGATTCCTGTGGCGCAAATCCTGTGCCTATGTAAGTTGCTCAGAACAATCTATCATTGCCCAAGTATAGGTGTTACTTTGTGTGCTCCTGGGTGTGATAGATCGTTATTGCTCTGATTGCCTTATTGTTGATGAACCCTGCCTGTCTGACTACTCTGCCTGCTAATCCCTAAATTGCTGGATTGATATACTGCTGCTGAACTCTGCTTGTCTGACCACTCTGTTTGATTAACTCCTATTATTCTGGATTGCACTTACTTCTGTGTTTGGGACTTCTGACCGTACTTCTGCTGCAGAATTTTTTCTCCTAGATCTCTGCCATGGCAATAGAACTGTGGCACAGTTTGCCATCGAGTTTCGCACCTTGGCACTACAGACTATTTGGGATGGCAGTGCCCTCAAGGCAGCCTTTAGGAGGGGTCTACATGAACGCATCAAAGATGAACTCACTTATCCTGATATTCCCTCTTCTTTGGATGACTTTATAACACTTTGTTTCAGTCTAGACTCTCACTTCCAGGAGAGACAAGCCGAGAGAGACAGAACTCGAAGAATCCTTGCCTCCCGTTCTTCTAATAGTCTGGTTTCTGCAGTATCCTCTACCCCTTCAACTTCTCCATCTACCCCAGTAGAGGAACCCATGGATCATGCCTCCTTCAAACCCTTAGAGTCTGAAAGACAGAAAAGAAGGAGATTGAGACTATGCTTTTATTGTGGTTCTAACTCCCACCAACTAAAGAACTGTGACATTCGGCCAGGAAAACCCAATGCTTAGGGGATAACACTGGGGTACCTCTAAGAATGATCTCTACTAAATCCACTCACTCCTCTTGGATTCTGGTACCTGTTACCCTTACTTTCCTTCAGAATACTGTGCACACTCAAGCCTTCATTGATTAAGGGGCAGCAGGAAACTTTCTGGATCACAGTTTTATGATTCAAGTTGGCTTGCCTCTTCTGCACAAAAGACATTGGGGTCTAGTTATCAAGCCGTCAACCTCAAATACACTGGAATTCCGCAGCGTATTTGTGGCGAGGCTGATACGCCTTAGTTATCAAAGGCTTGAGACCGGCAAAAGTAGAATTTTGTGACGTAAGCTTCGATCCGCCGGACTCAGTCCGACACCGATCGATTCTTACGTCACTCCAGATGTTCCGCACACAAGTGCGGCACATTCTCACTACTTTTGCTAGTTATCAAAAAACTAGCAGGTACGCTCGGCACTTTTACGTCCCAGCGTACCTGGTTTTCAAACCGCCACCCCTGGAGGCGGCGGATCCCATAGGAATCAATGGGAGTCTGACCATAGCGAAAGTACAAATTCGCTGCTGACAGACATCCCATTGATTCCTATGGGAGCTGTCTACACCAAACACCCTAACATGTACCCCGAGTCTAAACACCACTAATCTGTCCCCCCTACACCGCCGCAACTAAATAAAGTTATTACCCCCTAAACCGCCGCTCCCGGAGCCCACCGCAAGCTACTCTATACATATTAACCCCTTAACCGCCGCTCCCGGAGCCCACCGCAACTATAATAAATGTATTAACCCCTAAACCGCAGCTCCCTGAACCCGCCGCAACCTATATTAAATGTATTAACCCTTATCCTGCCCCCCTACACCGTCGCCACCTATAATAAATTTAATAACCCCTAATCTGCCCCCCCTACACCGTCGCCACCTATAATAAATTTATTAACCCCTATCCTGCCCCCCACTACGCCGCCGCCACTGTAATAAAATTATTAACCCCTAAACCTAAGTCTAACCCTAACCCTAACGCCCCCCTAACTTAAATATTAATTAAATAAATCTAAATAAATTAACTCTTATTAACTAAATGAATCCTATTTAAAACTAAATACTTACCTTTAAAATAAACCCTAATATAGCTACAATATAAATAATAATTATATTCTAGCTATCTTAGGATTTATTTTTATTTTACAGGTACCTTTCAATTTATTTTAACTAGGTACAATAGCTATTAAATAGTTATTAACTATTTAATAGCTTACCTAGCTAAAAGAAACAGAAATTTACCTGTAAAATAAATTCTAACCTAAGTTACAATTACACCTAACACTACACTATACTTTAATAAATTATTCCTATTTAAAAATAAATACTTACCTGTAAAATAAACCCTAAGATAGCTACAATATAATCAATAATTATATTGTAGCTATCTTAGGATTTATATTTATTTTACAGGTAACTTTGTATTTATTTTAGCTAGTTAGAATAACTACATAGCTAAAAGAAATACAAAATTACCTGTAAAATAAATCATAACCTAAGTTACAATTAAACCTAATACTACACTATCATTAAATTAATTAAATAAACTACCTACAAATAACTACAAGTAAATACAATTACATAAACTAACTAAAGTACAAAAAATAAAAAAGCTAAGTTACAAAAAATAAAAAAAATAAGTTACAAACATGTTAAAAATATTACAACAATTTTTAGCTACTTACACCTAATCTAAGCCCCCTAATAAAATAACAAACCCCCCAAAATAAAAAAATGCCCTACCCTATTCTAAATTAAATAAAGTTCAAAGCTCTTTTACCTTACCAGCCCTTAAAAGGGCCATTTTATGGGGGCATGCCCCAAAGAAAACAGCTAGTTTGCCTGTAAAAGAAAAATACAACCCCCCCTCAACATTAAAACCCACCACCCACATACCCCTAATCTAACCCAAACCCCCCTTACAAAAACCTAACACTAATCCCCTGAAGATCATCCTACCTTGTCTTCACTCAGCCGAGCAGCGATGGAACCGAAGTGGACATCCGGAGCGGAAGAAGTTAATCCTCCAAGCGGCGCTGAAGAAATCTTCCATCCGATGAAGTCATCATCCAGGCGGCGCTGAAGAAAAGTCTTCGATCCGGGCGATGTCATCTTCCAAGAGGCGCTGAAGAGGTCTTCTATCCGGGCGATGTCATCTTCCAAGCCGGGTCTTGAATCTTCCTTCCGCCGACGCGGAACCTCCTTCTTCACCGACAGATTAGGATTTATTTTACAGGTAAATTTCTGTTTCTTTTAGCTAGGTAAGCTATTAAATAGTTAATAACTATTTAATAGCTATTGTACCTAGTTAAAATAAATTGAAAGGTACCTGTAAAATAAAAATAAATACTAAAATAGCTAGAATATAATTATTATTTATATTGTAGCTATATTAGGGTTTATTTTAAAGGTAAGTATTTAATTTTAAATAGGATTCATTTAGTTAATAAGAGTTAATTTATTTAGATTTATTTAATTAATATTTAAGTTAGGGGGGCGTTAGGGTTAGGGTTAGACTTAGGTTTAGGGGTTAATAATTTTATTACAGTGGCGGCGGCGTAGTGGGGGGCAGGATAGGGGTTAATAAATTTATTATAGGGGCGACGGTGTAGGGGAGGCAGATTAGGGGTTAATAAATTTATTATAGGTGACGACGGTGTAGGGGGGGCAGGATACGGGTTAATAGGTTTAATATAGGTTGCGGCGGGTTCAGGGAGCGGCGGTTTAGGGGTTAAACTATATATTTAGTTGCGGAGAGGTGCGGGATCAGCAGGATAGGGGTTAATAACTTTATAATAGAGGGCGACGTGTAGGAGGGGCAGGATAGGGGTTACTAGGTATACTGTAGGTGGCAGCGGTGTCCGGGAGCAGCGGTTTAGGGGTTAATACATTTATAAGAGTTGCGGCAGGGTCTAGGAGCGGTGGTTTAGGGGTTAATACATTTATAAGAGTTGCGGCAGGGTCTAGGAGTGGCAGTTTAGGGGTTAGTAACTTTATTGAGTTGCGGGAGGCTCCGGAGGCGCCGGTATAGGGATAGAACAGTGTAGTTTAGTGTGAGTGCTTAGTGACAGGCTAGCAATAAAGCTGGGAAAAAGCCGAAGAGCAGCGAGATCGGATGAGTGATAACTGTCACAGTACGCTGCTCATCGCCCCGCGGCTTTTTGACAGCTTTATTTGATAACTTAGGCGTATTTTTTCAGGTCTGCGGCGGCGAAGGTAGGCGAGCTTAGGCGGGCATATTGGGCCGGCGAAGCCAGAAAAGTAGACGGCTTGATAACTACCCCCCCTAGTCTCAAAATAACTACTCTGGATGGCACCCCCCATAGTTCAAGGTTGATCCATTTTGAGTCAGCACCCCTTACCCTGACTGTGGGAGTCCTTCATACCAAACAGCTGCAGTTTGAAGTCATTCATTCCCCAGCACAGCCTGTCATCCTTGGTCTTCCTTGGATTTGGATACACAATCAACAGTTCGACTGGGCTGAAGGACAACTGGCCTCCTGGGGTATTTCCTGTTTCCACTCCTGCCTTGCTAAAGTCACTCCTCTGCTCCGCATCCCCATAGCCAGTATACAGACTCCTGCAAACCTTCCCTCAATATATGCAGACTTTGCAGATGTGTTTGAGAAAAAAGCAGCCAATGTGCTGCCACCCCACCATCCTTATGACTGCAAGATCAACTTATTTCCCGGAGCCTAAAGGGAGAACTTATCCACTCTCCAAAGCTGAAACCAATTCTATGGAGGAGTACATTCAAGAGAACCTAGCTAAAGGTTTCATTTGCCCTTCCTCCTCTCCTGCTGGGGCAGGCTTTTTTTTCGTCAGTAAGAAGGATGGTGGGCTCAGACACTGCATCGACTACAGGGCCTTGAACAATATAATGATAAAGAATCGCTATCCCATTCCTTTGATCTCTGAACTGCATGACTCACTCCAGGATGCTCACTTCTTCACCAAGCTGGACTTATGTGGAGCATACAATCTGATTCGTATCTTCGGAGGCAACGGATGGAAGTCCACCTTCAACACAAGATCAGGGCACTATGAATACTTTGTAATGCCCTTTGGGCTGTGTAAAGCCCCTGCAGTCTTCAAGGCATTTGTCTACAATGTCTTCCGTGACCTCCTCAACCGCACTGTCATCATCTACAGTGGGGCAAAAAAAGTATTTAGTCAGCCACCAATTGTGCAACTTCTCCCACTTAAGAAGATGAAAGAGGCCTGTAATTTTCATCATAGGTACACCTCAACTATGAGAGCCAAAATATGGAAACAAATCCAGACAATCACATTGTCTGATTTGGAAAGCATTTATTTGCAAATTATGGTGGAAAATAAGTATTTGGTCAATATCAAAAGTTCATCTCAATACTTTGTTATATATCCTTTGTTGGCAATTACAGAGGTATAACGTTTTCTGTAAATCTTCACAAGGATGTCACACACTGTTGCTGGTATGTTGGCCCATTCCTGCATGCAGATCTCCTCTAGAGCAGTGATGTTTTGGTGCTGTCGCTGGGCAACACGGACTTTCAACTCCCTCCAAAGGTTTTCTATGGGGTTGAGATCTGGAGACTGGCTAGGCCACTCCAAGACCTTGAAATGCTTCTTATGAAGCCACTCCTTTGTTGCCCGGGCGGTGTATTTGGGATCATTGTCATGCTGAAAGACCCAGCCACGTTTCATCTTCAATGCCCTTGCTGATGGAAGGAGGTTTGCACTCAAAATCTCACGATACATGGCCCCATTCATTCTTTTATGTACATGGATCAGTCATCCTGTTCCCTTTGCAGAGAAACAGCCCCAAAGCATGGTGTTGCCACCCCCATGCTTCACAGTAGGTATGGTGTTCTTTGGTTGCAACTCAGCATTCTCTCTCCTCCAGACATGACAAGTTGTGTTTCTACCAAACAGTTCTACTTTGGTTTCATCTGACCATATGACATTCTCCCAATCCGCTTCTGGATCAGACGGACCTGGACATGTACTGGCTTAAGCAGGGGGACACCTCTGGCACTGCAGGATCTGAGTCCCTGGCGGCGTAGTGTGTTACTGATGGTAGCCTTTGTTATGTTGGTCCCAGTTCTCTGCAGGTCATTCACTAGGTCCCCCTGTGTGGTTCTGGGATGTTTGCTCACCGTTCTTGTGATCATTTTAACCCCACGGGGTGAGATCTTGCATGGAACCCCAGATCGAGGGAGATTATCAGTGGTCTTGTATGTCTTCCATTTTCTAATTATTGCTCCCACAATTGATTTCTTCACACCAAGCTGCTTGCCTATTGCAGATTCAGTCTTCCCAGCCTGGTGCAGGTCTACAATTTTGTTCCTGGTGTCCTTCGACAGCTCTTTGGTCTTCACCATAGTGGAGTTTGGAGTTTGGAGTGTGACTGTTTGAGGTTGTGGACAGGTGTCTTTTATACTGATAACAAGTTCAAACAGGTGCCATTAATACAGGTAATTAGTGGAGGACAGAGGAGCCTCTTAAAGAAGAAGATACAGGTCTGTGCGAGCCAGAAATCTTGCTTGTTTGTAGGTGACCAAATACTTATTTTCCACCATAATATGCAAATAAATTATTTCCAAATCCGACAATGTGATTGTCTGGATTGTTTCCACATTTTGTCTCTCAAAGTTGAGGTATACCTATGATGAAAATTACAGGCCTTTCTCATCTTCTTAAGTGGGAGAACTTGCACAATTGGTGGCTGACTAAATATTTTTTTGCCCCACTGTATCTGAATGATATCCTTGTTTTCTCTTCCACTTTGGAGGAGCATCATAAACATGTGAGACAGGTACTTCAATGTCTCAGGGACAATTCTTTGGTAGCCAAGCTAGAAAAATGTGAGTTTGATCAAGTTCAGATCCAGTTCCTTGGTTATGTCATCTAGAAGGAGGGTTTTGCCAAGGATCCTTCTAAACTCACGACAGTTTTAGAATGGCCTCAGCCTATTTCATTAAAGGAATTATAGAGATTCTAGGGGTTCTCCAATTATTACCACAAGTTTATAAAAAAAACACTCTTTGCCGGTTCTCATGAGATATAGTTAATCTGCTTGCTTCTGTGTCTCTGATAACTAGGTTCTAGAGCTAGGAGCAGTCTACCAAGCTCATTCACCATCCCCCTCTCTAAGGGCCTGATGATAAGATTATTCTGCTTGGAGAGATCTTGAGAAAGTTCACAGTAAGATTTCCAAAGCCTCTGTCCTCTGACACATGGAGGACACATGGAGGACTGTACACTCATTTCTGTGGTAGTTGGTAATGGGACAGACAAATGGGGAAGCACAACAAAAACCTAAGGACTCTACTTGTGGGGAGGAAATGCTGAGAGATCTATACCATCAATGGGAAGGTCCTTATGATTATAAATATGCTTTGTTTTTATTTTGTAAGTACCCTGCATAGTGGGTATGTGTTTATTACAGTCTTACTTTTACTTTGAATCTTTTTCACACTTTTCACACTCTTTTGCCCGTTACTGTTAAGTCTGCCCTTTACTGTTAATGGTTAGCACAATGGGGTCTATTTATTATTGTGCGGACGGACATGATGCGATGATTGTATGATCATTGTAATGATGTATTTGATCGGGTTGATTTCTGTCCACTGCCTCAGAGCAGGTGGACAGGTTATGGAGCAGCGGTCTTCTGCTTCTGTGCCTAAAGGCTTGTCGGAAACACGGGGCATCAAGCTTGATAAATTGACCTCATAGAGTGTATTAGAAGTGGTGAGTTAAGTGTTTATTTAAAGAACAAACCAAAATAATGTTGTAACATTTAGTGCTTAATGAGACCTGGAGGCCAATGAGACTTGGAGGCCAATTTATTAAAGGTCTTGCGGACCTGACCCAACAGTGCGGATCAGGTCCGCAAGACCTCGCTGAATGCGGAGAGCAATACGCTCTCCGTATTCAGCATTGCACCAGCAGCTCACAAGAGCTGCTGGTGCAATGACGCCCCCTGCAGACTCGCAGCCAATGGGCCGTGGGCAGGGAGGTGTCAATCAACCCGATCGTACTCGATCGGGTTGAATTCCGGCGATTCCTGTCCGCCTCATGAGAGCAGTCGGACAGGGTTATGGAACAGTCTGAAGACTCACCAGAAACACGGCCCTTCAAGCTCCATTCGGAGCTTGATAGATAGGCCTCCTGAAGTAAAAAATTATTGATTGCTAATTTCCATAACAAAACACATAAAATGAAAAT
Source organism: Bombina bombina (assembly GCF_027579735.1). Classification (NCBI taxonomy): domain Eukaryota; kingdom Metazoa; phylum Chordata; class Amphibia; order Anura; family Bombinatoridae; genus Bombina; species Bombina bombina. Next base: position 539,196,724 of record NC_069504.1, on the reverse strand, counting down.
AAAGAATTGAAAATATATTTATATTTAAGTTATATTTAAACTATATGCTGACATTTATTAATGTGGCAGAATTATAAGGATATGGTATATATATATATATATATATATATATATATATATATATATCAGCTAAATAACATCATCGCTTCGAATTTTGCATAAAATTATAATTAGAGATGGAGTCTGTATGCATGCACATTTTTCCACCTCATTCATACATGGCACTGCTGTCTATGTAATCCATAGTGAAGTGTGACTTTTTTGAGTGTACCTGTCACACTGAGTGATTATTAGATGTTTATGCTAAGGTTATTTGAAGTAATGATGAACACTCTCTGAATGCTGAAGCAGGTTAACGATGACGTCAGCAGCTTCATCATGCACATATAGGATAGCCAGCGCCTTATTCCTATCCAGATAGACACCCATGATAGGACTCGTATAAGTCCCACAGGACGTTTGGAAATTAAGGGGATTTATACACAAGATTTCTTAAAAAGAAGCAAAAATGGCACTAGTGAAATATTATGAAGAAGACTTATTTTAATTGATCTTTGGAATGAGCTACAAAAAAAAAAAAAAAAAAGTTTTGTGTGTGTGTGTATATTTATAAACAGGTTTTTAGATTTGTCAAATTAAACACCTAAATGCACTTGATAAAACTTCAATATGGCCTTTTTGGAATCTTTTCAAGTGTTTCAAAACAATTTCCATTCTATTATGTTGTAAATGTGCAAAACACTCTGAAATGGAGACATTTTAGAGTTGTATTTGCATAAATGGTATAGATTCATTAAAGCTCTATTCATTACTATTGTATAGTTAATCTGCAGTGGGCAGGGCACACATGTACATATGCATATGTTATTTTAAATATACATCTGTATTGAGTAAATGATGTCCTGTACAGCTAAGGGGAGCTTCAGGAAAAGTGAGATTAGGACACCAACATCTAGAAATGGCATATAGTAATGTAATTCTGTTAATACTTGCTTCTAAGTGACACTCACACTGTTTTTGTGATTTTCACTATTGGTACAGACATATTCCTTTCATATTCAATAGACATGTGCACGGCAAAAAAATTTGGTTCGTTTTCGGTTCGGATCGATTCAGACTTTTCGAATTTCGGTTCGGATCGAATCGGATTCGTCAAAATTTGAATAAATTTGTTTCGGATTTATTCGGATCCGAATAAATTCGTTTCGGATTTATTCGGATTTGGCTGAATTCGGTTCTATTCGGTTCCGAAATTCGGTATGTTTTAGTACACTAACACCCATTTAGTACACTAAGTCACTAACACCCATAAACTACCTATGAACCACTAAACCGAGGCCCCCCACATCGCAAACCCTATAATAACATTATTTAACCCCTAATCTGCCGATCGGATATCGCCGCAACCTACATTATAACTATTAACCCCTAATCTGCTGTCCCTAACATCGCCGACCCCTACATTATAGTTATTAACCCCTAATCTGCCCCCCCAACGTTGCCGCAATCTAACTACAAGTATTAACCCCTAATCTGCCGACCCGATATCGCCGCCGCCTACATTATAGCTATTAACCCCTAATCTGCTGTCCCTAACACTGCCGACCCCTACATTATAGTTATTAACCCCTAATCTGCCCCCCCCCAACGTCGCCACAATCTAACTACAAGTATTAACCCCTAATCTGCCGACCCGATATCGCCGCCGCCTACATTATAGCTATTAACCCCTAATCTGCTGTCCTTAACACCGCCGACCCCTACATTATAGTTATTAACCCCTAATCTGCCACCACAATGTCGCCACAATCTAACTACAAGTATTAACCCCTAATCTGCAGACCCGATATCGCTGCCGCCTACATTATAGCTATTAACCCCTAATCTGCTGTCCCTAACACCGCCGACCCCTACATTATAGTTATTAACCCCTAATCTGCCCCCCCCAACGTCGCCACAATCTAACTACAAGTATTAACCCCTAATCTACTGACCGCAAATCGCCGCCACTATAATAAATGTATTAACCCCTAAACCGCCGCACTCCCGCCTCGCAAACACTATAATACATTTTATTAACCCCTAATCTGCCCTCCCTAACATCGCCGCCACCTACCTACAATTATTAACCCCTAATCTCCCGCCCCCAACGTCACCGCTATAATAAGGTTATTAACCCCTAAACCTAAGTCTAACCCTAACACTAACACCCCCTAACTTAAATATAATTTAAATAAAACGAAATAAATTTACTATAGTTAAATAAATGAATCCTATTTAAAACTAAATACTTACCTGTAAAATAAACCCTAATATAGCTACAATATAACTAATAGTTACATTGTAGCTATTTTAGGATTTATATTTATTTTACAGGCAACTTTGTATTTATTTTAACTAGGTACAATAGTTATTAAATAGTTAATAACTATTTAATAACTACCTAGCTAAAATAAATACAAATTTACCTGTAAAATAAATCATAACCTAAGTTATAATTACACCTAACACTACACTATCATTAAATTAATTAAATAAATGAATCCTATATAAAACTAAAGACTTACCTGTAAAATAAACCATAATATAGCTGCAATATAACTAATAGTTACATTGTAGCTATTTTAGCATTTATATTTATTTTACAGGCAACTTTGTATTTATTTTAACTAGGTTCAATAGCTATTAAATAGATATTGACTATTTAATAGCTACCTAGTTAAAATAATTACAAAATTACCTGTAAAATAAATCCTAACCTAAGTTACAATTAAACCTAACACTACACTATCATTAAATAAATTAACTACAAGTACCTACAATTAAATACAATTAAATAAACTAAACTAAAGTACAAAAAACCCCCACTAAATTACAAAAAATAAAAAAATATTACAAGAATTTTAAACTAATTACACCTAATCTAAGCCCCCTAATAAAATAACAAAGCCCCCCAAAATAAAAAAATGCCCTACCCTATACTAAATTACAAAAGTTAACAGCTCTATTACCTTACCAGCCCTTAAAAGTGCCTTTTGCGGGGGCATGCCCCAATGAAAACAGCTCTTTTGCCTGTAAAAAAAAAACACAATACCCCCCCCCCACATTACAACCCACCACCCACATACCCCTACTCTAACCCAAACCCCCCTTAAATAAACCTAACACTACTCCCCTGAAGATCTCCCTACCTTGAGTCGTGTTCACCCAGCCGGGCCGAAGTCTTCATCCGATGGGACAGAAGAGGACATCCAGACCAGCAGAAGTCTTCATCCAAGCGGGGCAAGAAGAGGTCTTCCATCCATCAGAAAAGTACCAAAAAACAAACAAACACTAAATTACCAAAAATAATAAAATATTACAATAATTTTAAACTAATTACACCTAATCTAAGCCCCCTACTAGCTATTAATATAGCTACAATATAACTAATAGTTACATTGTAGCTATTTTAGGATTTATATTTATTTTACAGGCAACTTTGTATTTATTTTAACTAGGTACAATAGTTATTAAATATTTATTAACTATTTAATAACTACCTAGCTAAAATAAATACAAATTTACCTGTAAAATAAATCCTAACCTAAGTTACAATTACACCTAACACTACACTATCAATACATTAATTAAATAAATGAATCCTATTTAAAACTAAATACTTACCTGTAAAATAAACCCTAATATAGCTACAATATAACTAATAGTTACATTGTAGCTATTTTAGCATTTATATTTATTTTACAGGCAACTTTGTATTTATTTTAACTAGGTAAAATAGCTATTAAATAGATATTTACTGTTTAACAGCTACCTAGTTAAAATAATTACAAAATTACCTGTAAAATAAATCCTAACCTAAGTTACAATTAAACCTAACACTACACTATCATGAAATAAATTAAATAAATTAACTACAAGTACCTACAATTAAATACAATGAAATAAACTAAACTAAAGTACAAAAAAACAAACACTAAATTACAAAAAATAAAAAAAAAATTACAAGAATTTTAAACTAATTACACCTAATCTAAGCCCCCTAATAAAATAACAAAGCCCCCCAAAATAAAAAAAATGCCCTACCCTATACTAAATTACAAAAGTTAACAGCTCTATTACCTTACCAGCCCTTAAAAGGGCCTTTTGCGGGGGCATGCCCCAAAGAAAACAGCTCTTTTGCCTGTAAAAAAAAACACAATACCCCCCCCCCACATTACAAACCACCACCCACATACCCCTACTCTAACCCAAACCCCCTTAAATAAACCTAACACTACCCCCTGAAGATCTCCCTACCGTGTCTTCGCCCAGCGGGCCGAAGTCTTCATCCGATGGGGCAGAAGAAGACATCCAGACCGGCAGAAGTCTTCATCCAAGCGGGGCAAGAAGAGGTCTTCCATCCATCAGAAGTCTTGATCCAGGCGGCATCTTCTCTGTTCATCCATCCGGAGCGGAGCGGCAGCATCCTGAAGAGACATCCGACGCAGAGCATCCTCTTCTTTCTTGATCCGACGACTCAATGACTGCACCTTTAAGTGACGTCATCCAAGATGGCGTCCCTTGAATTCCGATTGGCTGATAGGATTCTATCAGCCAATCGGAATTAAGGTAGGAAAAATCTGATTGGCTGATTCAATCAGCCAATCAGATTCAAGTTCAATCCGATTGGCTGATCCAATCAGCCAATCAGATTGACCTCGCATTCTATTGGCTGATCGGAAAAGCCAATAGAATGTGAGGTCAATCTGATTGGCTGATTGGATCAGCCAATCGGATTGAACTTGAATCTGATTGGCTGATTCCATCAGCCAATCAGAATATTCCTACTTTAATTCCGATTGGCTGATAGAATCCTATCAGCCAATCGGAATTCAAGGGACGCCATCTTGGATGACGTCACTTAAAGGTACAGTCATTGAGTCGTTGGATCAAGAAAGAAGAGGATGCTCTGCGTCGGATGTCTCTTCAGGATGCTGCCGCTCCGCTCCGGATGGATGAACAGAGAAGATGCCGCCTGGATCAAGACTTCTGATGGATGGAAGACCTCTTCTTGCCCCGCTTGGATGAAGACTTCTGCCGGTCTGGATGTCCTCTTCTGCCCCATCGGATGAAGACTTCGGCCCGCTGGGTGAAGACACAGTAGGGAGATCTTCAGGGGGGTAGTGTTAGGTTTATTTAAGGGGGGTTTGGGTTAGAGTAGGGGTATGTGGGTGGTGGGTTGTAATGTGGGGGGGGTATTGTGTTTTTTTTTCATGCAAAAGAGCTGTTTTCTTTGGGGCATGCCCCCGCAAAAGGCCCTTTTAAGGGCTGGTAAGGTAATAGAGCTGTTAACTTTTGTAATTTAGTATAGGGTAGGGCATTTTTTTTATTTTGGAGGGCTTTGTTATTTTATTAGGGGGCTTAGATTAGGTGTAATTAGTTTAAAATTCTTGTATTTTTTTTATTTTTTGTAATTTAGTGTTTGTTTGTTTGTTTGTACTTTAGTTTAGTTTATTTCATTGTATTTAATTGTAGGTACTTGTAGTTAATTTATTTAATGTATTTCATGATAGTGTAGTGTTAGGTTTAATTGTAACTTAGGTTAGGATTTATTTTACAGGTAATTTTGTAATTATTTTAACTAGGTAGCTATTAAACAGTACATATCTATTTAATAGCTATTGTACCTAGTTAAAATAAATACAAAGTTGCCTGGAAAATAAATATAAATCCTAAAATAGCTACAATGTAACTATTAGTTATATTGTAGCTATATTAGGGTTTATTTTACAGGTAAGTATTTAGTTTTAAATAGGATTCATTTATTTAATTAATTTAATGATAGTGTAGTGTTAGGTGTAATTGTAACTTAGGTTAGGATTTATTTTACAGGAAAATTTGTATTTATTTTAGCTAGGTAGTTATTAAATAGTTATTAACTATTTAATAACTATTGTACCTAGTTAAAATAAATACAAAGTTGCCTGTAAAATAAATATAAATCCTAAAATAGCTACAATGTAACTATTAGTTGTATATCTATTTAATAGCTATTGAACCTAGTTAAAATAAATACAAAGTTGCCTGTAAAATAAATATAAATGATAAAATAGCTACAATGTAACTATTAGTTATATTGCAGCTATATTAGGGTTTATTTTACAGGTAAGTATTTAGTTTTAAATAGGATTCATTTATTTAGTTAATTTAATGATAGTGTAGTGTTAGGTGTAATTGTAACTTAGGTTATGATTTATTTTACAGGTAAATTTGTATTTATTTTAGCTAGGTAGTTATTAATTGTAATTATTTTAACTAGGTAGCTATTAACTATTTAATAACTATTGTACCTAGTTAAAATAAATACAAAGTTGCCTGTAAAATAAATATAAATCCTAAAATAGCTACAATGTAACTATTAGTTATATTGTAGCTATATTAATAGCTAGTAGGGGGCTTAGATTAGGTTAATTAGTTTAAAATTATTGTAATATTTTATTATTTTTGGTAATTTAGTGTTTGTTTGTATTTTGGTACTTGTATGATGGATGGAAGACCTCTTCTTGCCCCGCTTGGATGAAGACTTCTGCCGGTCTGGATGTACTCTTCTGCCCCATCGGATGAAGACTTCGGCCCGGCTGGGTGAACACGACTCAAGGTAGGGAGATCTTCAGGGGGGTAGTGTTAGGTTTATTTAAGGGGGGTTTGGGTTAGAGTAGGGGTATGTGGGTGGTGGGTTGTAATGTGGGGGGGGGTATTGTGTTTTTTTTTACAGGCAAAAGAGCTGTTTTCTTTGGGGCATGCCCCGCAAAAGGCCCTTTTAAGGGTTGGTAAGGTAATAGAGCTGTTATCTTTTGTAATTTAGTATAGGGTAGGGCATTTTTTTTTATTTTGGGGGGCTTTGTTATTTTATTAGGGGGCTTAGATTAGGTGTAATTAGTTTAAAATTCTTGTAATATTTTTTTATTTTTTGTAATTTAGTGTTTGTTTTTTTTGTAATTTAGTGTTTTTTTTTGTACTTTAGTTTATTTAATTGTAGATAATTGTAGGTACTTGTAGTTAATTTATTTAATGATAGTGTAGTGTTAGGTTTAATTGTAACTTAGGTTAGGATTCATTTTACAGGTAATTTTGTAATTATTTTAACTAGGTTGCTATTAATTAGTCAATAACTATTTAATAGCTATTGTACCTAGTTAAAATAAATACAAAGTTGCCTGTAAAATAAATATAAATGCTAAAATAGCTACAATGTAACTATTAGTTATATTGCAGCTATATTAGGGTTTATTTTACAGGTAAGTATTTAGTTTTAAATAGGATTCATTTATTTAACTATAGTAAATTTATTTCGTTTTATTTAAATTATATTTAAGTTAGAGGGTGTTAGTGTTAGGCTTAGACTTAGGTTTAGGGGTTAATAACCTTATTATAGTAGCGGCGACGTTGTGGGCAGGAGATTAGGGGTTAATAATTGTAGGTAGGTGGCGGCGATGTTAGGGAGGGCAGATTAGGAGTTAATAAAATGTATTATAGTGTTTGCGAGGTGGGAGTGCGGCGGTTTAGGGGTTAATACATTTATTATAGTGGCGGTGATTTGCGGACGGCAGATTAGGGGTTAATACTTGTAGTTAGATTGCGGCGACGTTGGGGGGGGCAGATTAGGGGTTAATAACTATAATGTAGGGGTCGGCGATGTTAGGTACAGCAGATTAGGGGTCAATAGCTATAATGTAGGCGGCGGCGATATCGGGTCGGCAGATTAGGGGTTAATACTTGTAGTTAGATTGCGGCGACGTTGGGGGGGGGCAGATTAGGGGTTAATAACTATAATGTAGGGGTCGGCAGTGTTAGGGACAGCAGATTAGGGGTTAATAGCTATAATGTAGGCGGCGTCGATATCGGGTTGGCAGATTAGGGGTTAATACTTGTAGTTAGATTGCGGCGACGTTGGGGGGGGCAGATTAGGGGTTAATAACTATAATGTAGGGGTCGGCGATGTTAGGTACAGCAGATTAGGGGTCAATAGCTATAATGTAGGCGGCGGCGATATCGGGTCGGCAGATTAGGGGTTAATACTTGTAGTTAGATTGCGGCAACGTTGGGGGGGGGGCAGATTAGGGGTTAATAACTATAATGTAGGGGTCGGCAGTGTTAGGGACAGCAGATTAGGGGTTAATAGCTATAATGTAGGCGGCGTCGATATCGGGTCGGCAGATTAGGGGTTAATACTTGTAGTTAGATTGCGGCAAAGTTGGGGGGGCAGATTAGGGGTTAATAACTATAATGTAGGGGTCGGCGGTGTTAGGGACAGCAGATTAGGGGTTAATAGCTATAATGTAGGCGGCGGCGATATTCGGTCGGCAGATTAGGGGTTAATAAAATAATGCAGGTGTCAGCAATAGCGGGGGTGGCAGATTAGGGGTTAATAAGTGTTAGATTAGGGGTGTTTAGAGACTCGGGGTACATGTTAGGGTGTTAGGTGCAGACTTAGTGTTTCCCCATAGGAAACAATCGAGCTGCGGTGTTAGTTTTTTTTTCAGCCGAAACTCCCATTGTTTCCTATGGGGAAATGCCGAATTTTACCGAGCTAATTCGGATTTATTCGGAGATACGGCAGCTATTTCGGATTCATTCGGTAGATTCGGAAGTATTTTAATTCGGAAATCCGAATCGATCCGAATCTCCGAATTTACCGAATTTTCCGAATTTCCGAATAAATCCGAAACGAACCGCACATGTCTAATATTCAACTAGGCTTTTAAATGGGATTGTTCATTCATGACCAGACGTTCAAACAAAACCTATTGCAATCCAAAAAACATTCTGATCACTGGTAAACAATCTGTCATTTAAATATAGGCATGATGGGAATAATGAGCATGTTTGCTCAATGACTATATTGACGCTTTTAAATGGGATTGTTCATTCATGACCAGACGTTCAAAAAAAACCTATTGCAATCCAAAAAACATTCTGATCACTGGTAAACAATCTGTCATTTAAATATAGGCATGATGGGAATAATGAGCATGTTTGCTCAATGACTATATTGACACTTTTAATATTTTTTTTAATATTTACATTTATTAATTTCCAATACATTTACTGAAACTGTACAATGTGAAACTGCTTTATTGCAATCTCTGATTAATTTTATAAATGTGCCCCAAATGCCACCAAAATATAGTGGTGTGTATTTTATTAAAAAAAATAAAAATTGCTGCATTTTTATTTTTCGATAAAATAACTGCACCAGGCCTTTCTTGTGAGCTAAAGTTGGCGGGTGTAGGGGTGCTAGAAACAAATGGCACTGAAAAATGCCTTTTCATTGTGGTCTATGGGAAATGTGTGTTCCCAGTAAATATATATGTACTGTATATGCATATATACATATATATGTATGTGTTACTATGTGTATAGAAAATATGAAAAAGATAAAGTGGTGCTAAATAGCCATAATGCAGTGGCGCCAGGTGGAAAAATACAAGAGCTGTATCCCACAAACCTGAGTGAGACTACAAATGATGCACCCAAAAGTGTATAGCATATAGCATCCAACGGTATCAACTGGGAAAACACAAATAGCATGACTTCTAAAAGTAAACCTCCTGCTTAACTCCTCTGCTAGCTCTTCTATGCTAAACGCACTGCTGGAAGTAAAAAATACCAGTTACCCAGCCGAGGGCTCAAAGCAGGAATTAGCGTGAGGAGTAAGCAGGGTAAGGTACCATTAAAAGTAAATTATAGCGTAGTCTGAGTGCATCAAGTCTTCACTTACCCGGCATCAGATGAGACGTGGGCTCATGCCATAAAGGTAGTAACTTTGGGCAATCACACCATATATGTAGATTTGAAATTATTTCTCCACAAAGCCCCCGCCATTGGGACAAGCACACCAGGAACAATTCAGTAAGTCTCATAGGGGTTCTATGCCTTTTTTTTAAAGTATTTTAATATAGATTTCTAACACCATAATACAGTGCAGAGTCATGTTGAGAAATCACCCTACCCAATTTGACTCTACGCTCTAATTTGCCAATGCACGCCTTGAGAATAATCAGACAAAACTAGAGCATATTGAATTGTGAGAGGCTTAAATAATTTACACTTATTGATCCACCTACTTTCCCAACTAGTAGGGCCTCGTAGGGAATGCCTTGGAAATCCCCATGATCTCATAAAGCTATGTACCCAGAAGCACTAAAATCTGAACAAAGATGGTACACAGTCATATCTGTATATCATAGAAGTTGATATATTATGTTTATTTTAATATCTGAATATTCAGATATTATATGGTTTATATATACTATTTGCTTTTATTGTCTTTATAATTTTTTTTTTGTCAGTGTTCCAAAGTCAGTTTTTTTCCACTATTATAGAATGTGTGTAAGTTACCATTGAAGCAACAATTTTAGGTGGTCTGTCAGGGCATTTTGGTTGCTGGTGGCCCTTTGGGTAATGTTTTTACTGATGGATAGTTTTGCATGCAGTGGTGGTGTGGGTATGAGCATCACCAAATTGTGTCACAACTAGAGTTTTTTTATTTCAGTGTAGGTGTTAGGATTTGGTTATGATAGGAAAGGATAAGTGTTAGTTCTCAATTTAATATAGTTAATAGAAGATGGTCCAGGTGTAAATCGTTAATGCAGTAAGAGCTAGAAGGGGTAATGTAAAAAAATGTGGTGATTGCATGGTCTGGTGGATAGATGTTAAATTAATGGTTAGTGATCTGTGGCTGTAACTGTTGATAAGGGGGGTTGTTATTAAGTTTTCTAGAGCAGCAAACAAGTGGGGGATAAGAGGATCTGACAATATGGTTTTAACACTAATACCAATATAGATGCCAGTATTAATTGTTTGTATAGGATCATTTAAATTTCATCTAATGAGGGAATTTAAAACTTGCCTTCCAAGTGACGTGATAACATAAGAACAAAAAAGGCTTTGTGTGAGCATACAAACTATTCACAAAATAGAGTTAAATTCCATTCAGCAGTCTCCTTTCTAATAATCTTTTTATATGGGAGCTTCGTTGTTTCATTTTTTACTTTTATTTAGTTATCACTTTTTCTTCCACTGGGCTTTTTAATTCTTTTGAATTGCTTGCAACAAAGGTACCTTTACTGTGATGCAAATAGCTCTGCCACAATTGTGATCTAATCTTTAGTCATCTTTACTGTAAAATGAATTCATTTTTCATAACCTCATCACTCAAGCTGCCATATATCTCTACAAACTGAATACTGATATGGGAGTAAGTGCCATGAATATACAACCACCCAAGGCATCTCTAGTGAGGGACAGTGAAAACAACCAAATAATGAATGAATCAAGCAATCAATGAACTCAATTTACCATCTTCTTAAACATTACACACAATCCATATCTATCATTTATCACTGTAAACCAGGTTAGAGCTTTATATAAGAAAAAAAGCACAAATCTATTTTAGGTATATGGTGAGAATGTTACAGTGTGTGAGATATAATGCAAAACAAAACAAATCAGTTGGGATGCTTCACTAGTAAGCACAAAAAGCAAAATTCAAACTTCATTTTGCCATAATATTGTAACCTCAAGACAGGATTGAGAGTTAGGGGGAATATATTTTAGATTACTTTCGTTGCATGTCCTTGTCCTGTATACTGATACGTAACAATAAAGATTTTTCTTATTGCTAATAAACCATACACACAAAAAGAGAAGGGAGGAGGTGGAGAAAGTGAAGCAGTGAGAGACTTGGAGGAGGGATAGAGATGAAAGCCAGTGTGGGAGGGGGAATGAAAGAAGGAGTGTGCCATTCTCCCTTCACATGTAGCCTTCCTCATCTCGGAGCTGCGCCAACATCATCTGCATATACACAAACACACACATATACACAGCAAAAGATACTCACCGGTTCCAGAGTTTATCTAATTCTTAGCTTTCAACCTAAAGTAAGTGGCTGCTTCTTTTAGCCTACATAGAAATGAATATTCAGTTGTAAACAATGTCTCTCGCACAGGGACTCATGAGCATGTCTACTGTTTTGACAATTTCTGCCTCTGTCTCATGTCATAAATAATTACATTGCAGTGCTGTTCCCCAACTTGACATGTACTTGATGCTGACGTGCATTGTACTTTTATTCTTGCGTGGCCATCCTATTACACTTTCCTATGATCTGTTGCTAGACTTCTATTTAAATTAATTTGTCGCAATTTCTTTCTGTGAATTCTTTTTCCAATTCATTGTGTTACAAATGCAAAGTACACTTTGCTATTGGAAAATCCAGCAAGCTTAATGTGATCTTCCTGCAGCAGTGAATTAGAAGTATGCTTAAAGGAATTTTATTCAATTCACTTAAAGCCTCAGAGTGCTAAAATTGATTTTGCAGTTTGTCACTGAAGTGATTGATAGGATTTGTAGCAATTTGAACAGAATGTACACAGTTTTATTTAAGATAAAATGTGTCCCTCTCTGCCTAGAAGGAAGACGTCGTGGACTGTTTCTGGGTGGTATGACTTTACTGTTGCAGTCTGAAAGGGAGTAGGCTTTTCTTGATTGCTTAAAGAACAGCAAATTTCAGACTGGGGCTATTGCCATTAGTGAAACAAAGCATTAGCAGGACGTATTGTACAGTAGCCAGTATACTATTATACATGCGGCTGGCTGGGAGGGGCTGGGTGTTTCATTATCACAGACAGAACAGTTGCTGGGGATGGGGACTTATCACAGCTACAGTACCTGGTTCTGTCTCCAACCTTTTATTTATGTGTATTGATGGTTATGGGTTTTAAACATATTGTATACTTATTTTATTGTGTCACTGTGCTGATAAAAGTGTTCAATTACTTGCTCTATTTAATAATATAAACATCCTTGTGCTGATACCCCTCCTGACTTCATGTGCCACAGCCCTCAATAGCAGTTAACATGCATGTATAAACATTTTTTTTATTCATATCAGAAAAATAAAATGTAGGTACAATATATCATGAATATGCCTCAAAAAATCCAAGCAATAAATATTGCTTTACAATTTGTTTTTTTAAATATATTTTTTCCTTTAACATGCAGGATTTATCTGACTATTGGATATCTCAAAGCAAACTGTAATTTTGACTTCTTCTTTTTTACACATCTGCATAAATTTTATGTATGTCTTTTACATATCTAGTTACACAAAGGTAAAGTTTTTTATTAAAATAAAATAAAACAAAACAAAACAAAAATGCATTCATCTATATATGTAAGTGTAAGTGTGCACATTTGGAGCGCACTAAATGTTGTGCACAAGCAAAAAACGGTTTATCACAGGTCTTTGCGTTTGTCAGAAGTAGTGCGCATATTACAAGTTTAAAGTAAACATGTTTGCCTGAGCATAATTTAATTTAACACATCAGGATATCATAACTCTGTGAGGGAAAAAAATTGCACAAATCACATCAAAATTACATTTTAAAGTACAGTTATATATATATATATATATATATATATATATATATATATATATATATATATATATATATATATATATATATATATATATATATATATATATATATATATACGTGTGGTTGTTTGTTTATAGACATGTATTTACAGACATATTTAAACATATGAACACAGAAATATGTATATATATATATATATATATATATATATATATATATATATGTATATATATATATATATATATATATATATATATGTATATATACATTGGAGCCTCTTTGAGTCAAGTAGCTGAAAACATGTAAAATCATATTTATGCAATATATTCATATTTAATAGCCCTGGTGCGAAAATGTTTTATTTTCAACTTCTAATACACTTGCTACCTGCCACGAGTAAAAAGCTTCCGTCTAATGAAGTTAAAGCACTAGCTGGAGCGCAAAGTACCACTCCACTCATAATCTAGCTCTTGGTCAGTAAATCTAAAAGTTCAGCATATGACTTCTTTATTGTCAATTTTTCATCATTTTATTTATATATATATTTTTTCCAATTGACTTGAAATAGATCAGACCTTTTTTTAATTATGATCACGGTTTGTAAAATGTAAAGCAAATAAAGTGTATTATTATACTAATTCATAACGATAGCATTTATTTTATTTCATATTGCAGAGGGAGATGTCTATTGACAAAGCTCTGCTTTCCAAACCATTCAAGTTTGCAATAGAAAAACTTTGTATTCAGTTTGGATATTTTTTAATTAGTTAAAGTTTTAATTAGTTAAATTTTTATTGCAAATAAACATTCTGATGATGGTATTTTAGTTGTGTACACGTTTCAGAATTTAACCCCTTAAGGACCAGGCATTTCAGACAAAAACTTCCCTATTTAAACATAAATATAGCCTTTTTTATATTTACCTATCAAAACTATATATTTTAGTAGACAACCTAAAGTATTGATCTAGGACCATTCTGGTATATTTCATGCCACCATTTCACTGCCAAATGTGATCAACGAAAAAAACATTTTTTTCAGAGTTTTAGGTTTCTTACTGAAATTATTTACAAACAGCTTGTGCAATCATGGCACAAATGGTTGTAAATACTTCTCTGGTATCCCTTTTGTTCAGAAATAGCAGACATATATGGCTTTGTCATTGCTTTTTGGTAATTAGAAGGCCGCTAAATGCCGCTGCGCACCACACTTGTATTATGCCCAGCAGTGAAGGGGATAAATTGGTACCCCCTGATTCCTCCCTGACCCCCCTGGGAACAGCTCTCTTCCCTTCCTCACCTCACAATTGTCACGTCATCTTAAGTACTGGCAGAAAGTCTGCCAGTATGAAAATAAAAGCCTTTTTTATATATATATTTTCTGCAGTGTAGTTTCCACCCTAACCCCACTCCATCCTCCCTGATCCAACCCAAAAAAGCTCTCTAACCCTCCCCCCTTTGTCTATTTACTGCCATCGTAGGTACTAGCAGCTGTCTGCCAGTACCCAGTTTGCTGCAAATTTGACTATTTCAAACAATAAAACAAATAAAAGATCCATTTTTTTTGTAGTGTAGCTGCCCCCCTCAATATCCTCCCCCTCCCCCTCCCAGATCCCTTTCTGTTAACGGATCCCACATGGGATCCCCCTCATTGCCCCTACTCCCTCCTTCCCCCTCATTGACGCAGATATATATTTTTTAACTCCGTGTAGCGTGGCCGAGCAGTCCCACCCATTCCCGCCCGCCTCCTCCAGCGATGGGTTGCCCAACCGCCCCCCTCCTTACCCTCCCACCCACCAACGATCAGCAGCACCACTGCACAATACAGAGAGGGCCAAAGAGTGGCCCTCTCTGCACCGGTAACTCTGTAAATCTATTTCTGCAGTACCCCACTCGTGGGGCATGCAGAAATAGCACCATCTCGCTATTTTGAGCAAGATCACAGCAGAAAGAATGTCGCTGGTTTGAGCGAGATCACAGCAGAGAGAATGTCGCTGGTCCTTAAGGGCATAACGACCAGCATCGTACAGGGTATGGCGCTGGTCGTTAAAGGGGTTAAAGGTGTGATTTGAGCTTTTAAGTAATAACTTAAAGGGTTATGAAAGTCAAAATGAAACTTTCATGGTTTAGATGAAATACACAATTTTAAGAGACTTTTCAATTTAGTTCTGTTATCACATTTACTTCATTCTCTTGGTATCTTTGTTCAAAAGCATATTTAGATAGGCTCTACACATATTTCTCTTGTCATTGAATCACTAGATATGTTCAGCAAGCTTCTGACTAGTGCTCTGCTGCTCTATAGCTGAATTTAACTATATGTGTTACCCCATTGCAGGTGTTAAAGAGAGAGTTATGTGCAAGCTGTAATGTAATAATACAATTTTCTTACACAATAGAGCATTTTCTCTTTTTCTTTTTTTTTACTTTTATGTTGCTTTAAATATTTATAATGCCCATGTGAACATGTAAACTATGTCATATAAAATAGGTTAGAATGGGGTTTAAAGTTGTAATGGCAACTGAATAAACTGAATAAAATAAATCAAACAAAATAATGGAAAATCTATTAGATGGAGTGGAACGCCATTGTTAAATTATATTAACGCTCAGAAGCAGTGAAAAAAAATATACTTTAGACTTGGGCCCCAAGTTATCAAGGTCTGTCGGACCTGATCCGACAGTGCAGATCAGGTCCGACAGACTTAGCTGAATACAGCGATACAGCGAGTAATACGCTTGGCGTATTCAACATTTCACCAGCAGCTCACAAGAGCTGCTGGTGCAACGCCGCCCCCTGCAGACTCGCGGCCAGTGGGCCACCAGCAGACAGGTGTCAATCAACCCGATCGTACTCGATCGGGTTGATTTCCGGTGATGTCTGTCCGCCTGCTCAGAGCAGGAGGACAGGTTATGGAGCAGCGGTCTTTGTGACCGCTGCTTCATAACTGCTGTTTCTGGCGAGTCTGAGGACTCGCCAGAAACAGGGGCCATCAAGATCCTTATGGAGCTTGTTAAATAGAGGTCTAAGTCCCAGGCCCTTGTATGACTCATTTAATAGGTTTAAAGACCTCTACATTTTAAGCATGTGAGTATTTTTCCAACACAAGGGACTAGTTTCTCTATGTAAACTTTACAAATTGCTACAATTTTTAATCAGTGCTACAATATAACACAGGGGATATTTGTATAACTGTGTAGTCTCTAAATATAGTGAATCCAGGCAACCACTGATTAAAACCACCATGGTAGAAAAGAGTTATATTTAGATCTCATTGGTTATGATATATGTATTATTAAGATCTTTTACTTTAGTTAGAAAAAAATCTTAATTTATAACTTAATTCTTTTAAAACTATCCTCGTGTTTGTTTATAGACTGTTTCCCAAGAGTTTCACAGTAACATACAGTTCATAATTTATATTATGGGGTCCATTTAACAACCCCCTGGTGGACATCTCTGCCCCTGTCCATCCGCTTTACGGCTAGCGGGCAGCAACATTTATCATTGCACAAGGTCTGTCAATCTCCCCGGTTTGAGAAGTATGGGCGGATTGAGGAACACCACTTTATAGTTGGTGTAGCAGGTTAGGAAGCAGTGGTTTGTTGACCGCTGTTTCTTAACTATTGGCTGTGGGCTTGCTTATTGGCTGTGAACTGCAACCGAAGGAGCTCCAAAGCTTTGTTTGCAGCTTCTTAAATAGAGCCCTATGTAGGAAAAATGGATATTTCACAACATAATTTTTGTGCACGTTAGTTACAATGTAAATACTGACTTAAAGGGCCATTAAAGTCAAAATTAAAGTTTCATGAGTCAAATAAAGCAAGCAATTAAAAAAAAAAGTTTCCAATATAATTTCATTATCAAAATATGCACAATTGTTTTATATTCACACTTTCTGAAGCTCCAGCTCCAACTGAGCATGTGTAAAAGTGCATAGTGTATACATATATGCATTTTTGTAATGAAACAGTAAAAAACTGAGTAAAATTCAGTAGAAAAAATCATATAACCGTGGTTACACTAAGAAATGATAATATACTAGGTATTTATAAAAAACTAAAACTAAATCAATCAATCTAAAATAAGTTTAATAATACATAGATATACATACAAACATAAATAAATATAATTGACATTCATTGAACCACCGGTGGTTTGAAAAATTACTTAAATAGAAACTTGCCTGAGTGTATAGTCAATGGTGATTCCGCTAAAAGTTCCACTCCAAAAGATAAAATTACATTTGGCCCAAAACAAAATTTTGCGGAAAATCAAACAGTGGTGTAATGCTTGAAAGGTTAATATAGCCAAACAGACCCGTTTGTTTCCAATGTGTCCAAGCAGTCACATATATCCCCAATCAAGTCCGACTAGTACTGAGCAAAAACAGAAAGTACCTTAAAGCTGCAGGACCTTTACCTCCGGGCAGGCTCTCTTTTGATTCAGAGACTCAACCGGGAACTTGAATCACTTTTTCTGTGTGTGGTGACCGGGTCCCTTCTCGCAGCTGTTTTCCTTTCCTTTCTCCTTCGTCGGCAAGCGTTTGGCGTGTGACGTAATCACAATCGTCACGTGGTTGAAGTCCTCCAATCCGTGAGGGGATTCCCCGCTGTCAGTACTAGTGCGGGAGATTTAAAATCCAAACTTCTCAGAGCGCTCTGGTAGTAAGTGGTAGCAGTTCACAGGTGCATCTACGCGTTTCAGCCGTATACCGGCATTTGTCAATGTCTTTTTATTGTGTATTTTTCAGTTATTCAGTTCTACTGTATTTATGGTACTTTAAGGTTTACTTTTATATTATAATTATTTACAATGTGTACAACAACAAAAAGGTGGCTGAGCGGAACTAAGAACCTTGTCAGAACAGTTAGAATAGCCGGTAAATGATTCTTAATATAGAGAATTAATGACATCAAAGTTCTCCAGCACAATTTGAACTCAACACATCCTTAATGGAAGACAGACACTGCATGATTTGTATTTAAACTACAAGGAGTGCAGAATTATTAGGCAAGTTGTATTTTTGAGGATTAATTTTATTATTGAACAACAACCATGTTCTCAATGAACCCAAACAACTCATTAATATCAAAGCTGAATAGTTTTGGAAGTAGTTTTTAGTTTGTTTTTAGTTATAGCTATTTTAGGGGGATATCTGTGTGTGCAGGTGACTATTACTGTGCATAATTATTAGGCAACTTAACAAAAAACAAATATATACCCATTTCAATTATTTATTTTTACCAGTGAAACCAATATAACATCTCAACATTCACAAATATACATTTCTGACATTCAAAAACAAAACAAAAACAAATCAGTGACCAATATAGCCACCTTTCTTTGCAAGGACACTCGAAAGCCTGCCATCCATGGATTCTGTCAGTGTTTTGATCTGTTCACCATCAACATTGCGTGCAGCAGCAACCACAGCCTCCCAGACACTGTTCAGAGAGGTGTACTGTTTTCCCTCCTTGTAAATCTCACATTTGATGATGGACCACAGGTTCTCAATGGGGTTCAGATCAGGTGAACAAGGAGGCCATGTCATTAGATTTTCTTCTTTTATACCCTTTCTTGCCAGCCACGCTGTGGAGTACTTGGACGCGTGTGATGGAGCATTGTCCTGCATGAAAATCATGTTTTTCTTGAAGGATGCAGACTTCTTCCTGTACCACTGCTTGAAGAAGGTGTCTTCCAGAAACTGGCAGTAGGACTGGGAGTTGAGCTTGACTCCATCCTCAACCCGAAAAGGCCCCACAAGCTCATCTTTGATGATACCAGCCCAAACCAGTACTCCACCTCCACCTTGCTGGCATCTGAGTCGGACTGGATCTCTCTGCCCTTTACCAATCCAGCCACGGGCCCATCCATCTGGCCCATCAAGACTCACTCTCATTTCATCAGTCCATAAAACCTTAGAAAAATCAGTCTTGACATTTCAGCTTGTGTGTCTTGTTCAGTGGTGGTCGTCTTTCAGCCTTTCTTACCTTGGCCATGTCTCTGAGTATTGCACACCTTGTGCTTTTGGGCACTCCAGTGATGTTGCAGCTCTGAAATATGGCCAAACTGGTGGCAAGTGGCATCTTGGCAGCTGCACGCTTGAGTTTTCTCAGTTCATGGGCAGTTATTTTGCGCCTTGGTTTTTCCACACGCTTCTTGCGACCCTGTTGACTATTTTGAATGAAACGCTTGATTGTTCGATGATCACTCTTCAGAAGCTTTGCAATTTTAAGAGTGCTGCATCCCTCTGCAAGATATCTCACTATTTTTTACTTTTCTGAGCCTGTCAAGTCCTTCTTTTGACCCATTTTGCCAAAGGAAAGGAAGTTGCCTAATAATTATGCACACCTGATATAGGATGTTGATGTCATTAGACCACACCCCTTCTCATTACAGAGATGCACATCACCTAATATGCTTAATTGGTAGTAGGCTTTCGAGCCTATACAGCTTGGAGTAAGACAACATGCATAAAGAGGATGATGTGGTCAAAATACTCATTTGCCTAATAATTCTGCACTCCCTGTATAACTATAAATTCCATATAAACCTTGCATATCAATCTGCTATGCAATTTCTTGAATAACGCTTATAAAAAGAAACTATTCCTTGGTGCCAAGATTTTGCCTTTTTTAGAGTTCATAAAATAAAATGAAGCTATTTTAATTATGCATGTTCAGTTGCAGGCTAATCAACAGCAATTTCATAACTAGAAATGAAAGACAAAAGTTAAAAATAAATATTAAAAAACTTCAGTCTTTCTTCAATTGGACATTTTTTGCAAGAAAAAAAGAGTTAAATTAAATCTGTTTAATTTGATTTTGACTAACAATTACTAAATGTTCTTCCGCAACTCATTTATAGGTAGAGATAGCTTGCTCCTTGTAAGTATTATTTTACAACTATAATGGTGGACGTTGATACACCTACACATTTTTAAATAAATATAAAAATAAATAAAATCAATACAGTTTTAACCTCTTAAGGACATGTGACGGAATTTTTCTGTCATAAAACAATTGAGCAAACTGAAAGCTGTGTCCTTAAAGGGTTAAATACCCTCTTTAGATGCATCTAAGGAAATAACCAAGGCCTAGATTTAGAGTTTGGCGGTAGCCGTCAAAACCAGCGTTAGAGGCTCCTAACGCTGCTTTTTACCGCCCTCCGGTATTTAGAGTTTAGTTACCGACACTCAAAAATCACCAAACACACAAATCTCTACCGACAGCTCAGACCCAGTAGTTAACATCTACCGACAAAATAAACATCCATGAATCACAAAACAAATATTACACAAAGTACACTTACACTCATACAAACACTACACTATATTTATTTTTCAGATTTAATATTTTTTCTTCAAAATATAAAGGATCAAAGTTGCGAGATCTCGGGTGTTAGAAAAAAAACAACACAAATCCATTTTGCCATTGACTAACATTGACACATGGGAAAACTCACTCATATAGTTACATCTAACTAATAATATTATCACAAACATACACTCATCGATGCATACCAAAAATATACACCACATTACATACACAAACAAGTTATTTATACAAAAAGAAACACGACTTAGCTACTTTTTCACACAAGACCATGACGTCACTCACTTTACGAGGAAAACCAGTCTTTGATTTTTTTTTTACCAAAATTTTGAGCCTCCATTGACTTCTATGGGGAAGACGTGCTCGTGCACGCGACAGACAGATTTCCCTAACGCACGCAAAAAGCGTAGACAAAAAAACTCCAAATACCAGCGCTAGAAATCTTAAAAAAAAAATGCTTTTCTGCGTTAGACCCAGCTATGACAAATAGATCAAGAAATGCTTTTTTCCCTATGGTGGACTTATGGATTTTACTTATTGAATATTCACAACAGCATTAAATTGTTTCATACTTTTACATTACATCAACTACAAATCAACATCACTAGTAACAAACATTTTTACAAATAAAAAACGGACACAAAAATAATTACATTTCAGGATTCACAAACAGTACACAATGGGAAACACCTCTCATTTACCTTTATTATTGCATTTCATTTATTCAACTCATTTGCTTGCAGCAACAGCATATCTACATAGGCTTAACACATGATCAGTCATGGATGCACATACATTACTTTTATCATTCACTCATACATGTGCATTCAAATGATGGGGGAAAAACACATTACATTCTCTCTAGGAATCACAAAACAGAACATATGGATTTTACTGTACTTTTAACATCATGATTCCATCACAATAAACCATTAGGAATTACGTACAAGAAGAATATCATTACACCAGATTACAGATGTCACTTTATGGGAAGGAACAACAATGCCAGACCGCTATATAGAAGTCAGCATATGTGGGACACAATCACAATATATACGTATATGTAAATAACACGCATCACCCATCACGCAACCACAAAGCACACATTTATATTTTATTCAGCACACAATAACAATGTAGCACAATACAACAACACAATGAGGATTTCAGAACTACATAGGCAGGTTAATAATATGATGACGTCATTAGAAGATTCAACCATACACATTACAGATTCACGACTGTACCGCCCCTTTCAGAAATTTACCACTCAATACTACAATACAACATATACGTAAACAACAGTTTGGAACAGCATTATTAGGGCAATTTGAATGGGACAATTAATACATATTGTCAGCTCGCAAATCACTTATATATATAATACTACAGATGACAGCCGGAAGTTCTTCAGTATTAGTGCGATTTTAATGGGACGCATACAATATTGACAGCTCGGCAATCACTTATATATACAATACTACAGATGACAGCCGGAAGTTCTTCAGTATTAGTGCCATTTTAATGGGACGCATACAATATTGACAGCTCGGCAATCACTTATATATACAATACTACAGATGGCAGAAGGAAAGTTCGGAATTGTTATTGCGATTTTAAAGGGACGCATACAATATTGACAGCTCGGCAATCACTTATATATACAATACTACAGATGGCAGCTGTTACTTTATCGTTTACAAACAATATTGCAGCAACATTGATCGATCACATTCGATGCACATTATACACAACTATGCACTTTCATTCATGTTAGCCTGGACGTGTGCTTGTTACTATAAGATCGCGTTTAATAAATATTGATTACGCATATGATCAAACATTACAAACATGCACTGTATGTGTGATATTTGACACTTTCACATTGAGATTCATTTTGGGGAAAACATTTCAGCAAACACCCAAAAAACGCCCACTGTGAAAGCATTCCCGCCGCTCACATACAAACAAGTGAATACAATTAGCAATCATTACAAACTCACTACCATTGGACTAATTGTACTATAAATCCCCCAAACAACATGGCCAAAGCATCCCTTGTGATCCACATCAGATCAATTTGCATACCTTGTTACGCCTTGCTCTGCTGTTTGGAAAGATGGATGATGATGACATGGTAGACGTTGCTGGTGCTGCTATTGGCGAACTAGTTGTTGATAGAATCAGGCAGCCTCGGCGGCTCCGAGTGATACAAAGGGCTCGTTTGGTTCACGGTCCTCGTGTCTACAGGGTGAGACCCACCTTGGAAAACATGAGCGACTTTGAGGTTTATGATAAGTATCGGCTCAATCGCGAACAGCTCATTGGCCTTTACGATCTTCTTAAACCTCATTTGGAGCCACATATAAGAATAAGGACTGCTGTTCCCGGCATGAGTAAGATGCTAAGTTGTCTATACGTCCTGGCCTCCGGGAGTTTTCAATCCGGAGAAATGTACATGCATGGCCTGTCTCAAGGTACATTCTCTGTGGTGTTTGATAACTTTCTGGACGCCATGGTACGTATCAGTAAGCAATACATAGGATTCCCACAGAATGATGGTGATTGGAGGCACCTGAAGCGGGAATTCTTTGATATTGCTCAATTGCCCAATATCTTGGGAGCCATAGATTGTACCCACATTGCGCTGCGTGCTCCAATTGATGACTTGCCCTTCAGAAATCGCAAACATTTTCATAGCCTCAACGTGCAGTATGTTTGTGACGCACAGATGAGGATTATGCATGTGTGTGCGAATTTTGGAGGAGCTTGTCATGATGCCCGCATCCTCTCTCTATCGTCCCTGTGGCGGCCAATTGAGGAAAGACAAATGCCCCCTGGTTATCTCGTTGGTGAGTATTTGTGCACAACATGGTTAATTAGTTAGACAATTGACACTGTAGTTTTAAAATGTTAGCGTAATGTTCAGCTATAGGATGCAATTTAACAATTTATTTTTATTTCCGCAAATGTCTACTTTTAGTTCAATGCAGATATGTAGCATGTCTTACCTTAAATGCTCAGAAAATGCAATGTAACCATTTAGTTGGCATTTTACACAAGGTCTGGTTTAGGCGAAATACGCATATGTAGCATGTCTTAGCTGAAATGGGAAGATATTAGCAAATGCAATTTAACCATGTCATTGTCTCTTTCCGCTAATGTCTACTTTTAGTTCAATGCAGATATGTAGCATGTCTTACCTTAAATGCTCAGATAGAGAATGCAATGTAACCATTTAGTTGGTATTTTACACAAGGTCTGGTTTAGGAGAAATACGCATATGTAGCATGTCTTAGCTGAAATTGGAAGATATTAGCAAATGCAATTTAACCATGTCATTGTCTCTTTCCGCTAATGTCTACTTTTAGTTCAATGCAGATATGTAGCATGTCTTACCTTAAATGCTCAGATAGAGAATGCAATGTAACCATTTAGTTGGTATTTTACACAAGGTCTGGTTTAGGCGAAATACGCATATGTAGCATGTCTTAGCTGAAATGGGAAGATAGCAGCCAATGCAATTTAACCATGTCATTGTCTCTTTCCGCTAATGTCTACTTTTAGTTCAATGCAGATATGTAGCATGTCTTACCTTAAATGCTCAGATAGAGAATGCAATGTAACCATTTAGTTGGTATTTTACACAAGGTCTGGTTTAGGCAAAATACGCATATGTAGCATGTCTTAGCTGAAATGGGAAGATAGAGAATAATATTGAACTAGATTATTCTTTTAAAAAATAAACATTTGTTAGTGGATTATCGTGTACACAAACTTTTTTTGGAATCAAAATACTATTTTGAGGATTCAGTTTGAATTATGTTCTGTTCATAATTTATAGGTGATTCTGGTTACATGAGCCGGCCTTGGCTTATTACCCCCTTGCGTAGCCCAACTGATGTGGCTGAGGAGCGCTACAATAGGGCTCATAAGAGAACCAGGGCGGTGGTTGAACGAATGTTCGGGCTCCTGAAGATGAGGTTCAGGTGCCTTGACAGGTCGGGAGGAGCCCTCCAGTACAACCCAAAGAAGGTGGCTAAGATCGTTATAGCCTGTAGTGTTCTGCATAATATTGCACAGCGGGCTGGGATGCTGCAGGCCGTCCAGGCGCACCGAAACCTCTTCAGAGATGAGGAGGACTATCCAGTTCTAGAGGGGCCATTCCGAGACGAGGGGCTCAATGTCAGAGCAGACATCATCAACCGCCACTTTAGACGGTAAATAATAGAAGTTAAATTGGAGTATTGTCAATAGATGTGAACTCTAGGGAAATGACAAGTAGAGAATTGTGCAAACATGTTAGGATTGTTCATCAAATGCTAAAAATGTGTTTCATTTATTAATATAGTTGATGCTCTGGTCATTGGGTCCTGTAGCGAGTCTTTGCCACCTGGTTTTTAAAGAGGACATCAGCTGGTAAGTATAAATGTATGGACTGTTGCTGGCATGAATTGTACACAAATACATCATATGGCATACATTTTCAAAACTAGCATTTAGTTTACACATTAATTAAAATGTAAATACTCAGAAAGGGATCCTCTAGCATAACTATCCTCTAGCATGACTATGGTTCAAAGTCACACATTAGAGGTTCGTTCTGCTCAATATGACTCATCTTCACACTTGATAGAACATAACACAAGATGCTACACACGCTTAGTAAGCTAGTGACA
This sequence comes from Bombina bombina, assembly GCF_027579735.1. Taxonomy (NCBI): domain Eukaryota; kingdom Metazoa; phylum Chordata; class Amphibia; order Anura; family Bombinatoridae; genus Bombina; species Bombina bombina. The sequence continues at coordinate 539,171,284 of NC_069504.1, read as the reverse complement.
GAAATTGATTCAGAAATGGGGGGTGGGAGAGGGGTACAGAACTGATTCACACACTTGTAGTAGTAAAATTAATAAACCTTTTTATGCCATTAGGGAGATGACTTCATGTAAAGACTGAAAGGGAAGAATTTGAAGAATGACAGTGAAGAATTCCCAGACTGACAGTGGAAAAAGACAAGATTGAAATTGAAGAATACCAATGGGATCATGTCTGGCATTATCTTTCAAATCTGCTGACCTTGAAAACCATACAAAGACATGTTCACATGGTAAGTGCCAACTATTTGATAGAATAAGGCTGTGGAGGCATCCTATTGGAGACACTTAGATTATTTTTTAATTTTTAGATGGTATTTCACAGTCCTCTATTTTTGAAATGCTGAATAAGACACCTATTGAAGATCAACTGTTTTCCCCTGAATTGACTTTCGAAGACCATGCATTATCCAGGTTGGTTTACCAATGCATGATAGTTAAGAATCACAGGAAGAATGTAGAATATTAGTAGCTTACATACATTAGTCATACTTTGTTCATAATTAGATATTTAGGTATCACAATCAGACACTTAGATTATTTTCTAATTTTTAGATGGTTTTTCAGTCCTCTATTTATGAAATGATGAATAAGACACCTATTGAAGATCAACTGTTTTCCCCTGAATTGACTTTCAAAGACCATGCATTATCCAGGTTGGTTTACCAATGCATGATAGTTAAGAATCACAGGAAGAATGTAGAATATTAGTAGCTTACATACATTAGTCATACTTTGTTCATAATTAGATATTTAGGTATCACAATCAGACACTTAGATTATTTTCTAATTTTTAGATGGTTTTTCAGTCCTCTATTTTTGAAATGATGAATAAGACACCTATTGAAGATCAACTGTTTTCCCCTGAATTGACTTTCAAAGACCATGCATTATCCAGGTTGGTTTACCAATGCATGATAATTAAGAATCACAGGAAGAATGTAGAATATTAGTAGCTTACATACATTAGTCATACTTTGTTCATAATTAGATATTTAGGTATCACAATCAGACACTTAGATTATTTTGTAATTTTTAGATGGTTTTTCAGTCCTCTATTTTTGAAATGATGAATAAGACACCTATTGAAGATCAACTGTTTTCCCCTGAATTGACTTTCAAAGAGCATGCATTATCCAGGTTGGTTTACCAATGCATGATAGTTAAGAATCACAGGATGAATGTAGAATATTAGTAGCTTACATACATTAGTCATACTTTGTTCATAATTAGATATTTAGGTATCACAATCAGACACTTAGATTATTTTCTAATTTTTAGATGGTTTTCCAGTCCTCTATTTATGAAATGATGAATAAGACACCTATTGAAGATCAACTGTTTTCCCCTGAATTGACTTTCAAAGACCATGCATTATCCAGGTTGGTTTACCAATGCATGATAGTTAAGAATCACAGGAAGAATGTAGAATATTCGTAGCTTACATACATTAGTCATACTTTGTTCATAATTAGATATTTAGGTTTCACAATCAGACACTTAGATTATTTTCTAATTTTTAGATGGTTTTTCAGTCCTCTATTTATGAAATGATGAATAAGACACCTATTGAAGATCAACTGTTTTCCCCTGAATTGACTTTCAAAGACCATGCATTATCCAGGTTGGTTTACCAATGCATGATAGTTAAGAATCACAGGAAGAATGTAGAATATTAGTAGCTTACATACATTAGTCATACTTTGTTCATAATTAGATATTTAGGTATCACAATCAGACACTTAGATTATTTTCTAATTTTTAGATGGTTTTTCAGTCCTAAGACACCTATTGAAGATCAACTGTTTTCCCCTGAATTGACTTTCAAAGACCATGCATTATCCAGGTTGGTTTACCAATGCATGATAGTTAAGAATCACAGGAAGAATGTAGAATATTAGTAGCTTACATACATTAGTCATACTTTGTTCATAATTAGATATTTAGGTATCACAATCAGACACTTAGATTATTTTGTAATTTTAAGATGGTTTTTCAGTCCTCTATTTTTGAAATGATGAATAAGACACCTATTGAAGATCAACTGTTTTCCCCTGAATTGACTTTCAAAGACCATGCTTTATCCAGGTTTGTTTACCAATGCATGATAGTTAAGAATCACAGGAAGAATGTAGAATATTAGTAGCTTACATACATTAGTCATACTTTGTTCATAATTAGATATTTAGGTATCACAATCAGACACTTAGATTATTTTCTAAATTTTAGATGTTTTTTCAGTCCTCTATTTATGAAATGATGAATAATACACCTATTGAAGATCAACTGTTTTCCCCTGAATTGACTTTCAAAGACCATGCATTATCCAGGTTGGTTTACCAATGCATGATAGTTAAGAATCACAGGAAGAATGTAGAATATTAGTAGCTTACATACATTAGTCATACTTTGTTCATAATTAGATATTTAGGTATCACAATCAGACACTTAGATTATTTTCTAATTTTTAGATGGTTTTTCAGTCCTCTATTTATGAAATAATGAATAAGACACCTATTGAAGATCAACTGTTTTCCCCTGAATTGACTTTCAAAGACCATGCATTATCCAGGTTGGTTTACCAATGCATGATAGTTAAGAATCACAGGAAGAATGTAGAATATTCGTAGCTTACATACATTAGTCATACTTTGTTCATAATTAGATTTTTAGGTATCACAATCAGACACTTAGATTATTTTCTAATTTTTAGATGGTTTTCCAGTCCTCTATTTATGAAATGATGAATAAGACACCTATTGAAGATCAACTGTTTTCCCCTGAATTGACTTTCAAAGACCATGCATTATCCAGGTTGGTTTACCAATGCATGATAGTTAAGAATCACAGGAAGAATGTAGAATATTTGTAGCTTACATACATTAGTCATACTTTGTTCATAATTAGATATTTAGGTATCACAATCAGACAAAGGAATACATATTATAGTTGATATCGAGGTATTTGAATGGTCATGAAATATTACATTTATGTTCAGCATACATATATATTTATTATTTAAATGTGACATACATTATTATGTATAATTAGAAATGTTTTTTTATTTTCAGATTTTCATCTGATGACTTCCAGGAATATTTTTTTGTTTTTTTGTTAAAAGAACTTTTTTTTTTAAATGTTAATAATCAACATTTTATTACTAAATACCCTCTTTTGAACAGATTATAATAAATATCCATATAATCTGTCAATAAAAAACAATTTGACTCCCATGACTGCTAGTTGTCTATTTGACAAGCACTTGCATAAGATCAAATTAGGCATCATGTATAGCATTAATTTTAGAAAATCCACTGATTCAGAGAATATTAAAGTCAACTATCTTTTTTAAATTAATTGGGGAGTGAAATCCATCGATGCTTTTCTTGTGTAATTTTTAGATGTTAAAATATTTTCGGATATGTAGTCAGAATTTGACATAAATTTATTTGTTTCACTTTTAAGAAGGGGAAGTGGTTCACTTACATTAAAGTGACAGTGTTGTTGAATGTAAAATTTATTTTATAAGATCTTGTATCTTCCTTAGGTATCTAAAAACATTATTTTAATACATTTATATTTTTTAAATTTAAAAATGGTAGGTCAGTTAACTTCATATTTTGCACAAGCTAGTTATTGGATGCCATGTTAATTGATTTTATTTTCTAGTGGAGTCATTTAAAGGGTCATTTAACTATAGTTATTAATATTATGTAGTTTTTAAAATCTTACCTCTTGGGTTAGACATCACATATCTATATATAATTTTCATTCCCCTTTAGTTTCTTTCGACAATGTTAAATCAACATTCCGAATGTTTTGGTCCTTAAAGGGACATTCACAAAATATATTGTGCATTGAATTTTAAACAATCATAAAAGAATTTAAACATATTTAGAAAGTACTATAGAATTACATTCAGTCTTTAAATATACTTAGAAAAAGATACATCAATGCACATATCTTAGACAATTACATAAGGCATCTATGTGCAACCAAGAATCAGCATCAAAATAGCCTATGTAGATATGTATTTAATCCAAGAATATATATAATTAAAATCTAATGATCGAATAACAAAACATATTAAGTTGTTCAAATATTATAATCTTATCCAAAATGCATAAATAACATATAGCTTAATGTCCCTCTAAGCTGAAGACTGCGAAATACATCCATTACAATATATATTTCAGTCAGTGTGTAAAACAATCCAGAAGTTAATCTAAATATGCTTTACTCATATGTTATACTAATTTTGCCAAAGGAAGGTGCCTAGGTTTATGATATTTCAAGCATTATTGTGAAATGTCTCCTTAAAGGGACATGAACTCAAAATATACTTAAAGGGAGACAGTAAAAAAAATAATTATTTATACATTCAGAACGAGTATTCTATTTTAAGCAACTTTATAAATTGACTCATATTATCTATGTTCCTCGATGTTGCTATCATTACTTTAAAAATAAGGCATTACATTTATAATTTATTTGCTTCAGTACTCTGGACAGAACCTTTTTTTTTTGGGTGGATTAATTTATCCAACAATCATCAAGGACAACCCAGGTTTTTCGCCAAAATTGTCCGTAATCTAAAATATCATTATTGATTTGCAAAGAAAGATAACAAGATAATTCTTAACATTTGAGAATCAGATTAAATTATAAAGTTGCTTAACCATGCTCAATCTGAATCACGAACGCTAAATTTGTTTGGACAGTGTCCCTTTAAGAGATTTAAAGAGAGTATTTACTTCTCTTCTTATCTTGACATACTTTGCTTGAAAAGCATATCGACATAGGCTCAGTAGATGAAGATTGTTGGATGCACAGAGATGCCTTATGTGATTGGCCCAACCATGTGCATTTAAATTTCTTCTGTTGAGGATATCTAAATACAAAGATAAATTAAGTTACATTTTAAAGTCTAAACAAATTTTTATCTCTACAGATCATTTGATACAATTGTTTGGTTGTAATGTCTATTTAAAAATAAAGACGCCATTGCACAATAACATATATGAGCAGTTCAGACAAATACAAGCTTGAGGTTTATTTACTAATAACAAACAAACCTGTAGTTTAACATCTATAAACAGATTATCCAAGTTACTGACATAATAACCTGAATTTAAACATTCAGAAATGTTGCGTGGGAAAGGGATCTTGAAACACCAGATTTGCATCTTTAAACATTAGAGTCTAATGTCACGCAATAGCACACAATCAATGTGCATTATAAATACATTTAATAGAGCAATGTCAATACTTCACAATAAGTCACCAAATTGATTTTATGAACAATAAAGACATACAATATTAAATGTGTATTTGTATTAAAGAAACAGACCGTTATTAAACCGAAAAATGTCTACAACATTTAATAATGTGACAGTATTAGATTTTAAAGATAATTGAAACATTAATATTTAACGGATCACGAATATTAAATCTGTGTCACACATATCCGCATGACAGGCCCATGAGTTACAAATAAGTCTACATGAAAAATGAAGTAACAGCACCACCAGGAGGTATGTATATGAAAGTTGCTAAGATATGAAACATTAAGGAACGGCCAATCAGAGTTCATCACAAAAACACAACTTGAGTCAGGATGGTCTCACAGACATTCTAACAATATTTCAAACTTTTATCCAATCAGATGTACAGATAACTTGTCCCATGGTGCATCTCATGTTTACTTTACCATATAAAAGTCCATTACACGTTGCCATCTTTGTCAGTTCTCTAATGCCTGCTGGTACATTATAATATTCTCTCTCTCTCTCTCTCTCTCTCTCTCTCTCTCTCTATATATATATATATATATATATATATATACACACATCTCGGCAGGCATGAAACCTCCCAGGTTTACCAAGCAGGAGAGCGCTGCACTGGTCCACGCCGTCAAGGACTTTTATCCCCAGCTGTTTGGGAACAAGAGGAGGTCGACAGATGCGCCTGTAAGAAGGCCCTCTGGGAGTCTATCACCAATGCGGTTAAATTGGTGTGTGGCGTCCAGAGGAGCCAGGATCAGATCATGAGGAGATTCGGAGATATGAGGTTGCGCTTGACAAAAAAAGTCAACCTCATAAGGGAGTGGGTACAAGCCCGTAAAAGAGGGGGCAAAAGAGAGGCCCCACGGAAACTCTACCTACTCCCTTATGAGGTGACTTTATGCAAGCTCCTTACTCTCCGGGTCCCCAAAAGATTTAGATCCTCGCCATCCTCAGCCTCCTCATCTTCCCCCCCAGCTGCTGGATCTGAAAGTCCTGACCCAGGGGCCAGGGCAGCTGCTTCTCCGTCCGGTGGCCTGGGAGGAGCTGAAAGAGAATCTGAACCAGGTAACTATCCAACTTCATATAATATCTTAATATTTGATTATATTTGTAAAAAATGTGTATATAGTCAGATACTAAACCTATATAGATCTCACAACATACGCTACATATGATGTTTAGATATCTGATTTTAGATTAGTGACACATGAAATAGGAATGATGTTTCTTGCGCTCTACAGAATATGCGTCACAGAGCGAAAATTGAATTGCGCATACACGTTAACATGGGTTTGCTGTAAGTGGCATTGCTTTACACATGTTGGTCAAATGACGGATGCGTAATTCCGCTTTGAATCATTGCGCAATGATCGCGAAAATTAGAATTGCGCATACACGTTAACATGGGTTTGCTGTAAGTGGCATTGCTTTACACATGTTGGTCAAATGACGGATGCGTAATTCTACTTGGAATCATTGCGCAATGATCGCGAAAATTAGAATTGCGCATACACGTTAACATGGGTTTGCTGTAAGTGGCATTGCTTTACACATGTTGGTCAAATGACGGATGCGTAATTCCGCTTCGAATCATTGCGCAATGATCGCAAAAATTAGAATTGCGCATACACGTTAACATGGGTTTGCTGTAAGTGGCATTGCTTTATACATGTTGGTCAAATGACGGATGCGTAATTCCGCTTGGAATCATTGTGCAATGATCGCGAAAATTAGAATTGCGCATACATATTAACATGGGTTTGCTGTAAGTGGCATTGCTTTACACATGTTGGTCAAAATGAAATGTGAATTATTATATATGTGAAGAATACAGTATTCTTATTTTCAATATTATACATAATAAAAAAAAGAATAGCAGAATCCAAATAAATCATAACATATGACCATCAATTGATGAGAATGAAATAACACAAAAAATTAATTAAATCTACAGTAAACAACACAACTGATTGAAAATAAGAGTACAGGATATATTTATCATGAATTTTATTGAGGAAACAATTAACTCATGGGACTACCAAAAGATTAATAGATTTTAATTGATTTGCTAATAATGTAAAGATTTTAAACATGGCATGATTTGTATTAATGATATCCAATCCTCATTTAATATATTACAGATCTGGATGTTGGTGCTGGAACCTCAAGTCAGGGCTTGTCACAGTATGGTATGTCTCATTTTAATTGACATTTGTCTTAGAAACATGGACAGAACATTTCATACTAAATCCACATTGTTCAATATTTATATGTATCTGCAAAATGGATTAGTAAAATATTTACAAATAAGAATAAAAAACAAACAAACATAGGATTACATTGTAATACTAATCTGAATTTTTATCGAATTTAAGATATCCCATCTATTCTTGATATCTTCATTTTAATGTAAGATTCTTTGAATGTCCAATTTACATTCTTCCCCTGTGTATTGCTTAATCTTATTTGGATACATTTTGAAAAAATTCACACACTTTTGCATATGTTTTGATTTTAAAAATATAGATTCAATTTTTGAAATTGATCACGTCATTTAAGGGACATGCCAACTAAATTTTACATTGAATGATTTTGAAACATGATTTTATTGTTTTGTTTAAACATTTTATGAGCTACATTGGTTCAGTCTATTGTTTTAGTTCTTCTAAAAACATATTGATTTTGGTTTAGGTTAAACAATGCATTACTGGTATTATCCGGCTGTTTTTTTATGCATAAATTGGCATTTTGTCAAAAGTTAAAATCATGTGTTCAGATAACAGTAGTACATAGTTTCAAAAAGTATACAATTACACATTTTGAGCTTCATGTCCCTTTAATAGAGGAAAATTAAATAATTCTTAGGATATCCTTAACTAACATATTAGATTGTAATTGCATGCTCCATCCCATTTATTACATCAACATATGGAGTAGAGAATTCATTAACAGCAACATTGTCAATTCAATATATTTTTATATTAAAGGGACACTGAGCTAAAATTATTAATGTGGTCATTCAGATAGAGCATGCAATATTAATCAACATTTAAATATAATACTATAATCATATTTTAAATATTCTATTGCTAAATGTATTTTAAAATCAAGAATGTACGTTTATCTGCAGCTCCATTTTGGTTGACCAACCTGGGTTTTTATTGATGATTGGTGGATACCTTCAACAAACAATATTTATTGAATCCAATATTGCTTATCTGCCTTTAAGATTAAAATGTAGCAACATTAAAATTATAATAGGAGTCAATGTTAAATCATTTGGAACAGTTTGAACAGTGAAATCAATGATTGAAATAAATCATGTCAGTGTCCCTTTAATAAACAATAGATTCATTAATCCTTACATTCTTTGGATTAGACAATATTGATATATAATTCACATATTCACTGTTGGAGTTACTTTATAGATATAAGCATACTCTAACAGCACCATGATTACATATTTGTACTAATCAATTTGGTTTGGTATTGTGATCAATATGTTTTGTTTCCTAAACAAGATTACTGTACATTGCACAAATGGCTCGATGTGCCACATGTCTTTGTTTATATTTGTCAACAGCTGTTATTCAAAATGTGTTTTTTGTGTATTCTTTTAAGAACATTGATCAATGGGTATATTTAGATATGCAATAGCATCATATGAGATGAGTTTGATGTCTAATATAGTCAGAAATTAAACATATGTTAAATACATCATTTTTTACAGAATCTCCTTGATTCAATCAAGCATTTTTTTTATAATGACTGCTCTATTCTTCACATTTTCAAGTTGATTATTCTTATAAATCGATACAGATGTGATTTAGTGCTATCCCAAATGTGTTCACTAATATATATCTATATCATTCATAGAGAGAGTTGTTGTGGGGAGCCCAGAGGAATCCAGCACCGACACAGAGCTGCCTTTGTGGTCTTCTGGTAAGTCCATTGACTCATTTATATGTCATTGAAGGCGTATTGGTAATCAATATTATGAGCATGATTCTGATGAAGCATCACATTTGAAACAAACATATAATTTACTCCTCTGATTATATATTAATTTTATTTGAATATTGAAAGATTAAGAATTAAAACTTTCTTAGTCTAAACCTTTGTTATTCAGAAGATGTATAGCATATGTTTGTTTCCATGTTCAGTTTTGACAACAATCATCAAGTGATACACACATGAGAAATCTTAAATGTTCTATGTACTATGCTTTTATGATTTTAAAATTAATACAAACAATAAATCGAAAATCTGAATCATTGAGAATAACAAATCTAATGTCATTTGTTTGCTCCATCAAAATGATGTAAATCATAACTTTGGGTGTGTATATCTTTAATGCAACATTGATGTGTGTCTTTGAGCAACAGTAACATATGTTATAATATCTGATCTTAACGTGTACACAACATGTTATGTTTTACAGAGATTGATTTAACATGTGGGACGGAGGAGGAAGAGGCTCCCTTGAAGTCTGATGGTATGTGAAATATATCTAACATGTATCCAATATGTTGCTTTATTGGAAATCATTTTAATTTAAGACATTCAAAGTCTACAGCTTTTGCACTTTAAAAAGGAATATTATTTGTCTGTTAAAATACACTACTGCCCCCTTTATATATCAGGCAGCATGAAGATATGCTTGGATTTGTTTAAATATTTTGATTTCTAATTCATGCCATCATGATGTCACATGCATATTCCAGGCTAAACCACAATAATAATTTTATAATTGTACAGACAGTCATTGCTATTCATCTGAGTGCCTATATGCATACCATATCCTCATGTCATCATTGTTTAGAAATTCAAACACACTTCTAAGTATATTGCAAACATAATCAAGTTGAAATGCGTTGATTTGATTTCATGATGTATGAGATGTTAATATATTTTTAATATTTATTTCAGATGGATCCTCCTCTTCTGGTCATCAGTTTTCCGCCCCTGCCCAATCCCCTGCCCAGTCCCCTGCCCAGTCCCATGCCCAGGGCCATGCCCCTGCCCAGTCCCCTGCCCCTCCACAGACCACAGACCCTCCCGGCCCTTCCTATTTTTCCTATCCTGTCCCTCCCAAAAAACGCCCCTTCCTCCCCCTTCGCCGCTCTCCCCGTCTTTTGGCCCGTACAGCTACCCCAGCTGCCCAGCCCCCAACTCACCACTCCCCAGCTGTACGGGCTACCCCAGAGCAGCAGCCCATCCCTCCCCAACCCAATCCCATCCCTCCCCAACCCAATCCCATCCCTCCCCCCTGTCTCAACCTTCATTGTCCTGGGTGTCGGATTGTCCTTCCCAGGCACAGCTGTAAGTATCATTCAAAAGCAACATTATAAGATACTTAAAGGTACACTGAATGAAATTTGTTTCTATTGTGATTCAAATAGAGCATGCAATGTTAATCAAATTTATAATTTACTACTCTTATCAATTATTCTTCATTTTCTTGATATCTTTATTGAAACAAAGAAATGCCTCTAATTTTTTTTATTAAAACAAAATCTGGACATCATTTCTTTATTGTTGGATGAATGTATCCATCAATCAGCAGGGACAACCAAAGTTGATAACCAAAAATGGCCTGCCCTATAAACTTACATTCTTGCATTTAAAATATAGCTAGAGAATTCAAACATTTAAAGAATATGAGTAAATTAATAATTCTTTTTAATGTCATGCTCTATCTGAATCAGTAACTAAAATATTTAGGTTTAGTGTCCCTTTAATTTGATATCACTACATATACCAATCACCACTACTTGGATCCAACAATTTATGTACAAATGTTCATACATTATCTCTTGTATAACCCAGTGGGAATGTAATTTCTTCTGGTTGCTATGTTTACACAGCTTGTCCTCAACGCCAAAATGTTTAAGGATAGGTGTGCCTACCACAGTATAACTAAAATCTTTAAATTGCTAATGTAAGTACAATGTAAATCCTTTTACACGATTTTAGACACTCAAGCTGTAAAAGTGGATCATCAAAAACCAATTAAAGGGGACAACATGTTGGAGTAAAATGTCCCTTTAATGGTTTAGGTCTGTCTGAATAACATATTTCATGTGTAAATAATCAATGTCAACAAATTAATTTAAAGAATTATTTGTCTTTATGATGACAATGTATCTTTGCTTATTTTTTTGTCTGTTGTGTAATTATCATTAATATTTTTATTTTTATTTATTTTAGGCTGTGACTCAACATGGCTCACGCTAGAAGGTCTAGCACGCGTAGAGCAGGCCGTGTTGAGGAACGCAGCTGTCCTGAGAGGGATGAGCGACACCATGCAGGCCCAGCTACAGGTTCAGCATTTGACTCTACGTCAGATGAGGCGGTGGAATTCAATGCTTGAATCTGTAGCTAGACATGCACAGGACGATGAAGGGGATGACCAGTAAGTGGAGGATCTGGAGATGCTCCAAGGGCGCAGATAAGAATCCTCCGTCCACATGTTGATGTTTGTTTTTATGGTTGCCATTTGGCCTTTTTTTCTTGTTATTGTTGTGCCTGTTGCACTCTTTTACCTTGTCATATGGCTCCAATGGGGCTATGCTGGCCCTTGGCAACTCTCTTCATGGACTGTGATGCACTCTGTTACCTTGTCATATGGCTCAAATGGGGCTATGCTGGCCCTTGGCAACTCTCTTCATGGACTGTGATGCACTCTGGTACCTTGTCATATGTCTCCAATGGGGCTATGCTGGCCCTTTGGCAACTCTCTTCATGGACTGTGATGCACTCTGTTACCTTGTCATATGGCTCCAATTTTCCAGATCTTTAAAAGATTATTTATAAACGTTGTTTATGTTTTCTGACATACTAATAAAAGACATGTCATTGCACGATTCTTTGTCCTCTTTATTCATGTCATTGATTGAAATCTCTAGTTTATCTGGTTGATCCTTAAAGGGACCTTAGCAAAAATAATGGTGTTTCCTGAATCATATATGTAATACAATTGTAAATGACTTTAAGATTAACATCTCCAATGTAATTTTATTATTTGTCTTTATATATTTTTCGTAAAGCTTTATCATTGCATGATTATGATTAGCATAGTAATTCTTTTATATATGTATATATAGATTGTTATTTGTGTATATATATATATGTATATTGCAAATTTCACATCCATGTGTGTATTTATAAACTCTGCATGAATTGATGCACCTTTAACAAATGATCTGAGGATTGATACAATGATATAATCCCTCTAAAGTGTTCATTTTATTGAAATAGTATTGTCTCTGTGTATCCTCTTTTTAAAAATAAAAATCATGTCCCTTTAAGTGATGCTGAGCACAATTTTTAATGAATGGATTTCCATTTCTAAAGCGTTTTTGTCCTTTTTACATGAACAAGGACATATAATCTTATTAATAAACAATCATATTGTAATGTTGACAGCACATGTATTTCATTTTCAATTCTATCTTATGGTAGTAGTGTAACCAAATCAATCTCTGTGTGTAATGTGCATATTTTAGATGAGGAATATGTTTTTCAAAATATTTGAAAAAAATACTTCTCCTCCCATATATGGCTATAGGTAGGCTGACCATATTTCAACTTGAATAAATGACACGTTTGATCAATACATGTGTCATTATTGTTATTCCAAAACAATCTAAACATATCTTAAAACATCAATGGCATATGTATTTCTCATGTGTATCTTTTAAATGTTAAAGATATACACCATAGCTATAGTTAAAGGGACAGTCAAGTCCGAAAAGATGATTCATGATTTCGTGACATTCCTAGATAGCAATATAGACACATACTAGTTACTAAAATATAAATACGTTTCTTATTGATATGCCAAGCTGTCAACTGAGTCCTTGTATTGGCTGCAGTTTTTCAGCGATCTCGGATGCGCCATGTTGCTTAAGACGTCACCTGCCAGGCTGTCCAATGATTCCTTGTATTGACTGACGTTTTTACGCGATCAAGGATGCACCTTTTATTGGATGGCGTTTTTACGCGATCAAGGATGCGCCTTTTTTTGGTTTGCGTTCTTACGTGATCAAGAATGCACCTTTTATTGGATTGCGTTCTTACGTGATCAAGGAAGCGCCATGTTAATTAAGGCGTCACATGCAAAGGTAAAAAAACGTCTGATTGTATTACGTAGTCCCGCAAAATTTGTTTGTGCACGTTACACACGTTTGTGAATGAGAAGACAAGTTTAAAAACATGGCGAATATGGATTGTTTGCATCATGTTACATTGTTGACCCATAGCTGATAAAGACCACCACATTCTCTTTTGCTGGATGTCTGGTTGAATAAACGAACGAAAGCAAAATGTTTTCATGCATAAGATATTTCGAGGCAAGTGCAAATCTCTATAGTCCATCTTGTTTAATATGTTTGTCAACAATATGTTCCTTTTTATGAAAAATGACTGTTGTGTTTAATGTTAAAGATATCTAATTCATAAATATGCGCTATAGTATTATAATAAAGTAATCAATATGCATTTATCTTTATCATATGCTAAATATATGATACCGATTTCTTCTAAATGTAATTTTGTCGTATATTTTATTAAAGGTTCATTAGACACTCACATTAAAAATCAAAATATTTTATTTGGTCTCTAGTTATATAGTCCATTGTTTATCAAATACACTCTACTTTTGCTTCTGTTCAAATAAAATTGAAGTAATTTTCAGACTCCTCGCCAAGCCTCAAAGTTTAATGTGAGTACCATCTCCAGCTTTCTCCTGTTTGTGTAAAGGGTCTTTTCATATGTTAATGATGGGGTATTGTCTTGTTTTACGGTTGTAATGGGGGTTCATCTATCTTTTCAATAGAGATAACCCGATTTTCTTTGAAAGTGTTTAAAGCTTTTTAATATTGATTTTGATATCAGTATATGTTAATCTTGTTGTTTCTAGAAGTGTCTATTACATGCAGTTCTGTTAAAAAGATAGTATACTGTCCCTTTAATGCAAATGTTGATTTTTGTATCATGTATGAGTTCCACATTGGTTAATCTCCAAATATATTATTGTTAGCATATTTTTTTTTCCCACTCCTAAAAGGACTTTAAACCATATTCATTGTTAAAACAAATGTCTTTCAAAAAAAATAAACACAATAATGTCTCTTTAAGAAAATAGACTTTATTTAACACGTCAATATAAATCTGTTTTCAATATTTATTGTTTGAACAAGTACATGTAGATATACCAACAATCACCAAATATTATATGTTAGCATATGTAATTTTGTTAAAGGGACAGTTTAGAAAACAAATAATGTTTTGCATTATTAAAAAAGTCAATTTTGTAATATCAATGATATCAAAGGTTTCTCACCAATTAATCATTTGTCTGTGTTTATTTTAATTTGCTAGCTAAACCTATGAGGTTCGTGTGCTCATTTCTTAGAGCTTGAAGAGTGCATGTAATCAGAATGCAATTTGACCACTAGAGGGCATTTGGATAGCATTTGTATATCCTAAAACCTTGAGCTCATACAGCATATTTACCATGTATTGATCATTGATTGTGTAAAATGTTGTTATGTCAGAACAACAAATAAGTGGTCATTTTTCATAGGCATAGATACAAGGGTAAGCACATAAGTCACACGTATTTCTCCATGTTTTGTTGTTTCAAACTTGATAATGCGTAATACAGTGTTTTCTTTGTAATCAATAATGTTCTGACTGTCCCTTTAAGCTGTGTTATTGGCATTCAAACAGTAACATGCCATCATGGATAATTGTAATGGTAATTTTGTTTGCGATTAGGGAAACAGTTTGAACATCACATCACAGAAACCAATCAATATCATGAACAAGGATAGGTATGTGATGTGGTTTTCACACACTTATAACCCACACTCTGCAAACAATCTGCCTCCATGGACCCGGTCCCATGAAAATAGATTATATACAGAGTGTGGTCCACAAGTGTATGAAAACCACATCATCACATACCTATCCATTACACATTAAATAAAAAAAACATTAAACATGAAAACAAATACTTACTTCCTCTTCCTTCCCCTCTTCCCACGGGGCTGAGGCTCTGGGAGGGTCAACTGCCGACTCCGACGAGTTCTCATTGGAGATGTTGTGGGAAGGAAGAGTACTGGGACGACCAAGGTGAGGAGGAGGAGATGGCCGAGGAGATGGCCCGGCAGGAGGAGATGGCCCGGCAGGAGAAGATGGCCCGGCAGGAGAAGATGGCCCGGCAGGAGAAGATGGCCCGGCAGGAGGCCCAGCAGCAGGAGGCCCAGCAGCAGGAGGCCCAGGAGCAGGAGGCCCAGGAGCAGGAGGCCCAGCAGATGGCAGCCCAGGAGCAGGAGGCCCAGCAGATGGCAGCCCAGGAGCAGGAGGCAGACCAGCAGATGGCGGACCAGTAGCAGGAGGCAGACCAGCAGGAGGCAGACCAGCATGCGCCTCCCGGAAGAAATTAAACATCTCTTGTTGGAGTCTAAAAGTTCTGTTTTGGGCTTCTTCTATTCGAGTAAGGAGGTGTATGATTTGGGTTTGGCCTTCAATGATTTTGTTTTGTCCTTCAATAATTCTATTTCTACCTTCTATATTTTGGATCTGGGAGTTACGCATCTGGTCAATGTAGTCTAGTAGAACCCGCACCTCCGCTATTTCCTCTTGTTGTGCACGGCGGGGTGCCCGTGCACGGCGGCCTGCTGGTGCACGGCAGCCTGCTGGTCCTTGAGGGGCCTCTGCTTCCGCGGCCTCTTCCTCTGCTTCCGGGGCCTCTTCGTCAAGGGGGGCCTCTTCGTCAAGGGGGGCCTCTTCCCTCCGAGGTGGCGATTCATCCCCACCACTCTCATCCCGAGGAAAAGGAGGAGCCTGTAGTTGCTGTGCTGCCTCCTCCCCAGACTCTGTATATTTGAAAAAAAAAGAAATGTATATATTAGCATATTTCAAAATAAAGATTTAAATTACTTAGCTTACGATACAATTACAAATGCAGCCTCATTAATCCAATTTGAAATCTAACAATCAATACGATCTCCGCATTTTCTAAACCGTGTTTGTGATATCTCTGGTCAATCTGAATGTTTTAGCGTTTGTTTTCAGTCTGTTTAAATGCACACCTAACCTATAGCCTAGATACTAATGTAACCGCAAAGTAATTGTGAATGTGTGTAAACAACGTAATAGCATTAATCTGATCCTTAAAGGGACATGAAACCCAATGTTTTATCTTTCATGATTTAGAAGCATACAATTATAATCAACTTTCTAATGTACTTTTCTTATCTAATTTGCTTCATTCTCTGGATATTCTTTGCTGAAAAGCATATCTAGATATGCTTAGAAGCTGCTGATTGGTAGCTGAATATAGCTGCCTCCTATGATTGGTTCACCGTGGGCATGGCTATTTCTTCACTAAAGTATATCTAAAGAATGAATCAAATTAGGTATTATAAGTAAATTGGAATGTTGTTTAAAATTGTATTCTCTACCTTAATCATGAAAGCAAAGGTTTGCGTATAGTGTCCCTTGAAATTCATTCGTATGTTAATTTATTCTTAAATGAGCTTACCGTCAGATGAAAATGGCAGGTTCCCGGTATCAATTCCTCCGATACCGACTATATCCACCTCGGAGATGCTGGGACGCAACATTTCCTCCCATCGGCAGTAATCGATTTCCAGTGCAGGTCCGCCACCGGTTCCTGCGGCATGTTGGGCCTCCCGGCTTAACTTTTTCTTAAGATCCATCTTGCAGTCCCGGTAGCGATGTTTAATCATATCTCTGTTCCGGCCACCCACTGCATCGACTGCATTCCTTATCTCCTGCCAGAGCTTCCTCTTCTCAGTCGGGGTGGTCTTCTGATGCTGCAGCCTCCTATACCTGGCCATATAGGCTTCTACGAGGGCCTCCTTCTCCTCCATCGAAAACCTTGCCTCCCTAGTCGCCTTGGCCTTCCCCTGTGATGATGCCCTCTGTTTCCCGGACTGTGAGGCCCTACTCTGTCCGCCACTGGGCCCAGCCACTTGTTCATCTTGAACCAAGTGGCTGGGTCCACCCACCGCTTCCACCCCCGCTTCCTGCCCCTCTTCCTGCCCCCCTTCCTGTCCTGTTCCTCTCCCCCTCCCTCTCCTCCCCCCTCTACCTCTCCCCTGCCTGCCCTCCATCTCTTCCCTAAACTAAACCCCAAATAAGCAAACAAAAAGTGAGTGTGATCAAATGAAAGGGAGTCAAAATAAAGAACTAAAACGACCAAAATAAGTGCAGAAAGTGTCAAAGGGATATAAATAAAAGAGGGTAAGGAGTATTTAAATGAACAAAATGAAGAAGAAGACTAAAAGGAGGATATGTAAACTAAATGTAACTAGGGGATGGTGATGGGATGGGGATGGGGTATGGGATAAGAGTAAATGGGATGAAAGGGAATGGGACTACAGGGAATGGGGTATGGAGTGTAGTATGAGAGGGTATGGGGTATGGAGTGTATGTAGTGTTATTGATAAGTGTATATATGTATTGAATGTGTTTGCGTGTAAATGTGTTAAGTGTACAGAAAAAGCACTCGCACACTCACCCAAACCAACTGTCGTTCACTAACTCACACTACCACTAACTCTCTAACTCACACTAGCACTAACTCTCTAACTCACACTAGCACTAACTCTCTAACTCACACTACCACTACCTCTCTAACTCACACTACCACTACCTCTCTAACTCACACTACCACTAACTCTCTAACTCACACTACCACTAACTCTCTAACTCCCACTACCACTAACTCACTAACGATAACACTAACTGACTCACAATAATGCACAAAATCTCTAAGCTCCAATCTCCAAAAACCCACCAGCAACACAGTGAAAGAAGTCATTCTTGTGTGGTGCTTATATACCCTGTGTAAATGTTTAATGATGTACCGGTTTGCGTTGTAAATTGTGTTCAGGTGTGCTTTATTCTTACTTATTATTTGTGCAATGTGTATTAGGTGTGTGAATTTGCGCATGCTCATTTCGAGTTAGTATTTGTGGAATGTGTAGAATGCGATGATGTCATAGTGGTCGTTTTCTATAACATTGACCAATAGTATTATGTTTAAATGTGAATTTGCGATGGTGTGGTATTAGTGAAGTGTTGTATATGTATGTTTGTCCTAATATATAGTAATATTGAATGCGAGTATTTTGCTAGTGTATGATTGTGATTTTTTTTTTCCTTGTTGTTATTTTCCGTATTTCCGCATCTTAAATGATAGTCGTATACCCTGTATTTTATTTAATTAAAATTCCCCCCGCTTCTGAATGTGTAATGCTTATGTGCTTTGTTTTGTGATTGTTGTTGTGACATTTGCGGCGTGTTATTGTTGTGCATTATGTGGTATGCGTCATATGACCGAGCTGTGCGTATTTCTCGCGAGATCGAGTGTTAGATGAAAAAAGCGTGTTTGTTTGCTTTTCCATTGATCTCTATGGGAGACTGTCTAACGCGGGCAGGATTCCGCGTGTGAAATACACGCGTTAGGAGTATCGTTAGAAGGTTTTTTTTCAAGTCTAAATACCGGCGTTAAAAAATGCTGTGCGTTAGACATAAACCACGCATAGCTATCGCACCCCATCTACCGCCAAACTCCAAATCTAGCCGTAAATTTTTTAGATTACGAGTTTTGCGGTATGGATATTAACGCTGAAAAATTGGCCATTATGCTGGAATGGCCAGGAACGCATATTAAGAGTCATGTTCGGTAAAGCTATACCACAAGCATTTTAACCTGTAATGCAACATCCATTCGGCAGGATTTTCCATAGCGCCGTATTACAGGTTGTGCGGTCTGGCTAAAATGCTTGCGTTACAGTCTATACTGACATGATCCATACCGCCATCTGAGAGCAGTAGTAATGGATTTTGTGTAACAAAAATATTTCACAAAACTCATAACTAAACTGTTACAAAGTACACTAACACCCATAAAGTACCTATTAACCACTAAACCTCCGCCCTCCCGCATCGCAAATACTATAATAAACCTATTAACCCCTAATCTGCCGCCCACATCACGACTATTAAAAAAATCTATAAACCCCTAATCCGCCATTTTCTGACATCGCCAACACTAAATATAATTACTAACCCCTATTCTGCTGCTCCCCATTATCGCCGACACTAATAAAAGTAATTAACCCCTAATCTGCCACCTTCGACATTGCTGACACCTAAATAAACCTATTAACCCCTAAACCACCGACCACACCACATTACCAACCCTATAATAAAGTATTAACCCCTAAACCTTCCGGCCCCCACATCATAAATACTAAACTAAACCTATTAACCCCTAAACTGCTGCCCCCCCACATCGCAAAACACTAAATTAAACTATTTACCCCTAAACCTAATGCCCCCTAACTTTAAATTAAATATAACTATCTTAAAATAAATAAAAACTTGCCTGTGAAATAAAAAAAAACTAAGTTTAAACTATAAATTAAAACCTAACATAACTATTCTAATAAAATTAAAAAAATACCAATTAAAAAAATCTAAATTACAAATTTAAAAAAACCTAACATTACAAAAAAATAAAAAAATCTAAAATTAAAAAAATAATAAACACTATATTACGAAAAATAAAAAAACGCTAAGCTTACAAAAAATAATAAACAAAATGATCAAAAATGAAAACAATTACACCTAATATAATATCCCTATAAAAATACTCCCCCCTAAAATAAAAACACCCCCTAACCTACAATAAACTACCAATAGCCCTTAAAAGGACCTTTTGTAGGGCATTGCCCTAAGTAAAACAGCTCTTTTACCTTAAAAAATTACTAAGCCCCCCTAAAAGTTAACTCCCCACCCAACCAACCACCCAAAATAAAAAACCTAACTCTTAAAAATCCTAAGCTACCCATTGCCCCTAAAGGGGTATTTGTATGGGCATTGTGCTTAAAAGGACATTCAGCTCTTTTACAAGTGCCCATCCCTAATCTAAAAAAAAAAACCCACCCAAAAATAGAAAAAAACGAACACTAACCCCATAAATTCTACTCTTGGTTCCTGAAGTCGGACATCCATCTTCATCCAGGCGGTGAGAAGTCTTCATCCAGGCGGCAACACCTTCATCCATCTCGGGGACGTCTTCTATCTTCATCCCGGTGGCGCAGGGTGGAGCTATCCTGGACAGCGAAGACATCCTAAGCGGAGCGTCCTCTTCATACAGTCACAGCCCTACACTGAAGTTGAATGCAAGGTACCAGTTTCAAAATGGCGTACCTTGCATTCCTATTGGCTGATTTGATTCTTCAAATTCAAATCAGCCAATAAGATGAACGCTTCTGATAAAAGAGATAGTTAAATTTTTTTTCTTTTGTACTTTAGAAAGAGCATGCAATTTTAAGCAACTTTCTAATTTACTCCTATTTTCAATTTTTCTTCGTTCTCTTGCTATCATTATTTGAAAAAGAAGTCATCTAAGCTTTTTTTTTTTGGTTTCAGTACTCTGGACAGCACTTTTTTATTGGTGGATGAATTTATCCACCAATCAGCAAGGACAAACCAGGTTGTTCACCAAAAATGGGCCGGCATCTAAACTTACATTCTTGTATTTCAAATAAAGATACCAAGAGAATGAAGAAAATTTGATAATAGGAGTAAATTAGAAAGTTGCTTAAAATTTCATTCTCAATCTGAATCACGAAAGAAAATTTTTGGTTACAGTGTCCCTTTAAGCAGCAGAGACGTTGTTGATCCGCAGAGAGAGAACAATTGAAAATTAGAGGGCAGATGAACATTAGGCAAAGAGTTTAAAAGCAGAGACAGGGATGAATAGCAGAGAGAGAGATAGAGAGAGTTAAACAGCAGAGAGATTACTTTGTGAGTTTTTGGTTAATAAATACTATTGTATTTAATTATGATATTATATCTGTTTTGAATATTATATGAGAGGTAGAAGAAACTTCTTTCAAAATATAAAATAAAGAGGGCCATAAATAGATGGAGTCTACTACCTAACCAACTTAAATAATGGTGATTATTCTAGCCTTCATGACTAAATAATCTAGATTTTATTAAAGACAAGAGATAAATATTTTGAATTCAATTATTAACTGAATCCCAACAACAGCAAAAACAGAGTGACATAATTGCAGGAAAAATGAACAGCCAATAAGATCACAGCACTATCTTTGCAATAATGCCATCACCTGGTGGCAAAAAGAGACCAGAAACCAAGCAAAACACATGGGGGACGATTTATTAAAGTCTGTCCGACATGAACCGCTCAGTGGATCATGTTGAACAGATATCGCTTTAACGCCGACATCATATGCTGTCTGCATTTAGCATTGCAGAGTCGTGGCCAATCAGCCGCTAGCAGGTGGTGTCAATCAACCAGATCGTTACTGATCGGGTTAATTGCTGTCCGCGACTTAGAGGCAGCGGACCAGTTAAGGAGCAGTTGTCTTAAGACCGCTGCTTCTTAACTGCTGTTTCCGGCGAGCCTGAAGGCTCGCGCGGAAATAGGGGCATCAGGGGCCATTTGGCCCTTAATAATTCGGCCCTAAAATCTTCATAAATCAAACTTGAAGATGAGCATTAAAGAAAATCTGGAATATTAACGTCATAAGGAACAGATGAATAGACAGACACCAGGAAATCCAGGGAGGGAAAATACTCACCTAGCTGATTCTCCAAGGCTAGAATAATCACCATTTTATTGTAAGACAGAAGCTTCTTATTTTGCAATTTTAAAGCAGCAAAATAAAAAAGTATATAAGAAAAAGGAATGATGTGATGTGGCATTTTTAGCTTATAGGTGAGATAATCCTACTGGTATTCAAGAGCTCCCAACAATATTTGGGAGGAGTTTCTATGAACACTAGTGATGTGGCGGGCGAACATATGCAATGTTCGATCCGCCCCCTATTCGTCATCATTGAGGAAACTTTGACCCTGTATCTCACAGCCTGCAGACACATTTGAGCCAATCAGCAGCAGACACTCCCTCCCAGACCCTCCCAGCTCCTGGACAGCAGCCATTTTGGATTCATTACGATCCTGCTTTCTTAGTGAGAGGAGGGTTAGTGCTGCTGTTCGTGATTTTATAGGGAAATAGATAGCTAGGCTAGTGTATTTGGTGTCCACTACAGTCCTGAAGGACTCATCTAATCTATGCTGTAAGAACAGCACCCCAAAAAGCCCTTTTTAGGGCTAGAACTTCAGACCCACATCATATACTGTGATTAATTCTTCTGTGCCACCACTTTTTAGGGCTAGAACTTCAGTCTTTTTTTTTTTTAAATTTGTAATTTTATTTGCATTTGCCTGGCTGTCAGCCTGTGTGTGAGGCTCACAGCATATACTGTGATTAGTGCCACCACTGATATCTGCTTAACGTTAGTGTAAATTTAAAAAAAAAAAACTTTACATCATTTTGCTAGTGTAATCTAATTTCATTTTCTATCAGGCCTGTGTGTCAGGCTCACAGCATATACTGTGGTTAATTGCACTGTGCCACCACTGATATCTGGTGTAACATTAGTGTAAAATTAAAAAAAAAAAAAAACTTTTACATCATTTTGCTAGTGTAATCTTATTTAATTTTCTATCAGGCCTGTGTGTCAGGTTCACAGCATATACTGTGGTTAATTGCACTGTGCCACCACTGATATCTGCTTAACAATCATTACTGTAAATTTAAAAAAAAAAAAATTACGTCATTTTGCTAGTGTAATCTAATTTCATTTTCTATCAGGCCTGTGTGTCAGGCCCACATCATACACTGTGATTAATTGCTCTGTGCCACCACTGATATCTGGTGTAACATTAGTGTAAAATAAAAAAAATAAAAACTTTTAGATCATTTTGCTAGTGTAATCTAATTTCATTTTCTATCAGGCCTGTGTGTCAGGCTCACACAGCATATACTGTGGTTAATTGCTCTGTGCCACCACTGATATCTGGTGTAACATTAGTGTAAAATTAAAAAAAAAAAAATTACATAATTTTGCTAGTGTAATCTAATTTCATTTTCTATCAGGCCTGTGTGCCAGGCACACAGCATATACTATGGTTAATTGCTCTGTGCCACCACTGATATCTGCTTAACAATCATTAGTGTACATTTAAAAAAAAAAAACTTTTACATCATTTTGCTAGTGTAATCTAATTTCATTTTCCATCAGGCCTGTGTGTCAGGCCCACATCATACACTGTGATTAATTGCTCTGTGCAACCACTGATATCTGGTGTAACATTAGTGTAAAATTTTAAAAAAAAATGTTTAAATCATTTTGCTAGTGTAATCTAATTTCATTTTCTATCAGGCCTGTGTGCCAGGCTCACAGCATATACTGTGGTTAATTGCTCTGTGCCACCACTGTTATCTGCTTAACAATCATTAGTGTAAATTTAAAAAAAAAAACTTTTACATCATTTTGCTAGTGTAATCTAATTTCATTTTCTATCAGGCCTGTGTGTCAGGCCCACATCATATACTGTGGTTAATTGCACTGTGCCACCACTGATATCTGGTGTAACATTAGTGTAAAATTAAAAAAAAAAAAAACATTTACATCATTTTGCTAGTGTAATCTTATTTAATTTTCTATCAGGCCTGTGTGTCAGGTTCACAGCATATACTGTGGTTAATTGCACTGTGCCACCACTGATATCTGCTTAACAATCATTACTGTAAATTTTAAAAAAAAAAATTTACGTCATTTTGCTAGTGTAATCTAATTTCATTTTCTATCAGGCCTGTGTGTCAGGCCCACATCATACACTGTGATTAATTGCTCTGTGCCACCACTGATATCTGGTGTAACATTAGTGTAAAATAAAAAAAATAAAAACTTTTAGATCATTTTGCTAGTGTAATCTAATTTCATTTTCTATCAGGCCTATGTGTCAGGCTCACACAGCATATACTGTGGTTAATTGCTCTGTGCCACCACTGATATCTGGTGTAACATTAGTGTAAAATTAAAAAAAAAAAATTACATCATTTTGCTAGTGTAATCTAATTTCATTTTCTATCAGGCCTGTGTGCCAGGCTCACAGCATATACTATGGTTAATTGCTCTGTGCCACCACTGATATCTGCTTAACAATCATTAGTGTACATTTAAAAAAAAAAAACTTTTACATCATTTTGCTAGTGTAATCTAATTTCATTTTCCATCAGGCCTGTGTGTCAGGCCCACATCATACACTGTGATTAATTGCTCTGTGCAACCACTGATATCTGGTGTAACATTAGTGTAAAATTTAAAAAAAAAAATGTTTAAATCATTTTGCTAGTGTAATCTAATTTCATTTTCTATCAGGCCTGTGTGCCAGGCTCACAGCATATACTGTGGTTAATTGCTCTGTGCCACCACTGTTATCTGCTTAACAATCATTAGTGTAAATTTAAAAAAAAAAACTTTTACATCATTTTGCTAGTGTAATCTAATTTCATTTTCTATCAGGCCTGTGTGTCAGGCCCACATCATATACTGTGATTAATTCTTCTGTGCCACCACTGATATCTGGTTAACATTATTTAAAAAATTTAAAAAAAACCTTTTACATCATTTTGGTAGTGTAATCTAATTTCATTTTCCATCACGCCTGTGTGTCAGGCCCACATCATATACTGTGATTAATAGCTCTTTTTTCCACCACTTATTGGTGTAACATTAGTTTAAATTTAAAAAAAAAAACTTTTACATCAGTCTTCTAGTGTTATTTAATTTTAGTTACCAGGCCAGCCTGCCACTAGTGCCAGCCTGTGTGTTAGGCTGCCAGCACATACTGTGCCTACTTACATCCTCAGTGCCACCACTCCTATCTGTTGTAACATTAGTGTAACTTTTTAAAAAAAAACTTTAACATCAGTCTGCTAGTTTATTTAATTGCAGTTGCCTGTCTGCCAGCGTGTGTGCCAGGCCCACTTTCCAACTAGTGCCACGAATCATATTTGTTATAACAGTAGTGTTAATATTTAAAATAAAAACTTTTTTGACTGTGAATCATCAGTCTGCTAGTGCAATTGAATTGCAGTTTCCTGCCTGCCAGCGTGTGTGCCAGGCCCACTTGCCAACTAGTGCCACCAATCATATGTGTTATAACAGTATTGTAAATATTTAAAATAAAACATTTTTTGACTGTGAATCATCAATCTGCTAGTGCAATTGAATTGCATTTGCCTGCCTGCCAGCGTGTGTGCCAGGCCCACTTGCCAACTAGTGCCACCAATTATATTTGTTATAACAGTATTGTAAATATTTTTAAAAAAAAACTTTTTTGACTGTGAAACATCAGTCAGCTAGTGTAATCTAATTGCAGTTGCCTTCCTCCCAGCATGTGTGCCAGGCGCACAGTTACAGGGATTAAAGTGCTAAGAACAGTACTACTTAACACAACCTAGTTACCATGGAACCCAGACCACATGTTTTGTTGTTATATTTGGTCAGGGTAATCATGCAGGCCATATAGACCTCCCCCGATAGGGGGAGTTACAGGGATTAAAGTGCTAAGAATAGTACTACTTAACACAACCTAGTTACCATGGGTCCCAGACCGCATGTTTTATTGTTATACTTTGTCAGGGTAATCATGCAGGCCATATAGACCTCCCCCAATAGGGGGAGTAACAGGTATTAAAGTGCTAAGAATAGTACTACTTAACACAACCTAGTTACCATGGGTCCCAGACCGCATGTTTTATTATTATACTTTGTCACGGTAATTATATATCTATCAAATCGATCTATTTATCTTCTATCGATTCTATCTAACTATCAATCTATGTATATCTATCAAATCTATCTATCTCGTGGCCGGACTGATTTGAGACCAAATTTGAAGTAGGAGGACAGACCATTCATCTTCTTCCATCTCCCTGTTCCAAAAATGCAGGCCATATAGACCTCCCCCGATAGGTGGAGTAACAGGTAGTAAACTGCTAAGAATAATACTACTTAACACACCACGGGTCCCAGACCGCATGTCTTATTGTTATACTCTGTCAGGGAAATCATATATCTATCAAATCTATATATTTATCTATCTATTGAATCTATCTATCTATCAATTGTATCTATCAAATATAAATTGTATCTATTGATCTATGTAATTCGTATCTATCAATTGTATATTGCATCTTTTGATCTATGTAATTCGTATCTATCAAATGTATATTGCATTGATTGATCTAAGTAATTCGTATCTATCAAATGTATATTGCATATATTGATCTATGTAATTTGTATCTATCATATGTATATTGCATGTATTAATCTATGTAATCTATGTATCTATCTATCAAATCTATCTATCTTGTGGTTGTGCAAATGGACTGTTTGCAGTTGTTTGCGGTGCGTTACACAGGGAGTTTGGTCTGTCACTGTGAAGCGGGCGTAACCCTTACACTACCTGATCGATACAACATCATACCTGATGTTTTAAAGCAGGGTTATTAAAAAAAAAAATTAGGAATGTTAGGTGATTAAGGCCCTTTATGGGTTAAAACCAGACTCTGCATCAATTATGTAATTTTCCGTGGGAGTTTTGCCATGGATCCCCCTCCGGCATGCCACAGTCCAGGTGTTAGTCCCCTTGAAACAACTTTTCCATCACTATTGTGGCCAGAAAGAGTCCTTGTGGGTTTTAAAGCTCGCCTGCCTATTGAAGTCAATGGCGTTTCACGAACAGTTGCGGAAGTTCGAGTCCGCCGTTCGCGAACCAAAATTTTAAGGTTTGCAACATCACTAATGAACACTAATCACATGTCTAGAGAGCTAGACTAGGATTCTATCAAAAGGAAGTCACTTCCTTGTTTGGTATAACATGAACAGATCCTCATATATTGTATAATGAATATGCTCATTAACTATAACAAAAAGATCATGTTTACTGAGTTTTAAAACTTACAATTTGAAAAGGTTATGAGTAAATTCAAAGGGGATATTAGCTCCATTGCTTCAAAATATGCTTAGTATATAAAAATATTTAAGAGCTGCATACAAAACAGCTTGATCAAAATTATTAATTATATGCTGTCGTCACAGAGTGTGCATGACTACTTCTATCTATTTATCTATCTATCTATCTATCTATTTATTTGCAAAGCAGCAATACATGTTGCAGCACTGGGAACATAAATGTACAAAAAACAATGATAAAAAGATGAAGGATCGAGGGGAAGGATGAAAAAATTAAAGAATTCTGAGGTAGAAAAACAGAGATATATCAGTGTAGGCAATGTAAGGATTAAAGCTAGATGCTGACATTTCAGATAAGTCTAGTGGAGTAAAGCAGAGAATCCAGTAATTCCAGGAAAGTTTTCTTGACAAAAAAGCAAGGAGGTAACATGGGAAAAGGAAAGAGGTAGTTGCGGACTAGGCAGAGCTTTGAGAAGATTCAGTGTTATTGATGGATTGTAAAAGGGAAAAACATAGCATGGATGGTCAGAAAGGATGGCTATAAATAAATCCTTGGATGAGAGTAAACCTGGGATTGTGAGGCTTTAGACTTCACTATAGGTAAGTTGGTGTCAGTATTAAATGTATTGAAAAGAAAAAGGTATCATGATCTGCAAGAGCAGTATACACTGAAGGTACAGTAAGAGTGGTAAAAGGCCTTTAGACTTGGCTATACATAAACCACTTGAAGTCTGATTTATATAATGCACTGAAGCCAAAAGGTCTAAAAAGGGCTTATGTACACTATACAGTCAGTGTGGAGTATAATAGCCATGGCAGTGCCACCTACAAAAAATGGCAAAAATTATGTGACACCAATTCGTCAGAAAAATATTGTATGCAGTTAAGGAATAAATTGCACGCAAAGCTCAATGAGTTTGTATATTTATCTCATAGCCTGTAGGAAAGTGGTAGGAAGGTAGGGAGGTGGGAAGGATTGGAAAGACCTCAGAGAGTGGGTCTGGTACCGGAGTACCATTTACCTGATAAAGTGCAAGAGAAAAATGTTGATGCAGATATTATAAAATAGAAAAAAAAACCAGTATGTATGTTTGGAAAGAGATGGTAAAAAATAGTCGCCTAGATTTAGAGTTTTGCGTTAGAAGGGGTGCGTTAGGTAGGCGTGTTTTTTTCCCCCCGCACCTTTTAAACAACGCTGGTATTTAGAGTTCTCTGAAGGGCTGCGTTAGGCTCCAAAAAGGGAGCGTACAGGCATATTTACCGCCACTGCAACTCTCAATACCAGCGTTGCTTACGGACGCGGCCAGCTTCAAAAACGTGCTTGTGCACGATTCCCCCATAGGAAACAATGGGACAGTTTAAGCTGGAAAAAAACCTAACACCTGCAAAAAAGCAGCGTTCAGCTCCTAACGCAGCCCCATTGTTTCCTATGGGGAAACACTTCCTAAGTCTGCACCTAACACCCTAACATGTACCCCAAGTCTAAACACCCCTAACCTTACACTTATTAACCCCTAATCTGCCGCTACCGCTGACCCCTGCATTTTAATATTAACCCCTAATCTGCCGCTTCGTACACCGCCGCCACCTACATTATCCATATGTACCCCTAATCTGCTGCCCCTAACACGCCGACCCCTATATTATATTTATTAACCCCTAATCTGCACCCCCCAATGTCGCCGCTACCTACCTACACTTATTAACCCCTAATCTGCCGACCGGACCTCGCCGCCACTATAATAAATGTATTAACCCCTAAACCGTCGCACTCCCGCCTCAAAAACCATATAATAAATAGTATTAACCCCTAATCTGCCCTCCCTAACATCGCCGACCCCTAACTTCAAGTATTAACCCCTAATCTGCGACCGGACCTCGCCGCTACTCTAATAAATGTATTAACCCCTAAAGCTAAGTCTAACTCTATCCCTAACACCCCCCTAAGTTAAATATAATTTTAATCTAACAAAACAAGTTAAATATTATTAAGTAAAGTATTCCTATTTAAAGCTAAATACTTACCTGTAAACTAAACCCTAATATAGCTACAATATAACTAATAATTACATTGTAGCTATTTTAGGATTTATATTTATTTTACAGGCAACTTTGTATTTATATTAACTAGGTACAATAGCTATTGAATAGTTAATAACTATTTAATAGCTAAAATTGTTAAAATAATTACAAAATTACCTGTAAAATAAATCCTTACCTAAGTTACAATTAAACCTAACACTACACTATCAATAAATTAATTAAATAAACTACCCACAATTACCTGCAATTATCTACAATTAAATCAATTAAACTAAATTACAAAAACAAACAAACACTAAATTACAAAAAATAAAAAAAGATTACAAGAATTTTAAACTAATTCCACCTACTCTAAGCCCCCTAAAAAAATAACAAAGCCCCCCAAAATAAAAAATGCCCTACCCTAATCTAAAATAAAACGTTTACAGCTCTTTTATCTTACCAGCCCTTAAAAGGGCCTTTTGCAGGGCATGCCCCAAAGAAAACAACTCTTTTGCCTGTAAAAAAACATACAATACCCCCCCAACATTACAACCCACCACCCACATACCCCTAATCTAACCCAAACCCCCCTTAAAAGACCTAACACTAAGCCCCTGAAGATCTTCCTACCTTGTCTTCACCACGCCGGGTATCACCGATCCGTCCAGAAGAGGCTCCGAAGTTTTCATCCTATCCGGCAAGAAGAGGTCCAGAAGAGGCTCCAAAGTCTTCATCCTATCCGGCAAGAAGAGGAGATCCGGACATGCAAACCTCTTCATCCAAGCGGCATCTTCTATCTTCATCCATCCGATGAGGAGTGGCTCCACCTTCAAGACCTCCGGCGCGGAACATCCAATAGAATGCGAGTTCAATCTGATTGGCTGATTGGATCAGCCAATCGGATTGAAATTGAATCTGATAGGCTGATTCAATCAGCCAATCAGATTTTTCCTACCTTAATTTCGATTGGCTGATAGAATCCTATCAGCCAATCGGAATTTGAGGGAGGCCATCTTGGATGACGTCCCTTAAAGGAACCTTCATTTGTCGTCTAGTCGTCGGGAGAAGAGGATGTTCCACGCCGGAGGTCTTGAAGATGGAGCCGCTCCTCGTCGGATGGATGAAGATAGAAGATGCCACTTGGATGAAGATGTTTGCCGGTCCGGATCTCCTCTTCTTGCCAGATAGGATGAAGACTTTGGAGCCTCTTCTAGACCTCTTCTTGCCGGATAGGATGAAGACTTCGGAGCCTCTTCTGGACGGATCGGTGATACCCGGCATGGTGAAGACAAGGTAGGAAGATCTTCAGGGGCTTAGTGTTAGGTTTTTTAAGGGGGGTTTGGGTTAGATTAGGGGTATGTGGGTGGTGGGTTGTAATGTTGGAGGATGGTGTATTGTATGTTTTTTTACAGGCAAAAGAGCTGTTTTCTTTGGGGCATGCCCCACAAAAGGCCCTTTTAAGGGCTGGTAAGGTAAAAGAGCTGTAAACTTTTTATTTTAGATTAGGGTAGGGCATTTTTTTTATTTTGGGAGGCTTTGTTATTTTTTTAGGGTGCTTAGAGTTGGTGGAATTAGTTTAAAATTCTTGTAATCTTTTTTTATTTTTTGTTATTTAGTGTTTGTTTTTTTTGTAATTTAGTTTAGTTGATTTAATTGTAGATAATTTTAGGTAATTGTAGGTAGTTTATTTAATTAATTTATTTATAGTATAGTGTTAGGTTTAATTGTAACTTAGGTTAGGATTTATTTTACAGGTAATTTTGTAATTATTTTAACTAGGTAGCTATTAAATAGTTATTAACTATTTAATAGCTATTGTACCTAGTTAAAATAAATACAAAGTTGCCTGTAAAATAAATATAAATCCTAAAATAGCTACAATATAATTATTAGTTATATTGTAGCTATATTAGGGTTTATTTTACAGGTAAGTATTTAGCTTTAAATAGGAATAATTTATTTAATAAGATTTATTTTATTTTGTTAGATTAAAATTATATTTAATTTAGGGGGGTGTTAGGGTTAGGGGTAGACTTAGCTTTAGGGGTTAATACATTTATTATAGTAGCGGTGAGGTCCGGTCGGCAGATTAGGGGTTAATACTTGAAGTTAGGTGTCAGTGATGTTAGGGAGGGCAGATTAGGGGTTAATACTATTTATTATAGGGGTTTTGAGGAGGGAGTGAGGCGGTTTAGGGGTTAATACATTTATTATAGTAGCGGTGAGGTCCGGACGGCAGATTAGGGGTTAATAAGTGTAGGTAGGTAGCGGCGACGTTGGGGGGGCAGATTAGGGGGTAATAAATATTATGTAGGTGTCGGCGATGTTAGGGGCAGCAGATTAGGGGTTCATAGGGATAATGTAGGTGGCAGAGGTGTGCGGTCGGCATATTAGGGATTAAAACATTTTAATAGAGTGGTGGCGATGTGGAGGGGCCTCGGTTTAGGGGTGCATAGGTAGTTTATGGGTGTTAGAGTACTTTAGAGCACAGTAGTTAGGAGCTTTATTTAACAGCGTTAGCCCAGAAAGCTCTTAACTCCTGACTTTTTTCTGCGGCTGGAGTCTTGTCGTTAGAGTTCTAACGCTCACTTCAGCCAAGACTCTAAATACCAGCGTTAGAAAGATCCCATTGAAAAGATAGGATACGCAATTGATGTAAGGGGATCTGCGGTATGGAAAAGTCGCGGCTGGAAAGTGAGCGTTAGACCCTTACCTACAAGACTCTAAATACCAGCGGCCGGCCAAAACCAGTGTTAGGACCCCCTAATGCTGGTTTTGACGGCTAACGCAGAACTCTAAATCTAGGCGATAGTTTGCACTTTATACCACCACTTTATAACACCAAAGCAGTTATGGACAAAGAGAGAAGCAAGAAACTACCACATAGAGCCCCATTTAATAATCCGTGAAAGCAGCTTTGGGACCCCAGTGTTTCAGACTTGCATGAAAATATAGTTAATTAGTGGTCCGCCATTGAAATCATCGGCAGATGATTGACCACCAGTGAGCAGGAGGCAGCATTACTCACAGCAAGGTTCGGCAAATCACGTCCGCCCGACCTATGCTAAATGGAGCCCATAATATTTACCGGCATTGCAAATGACAGCAGAAATGGATTTACTATTCTTGCAGCACATTATTAAAAGTCTAGACTAGTAGCTGGCTGAAGACCTGAGGTACAATTAGATCTTTCTGTCAATGTCTTCAGATATATATATATATAGACATACATACATAAATACACAAGTGTATATATATAAATATATATCTCCCATGTATATCTGCACTCACAATTCAACCGGGTCATCAACCAGGCTGCCAAGTCAATATATCCATAGGTTTCTTCAATCATGGACTGCACTCGCTGGATTTAGGCAACATATTAGTTATTTATTATGTGGTAACGTTTCAGGGTTCACAGACCCCTTTCTCAGACCAACACAGTGCAAGTGAAAATAGTAACTTTTAAACATAATAAGTCCCTCCCATCAAACAGTGCATGTAATTGCACTAAAAAATGTTGCCATGGCAACGACATAGTTGCCTGGATACCGATATATACAAACAATATAAACCAAAACTTAAAAAAAGTGTATCCCAACACAAATGCAATAACTATTCAGATCCAGTTTACAGTGAATTAAATCCAAATATCATTCATCATTATAAAATGAAATACTATTGAGTATTTAATTATACCAGGTCCTTTACAATTCTTAGGGTTATATAAGTATAATCCTACCCCTAATATGCAATATATTCAACAGGTTAAAGTATAGTATAACAACAGCACATTCATAATCAAACATGTAAATTGTTATAATATTGTAAAAGTTATTTCCATCATATCTTATGTAGACAACAATGTTATGCTGTTTGTGTAGCAAGCAACTTATACTTATATTATGTGTCATATGCATAACGGATTGCTATCGTCAATCAATATAAGGGATCATGTGTCAGTTCACCTACTGTATATATTGCAGCATTCACCTCTCGCCATACGATCACTGCTAGGCAGCCTCTACAGTTTGAAAAATATTCCGGCGCAACAGTTACAGAGCCAGCGTGTACGTGGCTCTTAGAAACCTAGAACCGCATGGCTAATTTGCATATTGCAGTGACGTGTACAGCGGGAAATTAGTAGCGTGTAATCACCGTATGCAAAATGACACTGTTTTAGGCAGGTTTATTATTATATTGTGAGGGGCTAAATACTAATAAAGATATTGGTTAAATGTGAGACTGTATATTTATATATTCACACTATACCGGTCTTAAACAGCGCCAACGTTATGGGAGCATAGGTTACAGTATAGAATAGCTGTGGCTGCACTTTAACCCCATTGTATAGATATAGCCGAAGGGTTAAACTTATTATACATGTAGATAG
The DNA here is from genome assembly GCF_027579735.1 of Bombina bombina. NCBI lineage: Eukaryota > Metazoa > Chordata > Amphibia > Anura > Bombinatoridae > Bombina > Bombina bombina. The sequence continues at coordinate 539,137,634 of NC_069504.1, read as the reverse complement.
ATATATGTGTGTGTGAGCCTATAAACCAAGTGCCTAAGGAGACTATATAGACATTACTAGGTTATCCAAATAATTTGTTCAAATAAATTGTTATCTTGAGCAATTATAATTATGTCAATTGGTATTAATAATAGATTCTATAATCATTATAATTTCTGCAGCTAATACTCACCCTATATATAGTTTTAAAGAATAACTGCATGGTATGTCTAGTCACTATGTTGTAAAAGCAAGATAACTGTTATTATAAAACACAATAATATAATGATTAACCATGTGCCACCCCAGAGGCAGGGGTTTCTTATGTTCAGACCTCAACAAAAATCATTAGTCTATTTACAAGTGACAATCATGGTATATAAAGGCACTTAAGTTTATGCCGCAGACCTTGTGCCAGGGTATGAGACTAGCTCTCCCAGTATGACCTCATTATTTTTTTGCATATCATTGGTCTACTGTAAACAAGTGCAATCAAAATCATAATTGGGATATAGTAGAGATATATTTACATGGTGATCATGAGCATAGGATATGAAACGCACAGTTAAGAATTATTCAAGGTCTCAGAGTTAGTAGCGGTTCAAAGTGAGTGAGGGCAAAACAAGTCAGGGGTATGTTAGAGTCATATCATAGATGGTATTTCCTTATGTGGTTATCAATGTTGTTTCATATGTATCACATGTATTACATCCATAACAGGCTAAAAACCTGTGTAGTTATATAGATTTATTAAGTCAGACCTAGTGTACATCCCATTATGACATGGGGTTTACCCTGGCCCGAAATCCTAATTTATAGGATAATGTATATAACTTACCGATAGTTACTGGGTTCATAGGAAGCAATGCCAGTCATTTGAAATGTTAAGGCCATGTGGATGTAGGGTACCAAGGCGATATATCCATTGTAAATCCCAACAGAAGGAGTGTTCTGTCCCGGTCTCCCCCTCTTTTCAAAGGGGGGACGTGATCAATCAGGATGAACCGCAAATCAGTGACTTTATGTTTTGCCTGCAAAAAATGCCTCACTACTGGTTGGTCTGATAAACTTTTATCCAATGCACTGCATAATGCAGACCTATGATTCGCCATTCTTAGGCGGGCATTATCAATAGTTTTTCCAACATAGAACTGTCCACAGCAGCAGATGAGTAGATAGACCACATGACTTGTAGTACACGTAATAAAGTATTTGATGGTAAATTTTCTAGTGGTATGAGGATGGCGGAAAGTTTTGCATGGAATCATCCCGTTGCAGGTTGTACAAACTGTGAACCTGAAGCAGCCAATCTTCTTATTCTTTAGCCATTGTTGCTTTTGGTAGCAGTGCTGTGGGTTCCATGAGCATCAACCTGTCTCTCAAGTTTTTCCAACTTTTGTTGCCCATAATTGGTGGGTCCATCTGGCTAAATGGTAGGGTTTTATCTGTCTCCAGGATATCCCATCTTTCTCTGATGTTATCGGCTAATTCCTTCTTCCCAGAGTTGTACGTGGTAGTGAAGATCATCCACATCTTATTATCATCCTTCGGTCTGATCATCATCTCATTGAGCTTTATTGTGATCTCCTGTATGACCTCTCTGATTAAGCTGTTCTTGTAGCCACGTTGGAGAAACATATTGGCCATCATCTCCAGCTGCTTTTCCCAATTAGTTGTCTCAGTATTGTTTCACATAACTCTCACCATTTGAGACTTAATGATAGTCTTACGGGTATGGGGTGGGTGGTTGCTGGTGGCTTCCAGTAGAGAGTTTCTATCTGTCTGTTTGGTATAAAGAGTGGTATATAATTTACCTTCAGCTAGATTATGAGTTTTGCGGTAGGAGTGAAAAAGCAGCGTTAAGGCTCTTTTTCACTACCGCTGGTATTACGAGTCTTGCAGGTTTAGCTACACCGCACACTTTTTTGGCAGTAACGCAATGTAACTACCGCAGCTTTCCAAAAGTCCTTTTTTAATGGGACTTCCTTTGTGTCAGTATTACGAATTTGCCTGGGAGGTCAAAAAGTGAGCGGTACACCCTATACCATCAAGATCCATACCATAAACTGAAAGTCAGTAGTTATGGGTTTTATGTTAAAATGCCGTAACATAAAACTCATAACTAAAGTGCAAAAAAGTACCCTAACACTAATAAACTATCTATTAACCCCTAAACCTAGGCCCTCCCGCATCGCAAACACTAAAATAAAATGATTAACCCCTAATCTGCCGCTCCGGACATCCTCTCCACTATAATAAACATATTAACCCCTAAACCGCCACACTCCCACATCGTAAACACTAGTTAAATATTATTAACCCCTAATCTGCTGACCCTAACATTGCCGCAACCTACATTACTGTTATTAACCCCTAATCTGCTGTCCCTAACATCGCCGCCACTATACTAATGTTATTAACCCCTAAACCTAAGTCTAACCCTAACACCCCTAACTTTAATATAATTAAAATAAAGCTAAATAAAAAAATTACAATTCAATTAATACCTAAATAATTCTTATAAAACTAAATACTTACCTATAAAATAAACCCTAAGCTAGCTACAATATAACTAATAATTATATTGTAGCTAGCTTAGGTTTTATTTTTATTTCACAGGTAAGTTTCTATTTATTTTAACAAGGTAGACTAGTTAGTAAATAGTTATTAACTATTTACTAACTACCTAGTTAAAATAAATACAAAGTTACCTGTAAAATAAAACCTGAGTTACACTAACACTTAAGAAGAAAAAATGGGGTTTATTTAGCAGCGCTAAAAAAAGCTAGGAAATGATGATCCCAATCTAATTTATGTTTTATACAATCTATTTTATTTAAAAATTCTTATAACACATAAAAACAACAGCAAATGCTTTTCCTAATTAATAAAGGGACGTCTCCCTTATACAACACTTATAAAAACAGACTAGAACCATATAATCCTAGAATTTCAGGTATAAAGGAATTAATTCTATAGATAACATATGGCAAGCAACAAATTTCTAAGATAAATGGTGAATTAAATATTTAAAAGGCACAAATGTATCAATCCTAATAGCTTTACAGTTCTTCAGTAACAAATTCAGTTATAAAGTTACACAGTCACTTTCCTTGGACATATAATTGGCTCAGGTGTGCTGGATAGTTAAAAAGGCAAAAAACAGCCAATATTCTGATTTAGGTGCCAAAGCAATCGTGGTTAATGGAAATGGTTAATTTAACAGATGAATACCTTGATGTCTTTAAAGTTCAGTTTGCGTGTTTTAAAAAACGTAGTGCAAATTAGTGTAGAGGTACCTTAATCTGTCCTGGTTGCAACCGCTGATTATCTTCACTGTGAGGGATTCACAGACTGTTTGTTCCTGGTGCTTCTGATAAGTCACCTGACCTTCTCTTTGATTCAGAGGTCAGGGGTGATGATCCGTTCTGGTGATGTAGTTATCCTTTTTTTTGTTTTCCTTTCTTCTTATAGCCCAAATATTGTTTTCATCTGGGTTCCCTCAGACTTCTTAAGGTTTGAAGAAATCTTTGGTCAGTGTTTAGCAGTAACACCGTATTCCCTGAAGTTACCAAAGGTAGATTTTAACTTGCAGGGTCAGGAGAAAAGTTTAAAGTTGCAGGGTCACACAGCTTTGTGACAGTAGTAAATGAAGTTTAGTAGAGTGTAGCAGGTCCCATTCAACGCGTTTCACCCTTCTGGGCTTTATCAAGAATCAGAAGCACCAGGAACAAACAGTCTGTGAATCCCTCACAGTGAAGATAATCAGCGGTTGCAACCAGGACAGATTAAGGTACCTCTACACTAATTTGCACTACGTTTTTTAAAACACGCAAACTGAACTTTAAAGACATCAAGGTATTCATCTGTTAAATTAACCATTTCCATTAACCACGATTGCTTTGGCACCTAAATCAGAATATTGGCTGTTTTTTGCCTTTTTAACTATCCAGCACACCTGAGCCAATTATATGTCCAAGGAAAGTGACTGTGTAACTTTATAACTGAATTTGTTACTGAAGAACTGTAAAGCTATTAGGATTGATACATTTGTGCCTTTTAAATATTTAATTCACCATTTATCTTAGAAATTTGTTGCTTGCCATATGTTATCTATAGAATTAATTCCTTTATACCTGAAATTCTAGGATTATATGGTTCTAGTCTGTTTTTATAAGTGTTGTATAAGGGAGACGTCCTTTTATTAATTAGGAAAAGCATTTGCTGTTGTTTTTATGTGTTATAAGAATTTTTAAATAAAATAGATTGTATAAAACATAAATTAGATTGGTATCATCATTTCCTAGCTTTTTTTAGCGCTGCTAAATAAACCCCATTTTTTCTTCTTATCCACCATTTAGTTCTCTTTGAGGGAAGAACTTTTTTAGCAGCAGGAATCCACCTTTAGGCGCTCCTATCACACTACACATAATTACACTAACACTTAACCTTACACTACAATTAAATAAAATACATTAATTAAATACAATTTACTTAAATTACAAAAAAACTAACTAAATTACACAAAATAAAAACAAAATTATCAAATATTTAAACTAATTACACCTAATCTAATAGCCCTATCAAAATAAAAAAGCCCCCTAAAATAAAAAAAACCTTAAAAGGGCCTTTTGTGGGGCATTGCCCCAAAGAAATCAGCTCTTTTACCTGTAAAAAAATAATAAAAACAACCCCCCAACAGTAAAACCCACCACCCACACAACCAACCCCGCCAAATAAAAACCTATCTAGAAAAACCTAAGCTCCCCCTTGCCCTGAAAAGGGCATTTGGATGGGAATTGCCATTAAAAGGGCATTTAGCTCTTTTTCCGCCCAAACCCTAAGCTAAAAATAAAACCCACCCAATAAACCCTTAAAAAACCTAACACTAACCCCCAAAGATCCACTTACAGTTTTTGAAGACCCGACATCTATCCTCAACGAAGCGGCAGAAGTCCTTATTGAAGCCGGCAGAAGTCTTCATCCAAGCGGGCAGAAGTCTTCACCCAGACAGCATCTTCTATCTTCATCCATCTGGCGCGGAGCGGCTCCATCTTCAAGACATCCAGCATGGAGCATCCTCTTCAATCAACAGCTCTTCCAGAATAAAGGTTCCTTTAAGGGACGTCATCCAAGAATTCTATCAGGTGAAAAAATCCTATTGGCTGATGCAATCAGCCAATAGGATTGAGCTCACATTCTATTGGCTGTTCCAATCAGCCAATAGAATGCAAACTCAATCCTATTGGCTGATTGCAATAGCCAAAATGATTTTTTACCCTTTAATTCCAATTGGCTGATCGAATTCTATCAGCCAATCAGAATTCAAGGGACGCCATCTTGGATGACGTCCCTTAAAGGAGTCTTCATTCTGGAAGAGCTGTCGATTGAAGAGGATGCTCCACGCCAGATGTCATGAAGATGGAGCTGCTCCACGCCGGATGGATAAAGATAGAATATGCTGTCTGGATGAAGACTTCTGCCGGCTTGGATGAAGACTTCGGCCCGGTTGGATGAAGACTTCTGCTGGCTTCGCTGAGGATGGATGTTGGGTCTTCAAAATCTTTAAGTGGATCTTCGGGGGTTAGTGTTAGGTTTTTTTAAGGGTTTATTGGGTGGGTTTAATTTTTAGCTTAGTGTTTGGATGGAAAATGAGCTAAATGCCCTTTTCAGGGCAATGGTAAACTTAGGTTTTTTAGATAGGATTTTATTTGGGGGGTTTGATTGTGTGGGTGGTGGGTTTTACTGTTGGGGGGTTATTTGTATTTTTTTAACAGGTAAAAGAGCTGATTTCTTTGGGGCAATGCCCCACAAAAGGCCTTTCTAAGGGCTATTGGCAGTTTAGTTTAGGCTAGGGTTTTTTTTTTATTTTGAGGGGGCTTTTTTATTTTGATAGGGCTATTAGATTAGGTGTAATTAGTTTAAATATTTTATAATTTATTTTTTATTTTGTGTAATTTAATGTTTTTTTTTTATAATTTAGTTAATAGTATTTAATTAATGTAATTTATTTGTTGTAGTGTAAGGTTAGGTGTTAGTGTAAGGCAGGTTAGGTTTTATTTTACAGGTAAATTTGTATTTATTTTAACTAGGTAGTTAGTAAATAGTTAATAACTATTTAGTAACTATTCTACCTAGTTAAAATAAATACAAACTTACATGTAAAATAGAAATAAAACCTAAGCTAGCTACAATGTAACTATTAGTTATATTGTAGCTAGCTTAGGGTTTATTTTATAGGTAAGTATTTAGTTTTAAATAGGAATTATTTAGTTAATGATAGTAATTTTTATTTAGAGTTATTTTTATTATATTAAAGTTAGTGGGGGTTAGGGTTAGACTTAGTGTTAGGTTTAGGGTTTTATAACTTTAGTATAGTGGCGGCGACATTGGGGGTGGGCAGATTAGGGGTTAATAAGTATAATGTAGGTGGTGGTGGTGTTGGGGGCGGCAGATTAGGGGTTAATAAGTATAATGTAGGTGTCAGCGATGTCAGGGGCAGCAGATTAGGGGTGTTTAGACTCGGGGTTTAATGTTAGGGTGTTAGGTGTAAACACAACTTTTATTTCCCCATAGGAATCAATGGGGCTGCGTTACAGAGTTTTATGCTACCTTTATTGTGGGTGTTAGGCTTTTTTTTAGCCGGCTCTCCCCATTGATGTCTAAGGGGAAATCGTGCATGAGCACGTAAAACCAGCATAAAGCAGCGCTGGTATTGGAGTGCGGTATGGAGCTCAATTTTGCTCTACAATCACATATTGCCTGCTAACGCCGGATTTATGAAAACCTGTAAAAGCAGAGCTATAGAGAGGTTAAAGGGTGGAAATAACTTGCAAGTTAGCACTGCTCTTACCGCAAAACTCGTAATCTGGCCGCTTGTTTTATATAGATTCTCAGGTCAAGGAAATCGATATACTCATGATCATACTTTAGTTCAAACTTTATCAGGGATTCTCTGTCATGTAATCAGTGATTCCTCTTGTCCTTGCCAAATGAAGAATACATCATCAATGTATATTTTCTATATACACATATACAGAGGTCCTTTAGTGCAGGCCCTGGGAGCCGCCTTGATAAGCCTCCTATTATCGTGGCTGACACTCTCTAAAGAAGACGAGCGGGTTAGGCTCTATAGCACACTAAAGGTAAGTATAATCTACAGGTGAACTTTTTCACCTGTAGTTTAGGAACATTTAAATTTGTGTAATGAAAATTAATATAAATGTTCTACAAATATTCAGTATTTGTTTAATTTAAAATTAAATGAATACTAAATAGTGCAGCCCACGAATATTCAGCAAAACAAATTTCCCAAATATTCTTTACCAAAGGTTCGGACAAACCAATTTTTTATGGGCTACTCTATACCCCATATGACAAAGCAAAAAAACTGATTTTTCAAAATTAAAATTATTAAAAAGAAAACTGAAATATCACATTGACACCTAAAGATTTGGTACTCGGTACTTAGTTGCAGCACCTTTGGCAGTGATTATAGCCTCAATTCTATTTAGGTATGATGCGACAAGCTTTGTACACCTGGATTTGGGGATTTTCTACTTTTCTTCTCTGCAGATCCTCTCAAGTTCTGTCAGGTTGGATGGGGACTGTTGGTGGACATCAAGTTTCTCCCATCTCCACACATGATCTCTGGAGCTACCAGCTCTAGGAAGAGTCCTAGTTGTTCCAAACTTCCTCCATTTAAGAATTATGGAGGCCACTGTGCTCCTGGGAACCTTCAGTACAGCCAAACATTTGTGTAGCCTTCCCGAGATCTGTGCCTCAACACAATACTGTCTCTGAGCTCTGCAAGCAGTTCCTTTTACCTCATGGCTTGGTGCATTTTCACCTGTGATACCTTATATAAAAAGGTCCTTGCCTTTTTAAATCGTGTCCAATCAACTGAATTTGCCATAGGTGGACTCCAATCAAAGTTTAGAAACATCTCAAAGATAATCAAGAGAATGAGAAGCAGCTGAGCTAATTTTAAGTGTCATAGCAAAGGGTCTGAATGCTTATGTCAATGTGATATTTCAGTTTTTTTCTTGTTTAATAAATTAGCAAAAATCTGTTTTTTTTTGCTCTGTCATTATGGGGTATGGAGTTTAGAAAATTATTAATTATTATTTAGAAAATATATTTTAAGTTATTTTAGCATAAGGAGTGCAACATACCAAAAATTTTAAAAAAAAAATAATGAAGGGGTCTGAATACTTTCTGCATGCACTGTATATACGCACACATAATATATATATATATATATGTATGTATATAGAAACTCTACCAAAGTTATAATTAAGGACACAGACATTATTGTACAGGATTCAGAGCAGAAGCTGCTCAATAGTCACATTTAGTTTCAATAAGGCTAAACAGTTAAAGGGACATGGAATCCACATTTTGTCTTTTATGATTCAGATAGAGAATGCAATTTTAAATAACTTTCCAATTTATTTTATATTTTCTAATTTGCGTCTTTCACTTTATATCTCTTCCTGAAAGGTATACCTAGGTAGACTCAGAAGCTGTTGATTGGTGGCTGCACATATATGCCTCTTCTCATTGGCTTTCAGCTTACTCCCAGTAGTACACTGCTGCTCCTTCAACAAAGGATACCAAGAGATTAAATAAAATTAGATAATAGAAGTAAATTGGAAAGTTGTTTAAAAGTTTATGATCTATCTGAATTATAAAATAAATAATATGGGTTTCATGTAGCTTTAAGAGATAGAATATTCTGGAGGTAAAATACAATGTAAGCTAGAAAACCTACAAAAGCTAACAAAATAATATAACCATTTTTTAAATATAATTATATAATGTTTAGAATAAAAAATACATGGGAAACTAAAGTAAATGTGCATTAGGATAAAACACCTTATACCACTACAGTTTTAATTATAAGTAGGGAAATAAGACTGCAGATGTAAAATACAATTTCCTTGAGATAATACAGGGAAAACATAGATGTTACATAAGTCAGCAAAATAATTAGCTAGCTAACTGCCTGAAAACAGCAATAAAAAGAGGAAGTAGGGACTGTGTTCATTGAGTTTGATACTCAGGGGCCGATTTATTAAGTGTCTTGTGGACATGATCCACTGTAGCGAATCATGTCTGCCAGACATCGATAAATGCCAACAGCATACACTGTTGGCGTTTATCATTGCACAAGCAGTTCTGGTGAACTGCTTGTGCAATGCCGCCCCCTGCAGATTTGCGGCCAATCGGCCACTAGCAGGGGTGTCAATCAACCCGATTGTATGAGATTGGGCGGATTAATGTCCGCCGCCTCAGAGGAGGCGTACGAATTAAGAAGCAGCGGTCTTAAGACATCTGAAGGCTCGCGTGGAAACAGGGGTATATGGCCTTATTCGGGCCGTAATAAATCTGCACCATAGTGCTGATATTCATTTTTTCTTGCTATGATGTCACTCTGTCTTTGCTGCTGTTGGGATTCATTTAAAGTGATTATTAAATTGTAACAAATTAAAGCCCAGTATCAAATAATACTCTTAAAACAGGGGCACTAAAATTCATTAAACTTTACAGACGCTTATTTTTTAAAATACTTACCATAATGCCGATCCTCCGCCCGCATCTGCTGCTTCCTTTAGCAAATCAATGACAAATCCGGCTTCCTCCAATCGTTGTGTGCCCCCTTTGGCGTCAAGCTCATGGGGCAACCCAATGATTGGAGGAAGCCGGATTTGTCATTGATATGCTAATGGCAGCAGAAGATGTGGGCGAAGGATCAGCATTATGTTTACCATGACGCAAAGGTAAGCAAGTGATATTAGTGCTCCACTTTGTAATACCAGTGCACGATAATGTTAATAAAGTTAATCACAATGCAAACGCAAGCTCACACTCGCATTGCAGGAAAGCATTGCACTCACAAGAGCGTGCTTCCATGGGCTCCTATGGGAGCCTCTTTCTGATGATGTCACATACGGCAGCAGAACCTCACACAGCGAAGGGGGTAAGTATGGCAGCAATGTGCAGCATTTTGAAATATATATGTATATGACTTTATACATATACTGTATATTTATGTGTTAACTTTTTCATTCATTATTCAGATAGAACATACAATTTTAATCAACTTTCCAATTTACTTCCTTATCACATTTTCTTCATTTTGTTGTTATCCTTTGTTGAAAATGAGGGATGTAAGCTAAGGAGTGTGCACGTGTCTGCAGAACTATATGGCAGCAGTTTTGCAAGAATGTTATACATTAGCAGGAGCACTAGATGGCAGCACTATTTCCTGTCATGTAGTGCTTCAGGCATGTGCATTCTACCTACCTAGGTATCTCTTCAACAAAGAATAACATGAGAATGAAGCAAATTTCATAAAAGAAGTAAATTGGAAACTTTTTTTAAAATTATATTCTATATCTGAATTATGAAAGGAAAATGTTGTGTTTAATGTCCTTGTATAATATAATCATATACATACATATATATTTACATTGCAGTCTATGAGAACACACAGTTCCCATAGGCCGCAATGTAAAGGCACTTTAAAGTGCTGTTTTTTTTCTAACACCCTACTCCCACCAACTTTAGACATCAAAAACTGCCTAGTCCAGTTGTTTTTAATTAAAAATGCTGCATATTTTTTTATTTAAAAACTATAATGCCCTCTATTTTGAGTGCATTAGGGGCACTTTTAGAAAATTTACCTGAGATCTAATTTTTGGTTTATTTTCAAAGTTCTAATTGCTCCCGTGAGGTCACGGTACCATAACCAGCCACTTGTAATGGCTGGTTAATTATCATGCTCCCGCAACGGGCCCATTTGCAGGAGCGCAAAAATTTTTGCTCTCCACTTGTAATCTAGCCCTTTGGGCGCCATGTACTAAGCTTCGAAGTGACCGTCGGTCTGTATTTCCGCGTCAAAATTCGCTCACGATCTGCTTCTCGTATGTACCAATCTGCGATCTGCTCGAAAAACCACTATTTTCATCAGCGATCGTAATTTTACTCAACTCATCGTTCCGAAGCCTTTTTCCACTTACTACATGTTCGATCGCACGTAAATTCGCTGTAATCCGAAATTATGAATGTTACAACTAATTCGCCCGCTCCAACTTTCACTGTAACTTCGCGTGATTTGCTTCGCGACCATTTAGGTAGCGAATACAATAGAAAACTATAGGGGGTATCAACCTGACGCCAGGTAGAAGTACTTAAGTGAAAGGACTAGACTACTATTGTAGCATTATTGGTTTTTGGATCAGTGAATGAAGATGGAGACACTTTTACACATGTTTCTTTTCCGATTAATTCAATTACGAGGAAGAAGGGCTATACAGGCACCGGTTGACAACTTGCGAAGAAGGAGAGGTAGAAGAATCAGAGTCCCTAGAGTTTTCTTTCCACGTATGGGTTTGGAAAGCATTTCTGATCGAGAGATTATCCAGAGATTCCGTTTGGACAGAGAAGCTATTATTATTATTATTATTGTTGCCGCTTGTCTGGCGATTATGACACCTAGATCGTCACGTGGGTAAAGAACTAAACCAATCAGGTCGCAGACTGCTTCTTAACTTTGCTCTTTAGCGCCGAACGAAGCTTCAAAGTTATCAATAATCCGATTGTCTTCGACACACAATAGAAGCGAAATTTTACGGCTTGGTTTTTAGTACATTCATGTAACGAAGTGCCATCCGCATGGTGCAAATGCCGGCGGGTTATTTCGATACGGTATGTGCGAAAAAATTGACGCCTTTGTGTTTTATGTTGGCTGTGCATTTAAAGGTATAGAATGGTCCAAAATTAAAATTGTATGAGTGCATTTCAATTTTAAATAGAAGCATTTTTTTGCAATTTACACCCATTATCAAAAATGCTCCTAGTAATAGTTATTTCAGCGGCATACACAAATATGCTGTGGAGGCCCAATCACTTGTATTCAGGTTCACAGAGTTGGCAGCAGTGAGTATTCTGTCTGTGAAGACTTAATTTGTGTCATAAAAGCCACTTCTGACTCTCTAAGAAAAAGTTATGTTGAATACAGCTGCACGGGCCCACACAGCATTTGTGTCTATGCCGCTGAAAAACAATAACAATTGTTACTAGAAGTATATTGCAAAAGGGATTTTTATTTAAAATTGAAATACACCCATGCACATTTCAGTTTTGACATTTTTATCCCTTTAAAGGGACACTGAACAAAAAAAAATTATTTTGTGATTCACATAGAGCATGCAATTTTAAGCAACTTTCTAATTTACTCCTATTATCAATTTTTATTCGTTCTTGTGCTATCTTTATTTGAAAAAGAAGGCATCTAAGCTATTTTTTTAGTTCAAACCCTGGACAGCACTTGTTTATTGGTCGGTTAAATTAATCCACCAATCAACAAGAACAACCCAGGTTGTTCACCAAAAATGGGCCGGCATCTAAACTTACATTCTCGCTTTTCAAATAAAGATACCAAGAGAATGAAGAACATCTGATAATAGAAGTGAATTAGAAAGTTGTTTAAAATTGCATTTTCTATCTGAATCACAAAAGAAAAAACTTGTGTTAAGTGTCCCTTTAAGTTTATTTAGAGCACTATCGCTTTTAGAAAAGCTGACCTGCTTATTTTATAAAGATATTCTTTTATCACTTACAGATTGGAATATTTTCATTTGCTGATTAAAACATTGAATATATGTTAAGTGAAGATAGTTTCTTGATCTGAGAAAATATAAATGTTTAAAAAAGCATAACTTTCTTAAAAGCTCATTTACATTGGCAGATTTGTATTATCATATTAAAGGGTCAAGCACAAACTTTTTGCCATGTGTTTGGTTAGAAAGGATGTAAATCTACAGAAACAGAAACAATGGAGCGCAGAAAAGAGAAAAAACAGGACGATCTAAGTGTAGATGATAAAAACTCTTGTTCCACTTTATTATAACACTCATATAGGTGAGCACTTACAGGAGATACCCTCAAACATATGAGGTATGTGTCGACATAATACAACAATCCACAGCGTGGTAACAGTTCCCAAGTGTATCTGATGTATATTGTAGACAAAGTCTCTTTGTCCCCTTTCAGCAATACACCATACATATGATAAAAAACTTTGCTTATCAGGCAATAGAGGAGGTGTCAAATAGGGCAGCGGTAGTGCAACAAAGCTGGGAGGAGCCCAGCGAAACGCGTAATGCCACGCCCATTGTTACGTGAGGAAACAGGTGAATGCTGGGGAGTGGTGGGAGCATAGCCGGCTTCATTGTTGCACTACCGCTGCCCTATTTGACACCTCCTCTATTGCCTGATAAGCAAAGTTTTTTATCATATGTTTGGTGTATTGCTGAAAGGGGACAAAAAGACTTTGTCTACAATATACATCAGATACGCTTGCGAACTGTTACCAAGCTGTGGATTGTTGTAATTATGTTGACACATACCTCATATGTTTGAGGGTATCTCCTGTAAGTGCTCACCTATGTGAGTGTTATAATAAAGTGGAACAAGAGTTTTTATCATCTACACTTAGATCGTTCTGTTTTTTCTCTTTTCTGCGCTCCATTGTTTCTGTTTCTGCAGATACACATCCTTACATCACCTGACACACAGAGATCACACCATTGTTTTATAAGGAGCTGCAAGGTGGAAAAAAGGACAGGATACACAAGAACAGAATAAGTATAATTTTACTGGCATTTTGTTAGGAATCTAAAAAGGTGTACAGCCCGGTTTTGGATAATGGACTTCCTATGCCTTTAAAATTGATTGTGTCACCTGCTGTTTTGTAAAGTGCTTACAGACTATACTATTTACAATTTAGACCATTGGTTTTTGGATCATCGTTATATTTGCTATATTTTATTATACATGATTTATTCATTGTGGCGCTGCCTTGGTATTGTGTCAAAGCAATAACTATTGTTTGGTTAGAAAAGGGCACATTTTGCTTCAAATTGATCATAATAGCTGGTTTCAGCTGTTTCTCAGAGCTGCTAATGTATTGGCAGCTTGCTAAGAAGATATTTTTTTTAATATATGGAGCTCACATTTTCTCATTGATCACATTCCGTTTTCGAGACCATTCTGAAAACATTTTACAGTTACTGAACTCCTAACTGGATAAAGTCCCAAACTGGCCTTTTTTTGATATTTTTGCAAGTATGCCCAGACAATTTTGAACACGTCTATTATTTTGCACATGTGCAAGGCAAATGAGCACAGATGACCAATAATAGGTGTATTTGTATACATGTATAGATTCATTAATGCTTGATTCAATGCTATTGTATAGTCCACATGCAGTGAGCATGACCCACATTTACACACACACACACATATATATAAATAAATAAATATATATATATATATATATATATATATATATATATATATATTACTCCTTACCCCTCACACCTGCATTGCTCATTAGCCCATCTCTCTTAACCTCACCTTACTTTTGTATTCATGAACTTCACACATTCCTAAAGACTCTCTCTCCCCCTTGCAACTGACCAAAACAGTCTCACTACTGCAAATCCGCATCTCATCTCATGTCACTCTCCCTCTTGCTCATACTAGCTGCTGGCGACATCTCCCCCAATCCTGGTCCCCTACAATGTCCCTGCCCTGCACACCCATGTGTCCTTCAATAGACTTCATAAACAAAATTCTGGTAATCTTAATCTTATTCCTCATGCATCTAAAGCCACCACCCCCTTCACTTGTGCACTATGGAACTCTCACTCTGTTTGCAACAATATCACTTCTATCCACTTCAGCCACACTCCTAGGTCTGACAATAGACAAGGAGGTGGTATTGGTATTTTACTTTTCCTTTTGTTGCACCTTCCTACAACTCTCCCTCCTTCTACCCTTCACACTAAACTTCACAGAAGAATCAAGTCATTAGATCAGCAACAGCTCGCTAGCTCTCTCAAACCTTTTCTCTCTTCCATCCCCTCCTTTTCCTGTCCTGATGAATCCATCTGCCACTATAACTCCACCCTTATATCGGTCCTTGATAACCTGGCCCCACCTACCATAGCTCGGAAAACATACACTCATCCTCAGCCCTGGCATACTCTGCTGACACGGTACCTACGCAGATGTTCCCGTACTGCTGAGCGACACTGGAGGAAATCTTGGAGTTCTGCTGACTTTCTTTACTATAAGTTCATCTTGAACTCCTACTTTTCTGCCCTTAATCTATATAAGAAACATTACTTCTCTACTCTTATCTCTATTCTTTTTTCAAACCCAAAACGTCTGTTCTCCACATTCAATGCTCTTCTCCGCCCACCCTCACCTCCCACCACAACTTTTTCCTCAGCCCAAGATTTTGCCAGCTACTTCAACAACAAAATCAACTCCATCAGAAATGAAATCAGCTCTCAACATACTACCGGTCTCCCAACCCCTCAAAAGCTCACAATTATCCAAAACCCACATAGTCATAAATTTAGCTCTTTTGCCACTGTTACAGAGGATGAAGTTTCAGCCCTTATACTATCCTCTCACCTCACTACCTGTCCCCTTGACCCCATTCCCTCACAACTACTCCCCTCCCTATCTTCTACCCTTACCCCTATACTTACACACTTCTTCAACCTCTCCCTCAACACTGGTATAGTTCCCAGATCTCTTAAATATTCATTAGTCACACCTATCCTCAAAAAACCTTCTCTTGATCCAACCTCCCCATCCAACTACCACCCTATTTCCCTACTACCTCTTGTCTCAAAACTTCTTGAAAAGCTAGTATATGCTTGTCTATCCCATTTCCTTACATTAAATTCCCTCCTTGACCCATTGCAATCTGGATTCACTCAACAGAGACAGCAATTGTTAAGGTTACCAAAGACTTACTTACAGCAAAATCAAAACGCCACTACTCTCTACTTATCCTCCTTGATCTGTCTGCAGCCTTTGATACTGTCAACCACCCTCTTTTGCTCCATACCCTACAATCCTTCGGCATCTGTGACACAGCTCTCACTTGGTTCTCTTCCTATCTGTCTAACCAAACTTTTAGTGTAGCCTTCTCTGGGGTATCCTCTGCCCCGTTACCTCTTTCTTTTGGGGTACCACAAGGCTCTGTCCTTGGTCCCCTTTTCTTCTCAATCTACACGTCCTCACTAGGTTCCTTAATAAAGTCCCATGGGTTTCATTATCATTTGTATGCCGACGGTATCTAAATCTACCTCTCTGCACTAGAACTATCTCCTTCCTTGCTAACCTGTGTCACTAACTGTCTCTCTCATATCTCATCTTGGATGTCCTCTTACTACCTCAAGCTAAATCTCTCCAAAACTGAGCTCCTTATTTCTCCCCCTTCTTTCAAAATCTCCACCCCCCATGTATCTACAACTGTTGACAACTCCATCATTACCCCAATCTCACATGCCCAATGTATTGGGGTCACACTTGACTCAGATCTGTCTTTCACTCCTCACATTTAGTCCTTGGCTAAAGCCTGCCGCTTCCACCTTAAAAACATCACTAAAATTAGACATTTCCTTACACAAGACACAACAAAGATTTTAATTCTCTCTGTCATCTTTTCCCCTCTCAACTACTGCAACTCTATCCTCTCTGGTCTCCCTAGCTGCCGCCTATCTCCTTTACAATCCATAATGAATGCCTCTGCCAGGCTCATCTTCCTTGCACGTCGTTCTTCATCTGCCGCACCTCTCTGCCAATCCCTTCACTGGCTTCCTCTTGCCTCCAGGATTAAACACAAAATTCTCACTCTGACACACAAAGCCCTCAATTGCACTGCTCCCCCCATCCCCTTCGCTCTGCTCATGATCTCCTATTCTCCTCCTCTCTTGTTATCTCCTCACATTCCCGTCTACAAGATTTCTCATGACTGGCTCCCATCTTATGGAACTCTCTGCCTCGCTCCACAAGAATTTCCCCTAGTTTTAATAGCTAGTTTTAAGAATGCCCATCAAAACCTGTTCTTTGCTGCAAAAACATAAAATACAGTTCTGAAATATTGGTAATATATGAGTTCAAGAATTATGAAACTAATTAAAAGCCCCAATATCTTTTGTTTTCTAAAACCTAAAGTTTTAAAAAAATGCTGTTAAAAAAGTCTCACCAAAACAACGTCAAACCCCTATATGTTTGATATTGTCAAACTTATGATATTCTAATGAGCATTTTAATAACATGTATCCTAGGGATGCCAAGGTCCTTCTATAAATAATATGAATTACAACTTTGTTAATGAAGACGCTGCAGAGCAGAGAAAATGTTCTTGTTACATTTTGCATCCATTTATAGCAATCTAATAAACATTAAGAGCTCTCATTCTCTCTAGGGGGCGCTATATAAAAAAAATACAAATCAAGTCAAATCAAAAAGGCAGGAGGGTTAACTTGTCTTGGGTCAATAGAGTCACAGTGTGTATACTGGATGAAATGTACTACATAGAATATGATGTACAAAGTTATATCCTTTTTTTTTTTTTTCTCCTTGGTGAACGCACAGTCCAGATGCAGCTCCTCTCTCAGTTCACAAAAGAGTAGTAAAGATCCTAGATGAACAAATCATAGGGCGCTTCATGTGCATATAAGTAGTTAAACAACCAGTGTGAATAATAGTAGTACAGGGTACTCAAAATAGGTTGCAGCACTCACTTGTGCTGGTAGGAGCATTCTGGAGACTCACAGTGCTCCAGCTCACTGGACAAAGGTCCAAAGGTTAAACAGCTTCCTCCAATGGATCAACCAGGTGGAATTTGATTCATACAAACAGATACATATGTATGTAAATCAAAAAGTTTATTATAAAACCTTTATAATGATTAAAACAGAGGGGTTAAAACATTCATTCAAAGCCCCAATAAAATGCAACATGTTACTCCTCTAACACAGCGGTTTTCTCAGGCATAAAAAGTGATATACAACATAACAAGCATCTCCTCTTTTTTAAACTAAACTTAACCAATCAAATTCCTTAATTGAAAACATATACCTGTTATCACGATTCCACACTGAACTTGCTATTGCTAGCAGCTGCTCGATCCCATTGGGTTTAGAAACACTAAAGTGTATCCTGGGAGTCTCTCTAGATATACTAGATAATATATCTCAAGAAATAAAACACATTTGCCTAGATTACAAGTTTTGCTCTATAAAGGGTGCAAAACGAATGCAACAAAAGTTGCGTTATTTCACCCTTCATAGCGCTGCCATTACAAGTCTCTAAAAAGTCGCCTTGTGCGTGCGATATGGTGGCGATAAGCTCCATACTGTGCAAAATCCAAGGGCTGAGAATACATGCTCATGCACGCTTTCCCCATAGACATCAATGGGGAGAGCATGTTAGAAAAAAAACTAACACCTGAAGTGCGGAATGAAAAATCTCTGTAACACAAACCCCATTGATGCCTATGGAAAAAAAAGTTACATTTAAACCTAATACCCTAATATAAACCCCAAGTCTAAGCACCCCTAATCTGCCGCACCGACATTGCAGACACTGAAATAAAGTTATTAACCCCTAATCAACCGCTCCCGGCATCAACGCCACTAATAAAAGTTATTAACCCCTATTCCACCGCTCCCCAAAATTGCTGCCACTATAATAAAGTTATTAACCCCTATTTCCCACACCCCAACATCGCCGACACTATAATAAAGCTATTCCGCCGTTCCCTGACATTGTCGCCACTAAATAAAGTTATTAACCCCTAAACCTCTGGCCTCCCTAATCACCGCCACTAAATAAACCTATTAACCCCTAAACCGCCAGCCCCCCAGATCGCAAAAACTAAATTAAACTATTAACCCCTAAACCTAACAACCCCCTAACTTTAAATTAAAATTACAATATCCCTATCTTAAAATAAATAAAAACTTACCTGTGAAATTTAAAAAAACTAAGTTTAAAGGGACACTGAACCCAAATTTTTTTCTTTCATGATTCAGAGCATGCAATTTTAATCAACTTTCTAATTTACTTCTATTAACAATTTTTCTTTGTTCTCTTGATATCTTTATTTGATTATTAGTGCTGACCAATCAGCAAGGACAACCCAGGTTGTTCACCAAAAATGGACCGGCATCTAAACTTACATTCTTGCTTTTCAAATAAACATACCAAGAGAATAAAGGAAATTTATAATAGGAGTAAATTAGAAAGTTGCTTAAAATTACATTCTCTATCTGAATCACAAAGAAAAAATTTTGGGTTCAGTGTCCCTTTAAACTAACAATTAACCTAACATAACTATTATACTAAAATTAAAATAGCTACCAATTAAATAAACTAAATTACACATTAAAAAAAACTAACACTCAAATGGTCACACCTAGATAGAGCTCCGTGCAAAATAGCACTAATGGGCAGTTAAACAGCCGAATTATATAACCAACTGGGTTCAAAATTATCTGGGGTATGTAGTGACGCACTGAGTGTGCAACAGTTAAGCTAATCAGCTTATTAAAAAGCAGCATGTTCGCCGGGGCCTATTACATAGAGACAGTGACGCAGTTACTCTCTGAGCGTGGCCACATTTACAGATGCCCGAGGGATAGGGAAACTTACAGACCTCCTCTGGACAACACTGGACATCCGGACTCGTGGGGGAACATTAGCACATAGCCACAAGACTACCGCAACCCGGACATACTAACGGATGATCTAGAGCGGAGAAATAGGTAACCCTACCACTAAGCACAATCCATAAACCCCTCAGGCAGGTTACAGAAGAGACACATAAATCACAGACTCTATGCACTATCCCACTAGGCTTCACAAAAGAGGACCTACCGTATAAAGAGAAGGGGAAATTGACAGGCCTCCTCTGAATAGATCTTAGCGCTCAGACCCACTGGGGGATATTGGCACAGGGCCACAAAATTGCAGCAACACGGCCTCAGTACAATTAGTATTTCTACCGGTCTGTATGGCACCAAAATCCCTATGACAAGGACATTGCTCTAACACAAAACGCTGGGGCACTAGATATTAGATATACAGCATAAATACCCTGTAAGGACAAACGGAAACAACATTTTAACACTGCAGGAATCATTCACATATTGCAGAACTCAAACAGTTAATTGCTACGACAGTGCTGTCTACATGATACCTCTTGGCCCCATAGGACCCCAGCATATGTAATGGCCTCAAGAAATAAGAATAAACCTGAAAAAATGGCCACAGGAGATGTACTGACAGGGGGCAAGTTGAACTCTTACTTTAAAAGCCAGGAATCATTTACAAGTGGAGAATCCAAAACACACACACCTGATATGCTCGACAACACAACCCGGGCTGACACCCCTATCCTAGAGGGCACATCACCAATAACTAGAGCTGACCTGCATCCCTGAGAAGATACTACCACAACAATTACCTTCTTATCTACAGAACTTATTTAAATACCTCCTAGAACCTGAGAAAAAGCCCATCAGCCTTGATAGAGCTCATAGAGCCTTGAGACCAAAGCCTACTGACAACCTGCCTCGCCGAGATGTGGTCCTCTGTTGCCACAAGTTTACAGATAAGGAAGGGATCCTACAAGCGGCCAGAAAAAGTCGCCTCTTTACTTTGGAGAAGACGCCATACAGATTCATGCAGATCTTAACCCAATTACTCTGGTACTAAGTGCAAAGATGCTAGGTATTTAATGCTACTCCTCCAAGATCTGGGGATACCCTACAGGTGGGGATTCCCCTTTGACATCAAAGTTCTGAAAGATGATAAAACTACCATATACAGAAGTCCAGAGAACTTAGAACTATTCTACAAACAATTAAATATTGCACTACCATCCTTACCCAAGCTTTCAGACACCATATAAGAAATACCCCAACCAAGATCTTCAGCACCTAAACTCTAAATAATGAACTGGTAGACAATGCCTAAGAAACTAAAGAACACAGAAACATCTTGCCCTACTCCATCTGCAGCTTCTACTGAACCACCATGAAGTGTTCATAATTAAGGATGATCCAAGTTATCTGAGTAACACTTAGACTAATTAGCTAAGTAGAGAAAGGATAGCTTCTTTATTAAATACCCAGTTGATTTATATGGAAACTACCATTTGACTGATAAGAATAGATAGATGGCTACATGAATAATTTTTGCCTGTGCCATTATTGTTTTTGTTTTTATGTGTTTTTAATACTGTTTAAATATAAACATGTGCTTGCACTCCTCAGACTGATGAAAGGGGGTATCCTCCTCCCCCACCATCTTAAATGCCTCCCTTCTGCAATAGTTTCAGCTGCCAGACATGATATTAGAGGTGGGCTTCTCCGACCTCCACGATGCTCCATCCAACAGGTAAACCAATCCCAACGTAAATGACCACTTCCTCACAGACGCAGACATGATGGTTTCTAAGGTATGCATAATATCACAAAATACCAAAGGACTCAACTCCCCAACTAAACATTCGGTGGCCCATTTTGCTAAACACTTAAATTCAATAATATTTCTCCAGGAAACTCATTTCCTAGCGGACTCTGAACCTTCCTTGGTCTCCAAAACTTTCCCATGGGTTACCACAATGCATATCATGCCAAAAAGCAAGGAGTTAGTATTTTACTTCATAGGCACTTACATTTTCAGTTAATTAACAAAGTTACTGACACAGAGGGCAGGATACTGATTCTAATAGGCCTCCTTTTCCATAGACCTATTACACTGGTCAATGAATATGCTCCCCTCAGTCATAGACATACATTTTTCCAGAGACTGCTCCCCTTAATATTAGAACACAAGAAAGGCCCAGTAATAATGGGGGAGATCTTAATGTTATCCTAGACCATTCCCTGGATACATCCACAAGCCCTGGATAGACATGCGACAGAGCACCAAACACAGTTTTCTCATACATAGACTCTTTGGGTTTGGTCGACACTTGGAGGATACAGCACCCAACACAGTGCAACTATACATTCTACACACATCCCTGGGCTACTTATACTCGTATTGATTACCTGTTCCTGAACAGAAACCACCTATCCTTACTGAAAGACTCAGGGATTCACACTACGGCATGGTCTGACCATTCAGCCATTAGCATTGATCTAGAGTGGCCAGATACACCAACAGTACCTTTTATATGGAAAATGGACGATTCTCTCCTTCACTACCCTCCCACACACGAAGCGATACAAAAAGAGGAAATTGAGGCGCCTATCTTCCTACAAGTCTTCTTGGTAACTGATGCTGAGAAGGCATTTGATCGGCTTGACTGGCAATTCCTTAAGGAAACATGAATTGAAATATGGATAGGGCCCGCATGCTTAACAGAATCTTCAGCCTTTATGCACATCCCACAGCGAAAGTGAAAGCCAATGGTTTCCTGTCTCACCCGTTTAAGATTAACAATGGCACAAGACAGGGCTGCCCTCTGTCGCCCTTACTGTTCACACTCGCAATGGAGGTACTAGCGGCACATGTACAATGTAACCACCTAATAAAGGGAATTGATATAGAGCCAAATAGTTTTAAAATTGCGTTATATGCCGATGATATCCTCTTTACGATAACTGACCCAATCCAATCCTTGGCAGAGATTATGAAAGAGCTAGCTGACTTTGGGGCTTGTTCCAACTTCTTGGTGAACCCCTCTAAATCAGAAATATTAAATATCTCTCTCACATATGACTCTTTCACTAGGCTTGCAGAAGCCTGCCCCCTAAAACTTCAGACTAAATCCCTTAAATACCTGGGCATACATTTATCCCCAGATCCTAAAACACTATTTAAGAAAAACTATGAGACCTTACTACAGTCGGTCCAGAGGGACTTAAACATTTAGGCAAATAAACCCATCTCCTGGTGGGGGTGAGTACAGTGCATACAAATGTCAACACTACCGAGAATTCTATATGTCTTTCAGGCACTTCCTATAGCCCTACCTAAATGGCTCCCTATTCAAATTCAAAAACACATAAACAGGTTCATCTGGGGCCACAGCAAGCCCCAAATAAATAAGAATACAATGTCCAGATCCACTGCTAATGGGGGACTGGGCCTGCCGGACATAAGGGTTTATTTGGACGTGAAAGTGCTACAGAGGGTGCTAGACTAGCATAGCACCTCGGACCATAAAGCGTGGAAAGCTATTAACTCCCATATATTAAAAGTCCCTTCAGTGGGAGCCCTGTGCTGGGTACCAAAATCGTTGAGACCCCCACAATGTAGAACGCTTCCAATTCACCACCACTTATTTAAAGAGTGGGACGCTATAATTGATAAGAAAAGGCACATCTCGGGGATTAGATCCCCACTTTTCCCTATCCCAGTGAATACCTAACTCACAGGAGGATTAGACAGAAATTATCAAAGACGGACAGAATGGGGCTACACGACTCCACTAATAGGGTTCTTACATGAGGGTAAACTCTTAGATAGAGAGAAAATAAGGGAGGTAGCAAATGGCAATTATCATCCCTGGCTGAAATATATGCAATTTGCAAACTTTATTAACACGTCCCCACACAAGATAGACTTCTTAAGACAGCTTACCCCTTTTGAAAAGGCATGCTCCACTAACACACAAATTCCTCACTCTCTTTCAAAAATGCGCCTGCTATTACAGACTCACCATATAACAAAGCTTCCTACGTACACGACCAAATGGCATGTGGAGCTAGGTAATGCTCTAGACATCAAAGAATGGGGATACATATTTTGTTGTACTAAAAAGACATCAACTTCCCCCAAAATGCTAGAACTTAACTTTAAAGTCCAAACACAATGTTACCTGACACCGGTAAGACTCCGCCTCATCTACCCGTCCTTGGGTGACCAATGTTGGAGGGGTTGTAAAAAGAGAGGTAGCTACAGGCATATGTGGTGGGACTGTGAGACACTGACACATCTGTGGCAATACATAGAAAATCACTTAAGAAGGGGGTTAATCACAGATCTCAGACTGACACCTCACATAGCTCTACTTAATCAATTACCAAAAATACCATGTAAGCTGAGGAGACAGTTATTGCAAGTGGGACTAAATAGTGCAAAGTTTTTAATAGCTCTTAAATTGAAGACACCAACCCCCCTAAATGGACAGATGTGGTTGGATAAAGTAAACAAACTTTTGGTCTTAGAAGAATACAGTTATCTGAAAAGACAAAAACTAGAAATCTTCCACGACATGAGCTTCCTGTGGGATGACTCCCTGACATTTCTTACCCCCCCCCCTCCTACCCCAGAGCTGATGTGTTTTGACACTGTAAGTGGGTGCGACGGAAGGTCGGAGGGTCTTCACTTAGGAGGATTTAGAAGACCCCACCCCCCTATGGGGAATAGTTAACGCCAATAACAAACATGAGAGGTAATTGTAGAGGGGCAGCATTAACATAAGTTAATATATATAGAAGAGAAGTGCTACCATAGGGAACTGCCATTATGTATGAGTAAATAGCACATAAATGAAGCATGAGGATAAAACAACCAGTATCGTTTTATTTGTTATTGTTAATGTTCATTGTTCATTATTGTTGTTTGAAAACTTCATCTTCAAATAAGTTCTATTGTGTACACATGACTGTGACTCATAATAACCATGTACCACAGGGCAACATTGCCATTGCTTGTAATGTAACGCTTATCACTTGGCATTAAAACTAACACTACTAAAAAAGTTTAAGTCTAAAATTACAAAAAATAAAAAATACTAAATTACAAAAAATAACAAACACTAAATTACGAAAAAATAACAAACGAAAATATCCAAAATAAAAACAATTACACCTAATCTAAAAGCCATATAAAAATAAAAAAGCCCCCCCAAAAAAACAAAATAAAACCCTAGCCTATAATAAACTACCAATAGCCCTTTAAAGGGCTTTTTGTAGGGCATTGCCCTAAAGAAATCAGCTCTTTTACCTGTAAAAAAATACAAAGACCCACCCAACAGTAAAACCCACCACCCAGCCAACCCCCAAAATAAAAAATCTCACTCTAACAAAAACCCAAGCTACCCATTGCCCTGAAAAGAGCATTTGTATGGGCATTGCCCTTAAAAGGGCATTTAGCTCTTTTGCATTGCCCTTTGCATTTAGCTCCATTGCATTAAGCTCTTTTAAAAGAGCTCTTTTAAAAAAGCCCAAACCCTAATCTAAAAAAATGTTTATTTAGTGGTGGTGATGTGAGAGGCCAGAGGTTTAGGGGTTAATAACTTTATTTAGTAGCGGTGATGTCGGGGAGCTGCGGGATAGGGGTTAATTACTTTATTATAGTTTCAGCAATGTTGGGGTGCGGGGGAATAGGGCTTAACTTTTATTAGTGGCGGTGATGTCGGGAGTGGCAGATTAGGTATTAATACATTTTAACTACTGTTTTCGATGCGAGAAGGCGGCGGAATAGGGGTTAATAGGTAGTTTATGGGTGTTAGTGTACTTTGTAACATTTTAATTATGAGTTTTGTGAAACATGCTTGTTGCGCAAAACTCATAACTACTGCTCTCAGATGGCGGAACGGATCGTGTTGGTTTAGGCTGGAACACAAGCATTTTAGCCTCACTGCACAACTTTTATTCCAGCGTTATGGAAATCCCACGCAAAAACGTAATTTTTTGAGTGCGGGTTTGACGTTGCGTTACAGGCTAAAATGCTTGTGGTATAGCTATACCAACAAGACTCGTAATGGCTGCGTTACTGTTTTTATGCTGAAATGGCCATGTTTTCAGCATTAAAACCGTAACGCACAACTTGTAATCTAGCTGATTGTCATGTGTGTTTAATGTGCAATATAAATTTCTCCATTACATCTTATATTTTTTATTTGGGATGCAATATATTTATACATAAATTTACTGATTTTCACACAGTATTCATTGTTATATAATAGTTTTCCCTTATATATCATCATATTATTACACCCCCTAGTGCACATATTCACTCATGTCATCTTATCGTGATATTCACAAATTTCACCGTTAGTATGTGAATACCAATAGAGTTTACACATCAAGGGCACTGTAGTTCACATTCTCACTCACCACACACCATCACAGATTATTCTATCTCACACATTCTCCTTTCCAGTATACTGATATAATTTCAATAACTTTTACACACATCCTAGTTTCTATCAAACCCGTTAGAGGGACATCCCTCTTTAGATCACAATACTCATATACACGCCATCTGATAGTGAGATCACCACCACCAGTGTTATACATAGAGATATACCTACTTTCGATTAATTTATCCAAAACTACCTTATTGGCTCCCGGAATAAGAGTAGAAGTTATTTGGTGCATATAGCTTCAAAATGTTTAAGGTCTATAAGAAACCATTTTTTCAATAATTAGTATATATGTTTGTTTTTTGGTGTGATCGAGTGCGAGCATTCAATATAGAGGTTCAGCATACAAGGAGTGCAGAATTATTAGGCAAGTTGTATTTTTGAGGATTAATTTTATTATTGAACAACAACCATGTTCTCAATGAACCCAAAAAACTCATTAATATCAAAGCTGAATAGTTTTGGAATTAGTTTTTAGTTTGTTTTTAGTTATAGCTATTTTAGGGGGATATCTGTGTGTGCAGGTGACTATTACTGTGCATAATTATTAGGCAACTTAACAAAAAACAAATATATACCCATTTCAATTATTTATTTTTACCAGTGAAACCAATATAACATCTCAACATTCACAAATATACATTTCTGACATTCAAAAACAAATCAGTGACCAATATAGCCACCTTTCTTTGCAAGGACACTCAAAAGCCTGCCATCCATGGATTCTGTCAGTGTTTTGATCTGTTCACCATCAACATTGCGTGCAGCAGCAACCACAGCCTCCCAGACACTGTTCAGAGAGGTGTACTGTTTTCCCTCCTTGTAAATCTCACATTTGATGATGGACCACAGGTTCTCAATGGGGTTCAGATCAGGTGAACAAGGAGGCCATGTCATTAGATTTTCTTCTTTTATACCCTTTCTTGCCAGCCACGCTGCGGAGTACTTGGACGTGTGTGAGCATTGTCCTGCATGAAAATCATGTTTTTCTTGAAGGATGCAGACTTCTTCCTGTACCACTGCTTGAAGAAGGTGTCTTCCAGAAACTGTCAGTAGGACTGGGAGTTGAGCTTGACTCCATCCTCAACCCGAAAAGGCCCCACAAGCTCATCTTTGATGATACCAGCCCAAACCAGTACTCCACCTCCACCTTGCTGGCGTCTGAGTCAGACTGGAGCTCTCTGCCCTTTACCAATCCAGCCACGGGCCCATCCATCTGGCCCATCAAGACTCACTCTCATTTCATCAGTCCATAAAACCTTAGAAAAATCAGTCTTGAGATATTTCTTGGCCCAGTCTTGACATTTCAGCTTGTGTGTCTTGTTCAGTGGTGGTCGTCTTTCAGCCTTTCTTACCTTGGCCATGTCTCTGAGTATTGCACACCTTGTGCTTTTGGGCACTCCAGTGATGTTGCAGCTCTGAAATATGGCCAAACTGGTGGCAAGTGGCATCTTGGCAGCTGCACGCTTGACTTTTCTCAGTTCATGGGCAGTTATTTTGCGCCTTGGTTTTTCCACACGCTTCTTGCGACCCTGTTGACTATTTTGAATGAAACGCTTGATTGTTCGATGATCACGCTTCAGAAGCTTTGCAATTTAAGAGTGCTGCATCCCTCTGCAAGATATCTCACTATTTTTGACTTTTCTGAGCCTGTCAAGTTCTTCTTTTGACCCATTTGCCAAAGGAAAGGAAGTTGCATAATAATTATGCACACCTGATATAGGGTGTTGGTGTCATTAGACCACACCCCTTCTCATTACAGAGATGCACATCACCTAATATGCTTAATTGGTAGTAGGCTTTCGAGCCTATACAGCTTGGAGTAAAACAACATGCATAAAGAGGATGATGTGGTCAAAATACTCATTTGCCTAATAATTCTGCACTCCCTGTATATGAGATTGTTATGCTTATAGCTGGCATCAATTTAATTTTGTATGCTTTCTATATCAGCTCGCTCCGATTGGATGAGTCACGTAACATCTTTTAGTCCAATGCAAGATGTGAAATGATGAGTATAGTCACATGATGCCCATCAGTCTATAACATGATGCCATTTGATCCAATGATAGATAGGGCTCCTTAATCTAGAAAAATTAAACACTTTCGGCTAGATTTAGAGTTTGGCGTTAGCCGTCAAAACCAGTGTTAGAGGCTCCTAACGCTGGTTTTGGGCTACCGCTGGTATTTAGAGTCAGTCAGGAAAGGGTCTAATGCTCACTTTCCAGCCGCGACTTTTCCATACCGCAGATCCCCCTACACCATTTGCGTATCCTATCTTTTCAATGGGATCTTTCTAACGCCGGTATTTAGAGTCGTGGCTGAAGTGAGCGTTAGAAATCTAACGACAAAACTACAGCTGCAGAAAAAAGTCAGGAGTTAAGAGCTTTCTGGGCTAACGCCGGTTCATAAAGCTCTTAACTACTGTGCTCTAAAGTACACTAACACCCATAAACTACCTATGTACCCCTAAACCGAGGTGCCCCCACATCGCCGCCACTCTATTAAAAATTTTTAACCCCTAATCTGCCACTCTGTACACCGCCGCAACCTATGTTATCCCTATGTACCCCTAATCTGCTGCCCCTAACACCGCCGACCCCTATATTATATTTATTAACCCCTAATCTGCCACCCCCAACGTCGCCTCCACCTACCTACAATTATTAACCCCTTATCTGCCGACCGGACCTCACCGTTACTATAATAAATGTATTAACCCCTAATCCGCCTCACTCCCGCCTCAATAACCCTATAATAAATAGTATTAACCCCTAATCTGCCCTCCCTAACATCTCTGACACCTAACTTCAAGTATTAACCCCTAATCTGCCGATCGGACCTCACCGCTACTCTAATACATTTATTAACCCCTAAAGCTAAGTCTAACCTTAACCCTAACACCCCCCTAAGTTAAATATAATTTTAATCTAACAAAATAAATTAACTCTTATTAAATAAATTATTCCTATTTAAAGCTAAATACTTACCTGTAAAATAAACCCTAATATAGCTACAATATAAATTATAATTATATTGTAGCAATTTTAGGATTAATATTTATTTTACAGGCAACTTTGTATTTATTTTAACCAGGTACAATAGCTATTAAATAGTTAATAACTATTTAATAGTTACCTAGTTAAAATAATTACAAAATTACCTGTAAAATAAATACTAAACTAAGTTACAATTAAACCTAACACTACACTATCAATAAATTAATTAAATAAAATACCTACAATTACCTACAATTAAACCTAACACTACACTATCAATAACTTAATTAAATACAATACCTACAAATAAATACAATTAAATAAACTAACTAAAGTACAAAAAAAAAAGAACTAAGTTACAAAAAATAAAAAAATATTTACAAACATTAGAAAAATATTACAACAATTTTAAACTAATTACACCTACTCTAAGCCCCATAATAAAATATCAAAGACCCCAAAAATTAAAAAATGCCCTACCCTATTCTAAAATTAAAATAGAAAAGCTCTTTTACCTTACCAGCCCTGAAAAGGGCCTTTTGCAGGGCATGCCCCAAAGAATTCAGCTCTTTTGCCTGTAAAAAAAACCCATACAATACCCCCCCCCAACATTACAACCCACCACCCACATACCCCTAATCTAACCCAAACCCCCCTTAAATAAACCTAACACTAAACCCCTGAAGATCTCCCTACCTTGTCTTCACCACACCGGGTTCACCGATCGGTCCAGAAGAGCCTCCGATGTCTTCATCCAAGCCCAAGCGGGGGGCTGAAGATGTCCATGATCCGGCTGAAGTCTTCATCCAAGCGGGAGCTGAAGAGGTCCATGATCCGACTGAAGTCTTCATCCAAGCGGGAGCTGAAGAGGTCCATGATCCGGCTGAAGTCTTCTATCAAGCAGCATCTTCAATCTTATTTCTTCCGGATCCGTGTTCATCCCGCCGACGACTTCCCGATGAATGACGGTTCCTTTAAGGGACGTCATCCAAGATGGCGTCCCTCGAATTCCGATTGGCTGATAGGATTCTATCAGCCAATCGGAAATTAAGGTAGGAAAAATCTGATTGGCTGATGGCATCAGCCAATCAGATTCAAGTTCAATCCGATTGGCTGATCCAATCAGCCAATCAGATTGAGCTTGCATTCTATTGGCTGATCCGAACAGCCAATAGAATGCGAGCTCAATCTTAATTGTAGGTAATTGTAGGTATTTTATTTAATTAATTTATTGATAGTGTAGTGTTAGGTTTAATTGTAACTTAGGTTAGGATTTATTTTAGAGGTAATTTTGTAATTATTTTAACTAGGTAACTATTAAATAGTTATTAACTATTTAATAGCTATTGTACCTGGTTAAAATAAATACAAAGTTGCCTGTAAAATAAATATTAATCCTAAAATAGCTACAATATAATTATAATTTATATTGTAGCTATATTAGGGTTTATTTTACAGGTAAGTATTTAGCTTTAAATAGGAATAATTTATTTAATAAGAGTTAATTTATTTTGTTAGATTTAAATTATATTTAACTTAGGGGGGTGTTAGTGTTAGGGTTAGACTTAGTTTTAGGGGTTAATACATTTATTACAGTAGCGGTGAGGTCCGGTCGGCAGATTAGGGGTTAATTATTGTAGGTAGGTGGAGTCGACGTTGGGGGCGGCAGATTAGGGGTTAATAAATATAATATAGGGGTCAGTGGTGTTAGGGGCAGCATATTAGGGGTACATAGGGATAACGTAGGTTGCGGCGGTGTACGGAGCGGCAGATTAGGGGTTAATAATAATATGCAGGGGTCAGCGATAGCGGGGGCGGCAGATTAGGGGTTAATAAGTGTAAGGTTAGGGGTGTTTAGACTCGGGGTTCATGTTAGAGTGTTAGGTGCAGACTTAGAAACTGTTTCCCCATAGGAAACAATGGGGCTGCGTTAGGAGCTGAACGCTGCTTTTTTGCAGGTGTTAGGTTTTTTTTCAGCTCAAACAGCCCCATTGTTTTCTATATAGTCTTAGTAACACCAGCACCAGTTTCTTTAGTATAAATGCTTTATTGAGGTTTACATAAAAAGCAGCAACGTTTCGTGGCAAACCCACTTAGTCATGCTAATTGTATTACATTGTTCACACAACTTATACCTTTCTTTGGCGTCAACTGGCTTCATTTTGGGAAGTATCACACCCCCTATTGGTTACAAAATGCAATGTATATACAAAATTTAAAAACAAATGTATCAGACTAAACATATTTAGAATGGCAACAATAAATTTAAGTATAACTTTCTCGTAATGACATATACATGCTTTGGTTGTGTATTTGGTTGATTATCTGGGTATTGCCTCTATTGTTTTAACATTTTATTTCTATTGAAATTATTTTTCAACCATGTTAAATACATAGGTAAAATACCTTGCTTTTCAATATGTCATTTTCAGAATTTTTTCACTGAATACAATTACAGATTGAAGTAACATTTCATAATATTACTATTTGAGTGATAAACTTGGGAGATATAATCTAGGAGAAACAATTGAGGTCAAAGTCCCTATTTAACCCCTTAGGGATTAATGTATCTAACTGGTAAATCCACCTCATCTCTTGTTGTTTGATGATTGTCTCTCTGTTTGTACCATTACGTTGAATAGGGATATGCTGTATAATTTGCCAGCGTAGCTGGCTTATATTGTGACCCTTCTCTAGAAAGTGTTTGGACAGTGGTGCTTCCAAATTTTTCTTCCTTATGTTTGATCTGTGCTGACTTAATCTTTCTTTCACTTTCTGTGTGGTCTCTCCTAAGTAGTACATGGAACACGGGCATTTTATAAGATAGACTACATAACTAGTGTCACAGGTGTGAAACCCCTTGATGTCATAACGTTTGCCATTATGTGGATGGTAAAAATTTGGGCCCTTTATGATAGAGT
The DNA here is from genome assembly GCF_027579735.1 of Bombina bombina. Classification (NCBI taxonomy): domain Eukaryota; kingdom Metazoa; phylum Chordata; class Amphibia; order Anura; family Bombinatoridae; genus Bombina; species Bombina bombina. Next base: position 539,105,748 of record NC_069504.1, on the reverse strand, counting down.
TACAACTGACACATCCTAAACAGGGATAACTACCATTTCTCTTGCTGCTCATGTATGTTTGTGTGTCTTTTCTTTCAGAGCCAATATCACTTCTTATAAGGTGGTCCCGAATGTTTTTTACCCTCCTATAGGCCATTAAAGGGTAATCCTTGAATTGCTCAATTTGCGGATTGCAATCTCTGAGTATGTGCCAGTGTTTTCTTATTGCTTTGGCTACAATTTGGCTATGTGGACTATGTTGTGACACGAATACTAGTCTGTCCTGTTTGTTTGTTTGTTTTTTCTTGTGGTGCCCTGGGTGTACTAATATCCTTGATAGTTTGACTCAACAGTTGTGAGGGGTAACCTCTATGTTTGAATTTGTTAGACATTTCCAACAGCCTTTTGTTCTTAACCTCTGGTGTACTTACTATTCTTTGCACCCTCAGTAATTGGCTCTTAGGTAAGGAATTAATCAGGCCTTTTGGGTGAAAGCTGTAATACTCTAATAGGGTATTCCTATCAGTCTCCTTTGAGTAGATGTCTATATCAAGTCTATTATGTCCCTTGGTGATCTTAGTGTCTAGAAATGTTATACATTCCTCACTATATGTCAAAGAAAATTGTAAACCTCTTACCATAGTATTAAGCTCCCTTGTAAATTCCTCTAGTTCTCCATTGCTGCCCCACCACACGCCAAACACATCATCTATGTAGCGCCAACATACTGATCCGTATTGTCTAAATAGATGATTTTCATATACCCGGCGCTCCTCAAACTCATTCATGTAGAGGTTGGCGTATGATGGGGCAACATTGGAGCCCATTGCTGTCCCCTTCACTTGTATGAACCAATCATCTTGGAAAAGAAAAAAATTCCAGTATAATACAAGACACAACAAATTCTCCAAAAAATAGCATTGAGCATCTGAATAACCACCACTGACCATAAGTACTTTTCTTATAATAGCAATACCTGTTTTCATGACTAATGGACGTATATAAGCTTTTAACGTCCATTGTGTAAAGTATGTATCTATCTGACTGCAATTCCAGTGATTTTATTTTGTCTAAGAAGTGTCCAGTATCCTTCAGGTAACTGGCCATTTTAACCACCTCTGGTTGTAGCAATCTGTCTAGGTAGATTGCTATATTAGTGTATACTGAACCTACGCAAGAAACAATAGGCCTACCTGGTGGTCTAGTGGGGTCTTTGTGAATTTTAGGGACTGTATAAAATATAGGTATTCTGGGATCCTCTACCTGTAAATAATCAGCTAACTTTTTGTCAATGATTTGCTGATTTTCTGCCTGTTTGAGTATGTGGTTGATTTCTTTTTGTATCCCACTCAAGGGGTTATTGGGTATCTTTTTATAAGTGGAGGTGTCACTGAGTTGTTCTCTGATTTCATTAACATAATAATGTTTGTCCATAACTACAGTGGCACCTCCCTTATCAGCCCCCTTGAGTATGATATTTGTATCACTTTTCAGGCTTTTCAGTGCCTGATGATCCTGTTTATAAAAATTAATAAACTTTAATCTTTGGTTTTTGTTGTTTTGTTTTTTTATTTTATTTTTTAGTGATGAAATTTCAAAATCCACCAACCTAGTGAACGTGTTTAAACTGTGATTAGACAGGTTAGGATTAAAGTGACTTTTCTTTCTGAGTCCCAGACTATCTAGCCTTAACATATCATGTCCCAAATTTTTCTCCTTATTACTGATGGTAATATCATGCATCTCATTAAACCAAATCTTTAACCTTACAGTCCTATAGAACTTTGGTAAGTTCAAAAAAGTTTAAGTCCTGGTAAGGGCAAAAAGACAATCCTTTGTTTAATACTTGTAATTCATCTGTAGTAAATGTATGCTGTGAGATATTTACCACAGTGTCCTGTTCCT